>NC_143479.1:44329506-44678317 GCF_027475165.1 Benincasa hispida
AGAGTGCTACGATTCTCCATGGTGGCCATTTTAGATGTCATAGGACTGTGGCCAAAGTCTTTCAAAGCGGGTACTTCTGGCTGACCTTATTTAAAGGTGCAAGAGACTGTGTTTAAATGTCACTGGTGCCAACGCATGGGTAATATACCAACTAGAAATGAAATGCTCTTGAACAATATACTCGAGGTAGAACTTTTTGACGTTTGAGGCATTGACTTTATGGGATCATTTCCTTCTTCCTGTGGGCAACAATATATTTTAGTAGCAAATGATTATGTGTCCCAGTGGGTTGAAGTGGCGACCTATGCCAAGAATGATGCGGTGACCGTATGAAAATTATTAATCAAGAATATCCTCACATGTTTTGGAATGCCCAAGGTGTTGACCATCAATGAAAGTATGCACTTTATTAATCGCTTTATTTCTAAATTTCTTGCTAAGTACAATGTCAAGCATAAGGTAGCCACTGCCTTCCACCTCCAGATGAATGGCCAAACAGAAATCTCAAATAGGGAGATCAAGTCCATCTTAGAGAAAGTTGTCAATGCGTCGAGGAAAGAATGGGCATTGCGATTAGATGAAACACTTTGGGAATATTGTACTACATATACAACGCCTATTGAAATGTCTCCATATGACCTCGTGTTTGGGAAAGTCTATCACCTGCCGCACATAAAGCATTTTGGACAGTCAAAAAGCTCAACTTAGATTTGGACACAATAGAAAATGCTAAGAAAGTACAACTGAATGAGCTAGAATAATGGAGACTCAACGCGTATGAAAATGTGAAGATCTATAGAGAGAAGACTAAGCATTGGCATGACCAATGCATCTGTAAGAAATTCTATTTGTTGGACAAAAAGTCTTGTTATTTAATTCGCATCTATGCTTGTTTCAAGGAAAGTTGAAATCTTGTTGGTCTGGACCTTTCATCATAAAAGAAATCTTTCCTCATGGGGTGATTGAGATAACTAGAAAACATGGATCAAACCCCTTCAAAGTCAATGGACAAAGAGTAAAACCCTAATTTGAAGGAGAAGACGAGCGAAGAAAAACTTCCATTGACTTATATGAGTCTGCTTGATGCTCGCGTCAAAGTTGTTCTTGTGCCAGAAACGGAAAATCACATTTTTCTTTCTTTGTACTGCTTTCCTTACTTCTTTAGTTTGTTCACTTGTTTGGTTTGGAGAATGATTTTGTGATTTTGAGATGGAATTACTTTGTATGCTTGAAAAGACAATAAAAAACACGATTAATGCTTAAGTATTGAGAACCAACGCATAGCTATGCTTTGGAGAAGAACTAACCATTATATTGGGAGAATACACCAAACGAGTGGTGCACTATCCCATGCACATCTCTTAATGCACTGTCTTGGGGGCACGTGTGAATGTTACGCATTGCCACTTTCTCTCTCTTTCTCTCTCCTCGCGTTTATCTATTTAAGCGAAGCTTCTTCCACTTCTTCTTTTTCTTCTACTTCCCATTTTCTAACTAAAGCTCTCGAGCACTCCCTTTCATTCAAAATTCCCCAATTGTTGTGACCAAACTTTAAAAATCATTCACGGCTTCCTCGTTGGAACAATGTTAGATGACATCCATTAAAAAAAGCCCATTCAAAACTTCAACCTCCAATGACCAAATTCCTAAAAAATTGGCACCAGCCAAACCCTCCTCATCTACCTGAGCCTCTTCGAAACCTAAACCCACGGTCTCCCAAAACCCTTAAAAATCCCAAGTCCTCAACCTCTTCCAAGCTAATGTGGCAGCCTACGTCGAAGGCATCAACCACAAAACCTATCGTGAAACCATACAAACAACCTACTTCTACACCCGTCATCCCAACCATCACCCTAATCATCCTGACACAAGACCCAATTTTTTAGCATCATCAGATTGCTCCACCTCATGTCGTGCGTCCGGTAGAACCACACTCCGTTGAACCCTTGGTCACTGTTGGGAATATAATTTTGTTTGCATTAATCAATATGCATTGATGGTCATGCAATGATCATGCTTTGGTCTAAAGAGTATACGGTATGTGTTAATCATGTATACGATGATCAAGCGTTCCTGTCCAAGTTTTCTTGCTCTCTCGATAAGTATAACGAGATCGTAAATTTCTCGAGATGATTCGAGTTCGAATATGGGGGCTTGAAACTAAAAGATGAATGTAAAGTAATGTGTTTAAGGCAGAGAATAAAAATAAAAAGAAAGAAGTTGATTAACTATGCACTACTCATACTCCTAGCTAAACAGACTGAACAATTGAAGTTTGACTATGAGAATCGATAGAGATGCGACAACAGTTAACAGTAATGAGATGCATGGAGAGGTAAAGTTATGGGGGAGATATCACCAAGTCCTTAAGTTTAGTCACAAGGGCAATCCCAGCTCACCACACTCGCACATTGCACACCTCTCGGTGGTCAGCCACATGCTTTATATCTCTATAACGCATGGTTGCATTGAGCATAAGGTTATTTCTATCTCTAAGAACACTGCTTACTTCACTTAGTGAGTTCCACTACTTACCCTCTTGAGCAATTGGTTATAGCTACTCCGTTCATAGACAAGCATTACGATAATCTCAAACTAAGCAAACAAGATTGACTTACTATACTCGCGCAACGTACACCTCTTGATGGTTTGCTACATGCGTCATATCTATATGTCGCATGATTGAGTATGTGATAACTCTTGCAATCTGTACTTAACTTATGGCGGTGAGAGTAAAAGATGGAGTACAAGAATATGATGTAAATGATATTGAAGGAACTAAAGAGATGCATTGATTACAAGATGTACTAATGTCTACAGCCAAAATGTAATACAATACAGAGGTGAGAAGAGAGATCGACGACTAGATGTAGGCAATCTTTTGCTTCCATCAGGTGTGTGTCAAGGCTATCGATGGTGCAATGGATGGGCAATGGAGTAGTCCCGCTCGAGATCTATCTCCAACAAAGATCCAGTCATCAATTAGAGGAAGTTGTGGAAGTGAAGAACTCTCAAAGAATTTCTTGCTCATGCTCTTGTCTGTGATCACAGGAATCTACCCAAGGAAAAAGTCCTGGATGCTTGATCTTGGACTCCAAGGCTCTATTTATAGAGCCAAATGCTGACAACTTTGATAATCTCGCTCTCAATCACTGCCATTACTGACGCGGTAGGTGAGAATGTCATCATGATCTTATCTCTTTGATACTTTTGAGGTATGTGTTCATACTCGCTTCTTCTGCAGGTTCAACGAATCCCACCTACTCTTTGCGATCATACCTTCTATCATGGCTATCACTCTGAGTTGCAACATTTCATGCGACCAACTTTTCTTCATTGAGATCAACGCATGCGATCAACTTTGCGATAGTTTAGGATCGACACATACGATCGATTCCTGCGACAACTACAAAATTTTGACGCAAGTTAACACATGATATGGGGTTAGTGGGGATTTTTAGTGCTAATTAACTATGCGCTACTCCGACTCCTAGCTAAACAGACTAAACAATTGAAGTTTGACTATGAGAATCGGTAGAGATGCGACAACTGTTAACGCGTAATGAGATGCATGGAGAAGTAGGGTTGTGGAGGAGATATCACGAAGTCCTTAAGTTTGGTCGCAAAGGTAATCCCAACTCGTCACATTCGCGCATTGCACACCTCTCGATAGTCAGCCACATGTTTTATATCTCTATAACGCATGGTTGTGTTGAGCATAAGGTTATTCCTATCTCTAGAAACACTGCCTACTTCGCTTAGTGAGTTCCATTACTTACCCTCTCGGGCAGTTGGTTATAGCTACTTCGCTCATAGACAAGCATTGCGAGAGCCTTATACTAAGCAAACAGGATTGACCCACTATACTCGCACAATGCACACCTCTCGGTGGTTTTCTACACGCACACCTTTTGTCTAAGGTGGGTTCTGGTCAGACTGGGGTATTTAAGCTGAAGAAAATGCAACACCCTTACTTGGGTACCTACCTGGAAAGGTGAATTAGATAGATTTGCTACAAGCATGCAATTGTTGATTAATATTTGTTAAAGTGTTTAATGAATGTTAATCAAAATTGTTTAACTTTGCAAAGTAAGTGTTTCTTTTGGGCAAACATAAACAATCACTTAGTAAAAATAATTAGCAGTATTTTTCCTAAGTAAATTAAACCCTAGGTTGTTAAAATACTCAGTGGGAGGAAAAGATATATATGATATGTCATTTTTCCACTCACGTTTCTCCCTTAATATTCATACCGTGAGATTCATGCTTGGCCTCGTGGTGCCCTAGGAGCATCCCCTTTCGGATGGTGTTTGCATGGGTCAATATCAAGGTGCATGGAGAGAGTATTTATAGTAAGTGGGAGAAGGATGTGTGTCAACATGTCCTGCGGTCTTTTTCATTGGTTTCCACCATGAGACCTTCTTGCATGGCCTCAAGGCGCCCTGAGAGAATCCCCTTTAGATGGTTTGTGCAGTTGGTCAATATCAAGGCGAACTCTAGAAATTGATAGGGTTGCTTTAGTTTTTGCCCCAATCGGTTTTTCCCTTTAGTTGTCTAATTGGGGCGAAACTCTAGGATCTAAAATGAAGGGTCACACTTATGAGAAATTTTGAAGCAAGTTAATGATTTCTTGACAAAATCAATGATGACTAATCATTATAGGAATAAGAGTTATTCTTGTGTAATGATTAGTTGAGAATGTCTCAATTCAGTGAAGGGAGAAATTGACTACCCTTCGGTGGTTTTTTTCCTAAATCACTGAAGCGTCATTGTAAAACTAGATCTAATAAGAGGTTCATTTAGAGTTTTGCTAAACCTGATTGGATTTCTTGAAAAGATTATGCTAAAATCTAACGTAGATCAACATATCTGATTTCTTTTAGTAAAATGTCAATGATTGATTTTTCGTTAGTTGCCTTTTCTTCTTTGACCGATTTTAATTACATGACGTGGAAAGAATCTATTAAAACATTTTTCATGGTAAACGACCTCGAAGTTGTCATTTCCCTCAAGTCTCAACCTCTGATGCACCAGAAATGTTCGTAATGCATATGAGGTATGGATGATGGCTAATTCGAAGGCCCGACTTCACATTTTGGCAAGTATACCTGATGCATTGGCCAAAAGGTTAGAAAACATGGTCATTGCACATGAGATCACAGAATCATTGCAGGAATTGTTTGAACGTAAGTTCTCACTATTCAAGCAAAGTGGGATTGATGACAATGAAACCAGTGGTGTCAGTTCCCAAGATAATCTCCAGTCCGTATTGAATGTCAAGGCACTAACAGAGAAAGAAATTGTTGCTAACTTTGATGAAGTTCATCAACTAGGATTGTCCTCTGAGATGAAACTTGGAGTTTATAATAAGGGTTCTGATACTGCCCACTATTCTCTAGAAAAGGAAGAACTCCAAAGACGATAAATGTGATTTATTTTTCTTGGAGATGTGCTTAGTAGAGAATGATGATTCTGCCTGAATAATTGATTCAAAGGCTACTAACCACATGTGTTCTTCCTATCATTGATTTAGTTCTTGGAAATAGTTGGATGCTGGAGAGTTGACTCTTAGAGTCGGTACTGGTCAGGTCGTTTCAACTGTTGCTATAGGAAGGCTTAAGTTATTTTTAGACAAGAAACGGTATCTGTTATTGGATAACGTTTATATAGTTCCTCATATCAAGACAAACTTAATTTCAGTTTCTTGTCTGATTGAACAAAATTATTCCATTTCCTTCTTTGAGAATAAAGTTTATTTTTAAGAATGGAATGGAAATAGGTTTTGGTCAATCGACAATAACTTTTATGTACTAAGGCCGTTAGTCATAAAAGTCGTGCTCAATACTGAAATGTTCAAAACAACAACAACTATAAAAGGAGTTTCTCCTAAAGAAAATGCCCATCTTTGGCATCTAAGGTTAGATCACATCAATCTCAATAGGATTGAGAAGTTGGTGAAAAGTGGACTTCTAAATAGTTTAGAAGAAAACTCTTTGCCAGTATGTGAATCATGCCTTAAAGGCAAAATGACCAAACGACCTTTTATTGGAAAATGATATAGAGCCAAGGAAACTTTGGAACTTATACATTCAGACTTCTGTGGTCCGACGAAGTGGGTATCTATACCTAATGTAAGAGCACGAGGTAGGCATGAATATTTCATCTCTTTCATATATGATTATTCTAGATTTAGTTATCTATACCTAATGTAACATAAGTTCGAAGCTCTTGAAAAGTTTAAGGAGTATAAGACTGAAGTTGAAAACTTGTTAGGTACGAAGATAAAAACACTATGATCTGATCGTGGTGGACAGCATATAGAATTAGGATTCCATAACTATATGATAGAACATGGAATCACGTCCCAACTCTCAACCTCAGGTACATCTCAGCTGAATGGTGTATCAGAAAGGAGAAATAGAACCCTGTTGAACATGGTTCAGTCTATGATGAGTTACGCTCAACTTCCAAACTCGTTTTAGGGATATGCAGTAAAGACTGAAGTTTACATTTTGAACAATGTTCCCTCAAAGAGTGTTTTTGAAACACCTTTTGAGTTATGGAGAGGTCGTAAAATTTGGAACCTCATTCAAAAGTGTGCCTATTTGTAGGTTACCCCAAAGAAACGAGAGGTGGATACTTCTATGATCCAAGTGAGAATAATGCGTTTGTATCGACAAACGCTACCTTCTTGGAAGAAGACCATATTAGGGATCATAAGCCATGAAGAAAACTTGTTTTAAATGAGATTTATAATGAGACTGTTGAGACTTCAAGAAGAGTTGTTGAATAGGCTGATAGATCAATAAGAGTTGTCGATGTTAGTTCATCTAGTCAACCATCTCAAAAGTTGAGATTGTCTCGATGTAGTGGGAGGGTTGTGAACCCACCTGCATGCTACATGGGTTTAACAGAAGCCCAAAACATCATATTTGGTGATGGTGCTAAAGATCCATTATCTTATAAGCAAGCAATGGAAGATGTTGACAAAGATGAGTGAATTAAAGCCATGAATCTAAAAATGGAGTCTATGTACTTCAATTATGTCTGGGAGCTTGTAAATCAACCTGATGGAGTAAAACCTATAGGTTGTAAATGGATCTACAAGAGGAAAAGAGGTGTAGATGGCAAAGGGTTATACCCAGGTTGAGGGAGTGGACTATGAAGAAACTTTCTCACCTGTTGTCATGCTAAAGTCTATCAGGATTCTTCTATCCATAGCCACATATTATGACTATGAGATATGGCAAATGGACGTCAAGACTACCTTTCTGAATGATAATCTTGAGGAGACCATCTACATAGTTCAACCAGAAGGATTTAATGAAGAAGATCAAGAGCAAATGGTTTGCAAGTTTAATCAGTCCATTTATGGACTGAAACAAGCTTCTCAATCTTGGAATATAAGATTTGATGAAATCTTATGGCTTTGATCAGAATGTTGATGAGCCCTGTGTTTACAAGAAAATCATCAATAACTCAGTAGCTTTCCTCCTACTGTATGTGGATGATATCCTACTCATTGGGAATGATGTAGGTTTTTTGTCTGACGTTAAGAAATGACTAGCTGCACAATTTCAAATGAAAGATTTGGGAGAGGCATAGTTTGTTCTAGGGATCCAGATCATAAGGGATCGAAAGAACAAAAGTTTGGCATTGTCCAACTCATCGTATATTGACAAGATGCTTGTTAGATATTCGATGCACAATTCCAAGAAGGGTTTATTACCTTTCAGGCATGAAATTATTTTGTCTAAGGAACAATGTCATAAGACTCTTCAAGAGGTTGAGAAAATGAGATGGATTCCTGATAACGGGCAGAAATGCACGTTATCAAAGTGCTAAGTTCTTAAACAATGTTGGCTTGCGTTGATAAAACATGTTAAATTGCATCCAAAAAGCAGTAAGTTTATTATATTGCGGTTTCATGCGTTCATCGCATTAGAATAGTTGATTTTCGTATTTTTGTGCAGAATATGCGATGACGGCGGAAATTGTGATCATAGGAAATCATTGGTCTAGCGCAGCATTACCGCAAGACTTTATGGTGATCGTGTCCGTAAATATTCGCCTGAAAAGGATTGCCACAACTTGGTCAGTACAACATGGTGGGCGCATCTGGGTGAAAGGCTAATTAATCGCGATGGGACAGAAAAATGATGACAGTCGAATCCGAATTAAGTTGACAGTCGATAACGATCACAAGTACATTTATCTTTTTGGTGATAAATATTCAGCGCATCAGTCAGGAATTAAAGTTGTCCCATCTGTATAATCATGAGAGAGAAGCCACCTTTCACCCTGGATGATCTATAAATACCAAGGGCATCCTTCAGAAAATAGGTTGATCAGTTGATTAGTTAATCAGTTCACCAATTTACGAATTTGAGAGCTTAGCTCGTCTTTGTTCATAGTTTTCCTTTCGTTTTAAGGCAGAGCAAAAGAAGAGTGGTGACATCAGAGATCGCTCAGGGAAACTCGAGAGAGAACCTTGACGTGTAGAAGAAGAGAGCGAGCCGACTCTCGCGAGAGCAAGAATATCTTTTGAGCACGAGTAGAAAAATAGTGGAAAAGCCTGGGCAACAAGAGATTGCTACTAGGCCCATTATTCTATACTTGCATTGTTATTTTGTACTTCATCTTTCTCTTTATACAATGGAAGTTCTATTTCTACATCTGTTCACTTTCTTAGCACACATGAGTAGCCAAACTAGTTGAATGGGTTGAGAAGAACTAAGCTAACATGACCCAAGAAGTTCATTGCTTGCGATTGTCTTATTTTATGTTGTCCAAATACCCTTTAGAGCTACTCGAGAGAGAGTCTAAAGAAAGAACCTAATGACTCGAGAGAGCTAGGTTAGAATCTGGACTCGAGAGAGCAAGATTAAAACTGCATAAACAAGAGATAGGGACTTAGAGATAAGCTCTGCTTGTTAACCTGCATCGCATACATCCTAGAGATGGGAATGATATTATGTGGTCGCCTTATTTGTGTGTGTGTCATTTTGTCATAGCATAAATAAGAATAGAGGCTTATGTGTAGGTCCTATAGACTTAGCGCATATATCGCATGCATTCTAGCTTTAGAAGTCGTGCCATTCGCACCGAGAGGTGGTTTACTGATGTATGCATGTTGCATGATCGCATAGCATGAACGCATCCTAGGAAGGGTTAGCCGAAACTTTTCTCAACCCGTTCACCACATACTCATCGCATTTCCCATTTAATCAACTCTTTTCAAACTCCGCTGCATTTGTTTATTTTTCATTAACACAAACAACAATCCCAACAATTTATTTATTTATCCGGTTACCTTAAAGTTTGCATAAAAATTACCAATGCAACCTATTTTCAAAAGTACCTGAGTTCGACCATGGACTTACCAGGAAACTCAGTGGAATTTACACTTGGATTCCGCTGAGGAAACTTGAGTGCTCAATGAAATTTCACCATCGCATATCATCCATAATTCACTTCATAAAACCAAGCATCATGTTTTTGGCGCCATTGCCGAGGACTTCGACAAAATAGTGTGCTAACGGTAATTTTTTGATTTCTTTGCAGACTCTCAATCTCTGGCGAATTACGACTCGGAGATTAAGAGAACGTTTAGACGGACACTAAGAAACCGCCAACAGCAACCACAATTAGATAAGAAGAGATGGTAGAGCAGCCTAGAAATGGAGCACCAAATGATAACAATGTCATGGCGAATCCAATCCTGCTAGCAAACGATCGCAATAGACCTATTAGGGACTATGCATCACCAAAGCTCTATGATTTCTCTCCAGGAATCATGAGGCCTACCCTCGACGGAAACCGATTCGAAATGAAGCCGGTGATGCTATAGATGATTCAGACTGCAGGAAAATTCAAAGGAAGGTATGGCAAGGACCCACACGCCCACCTCCGAAGCTTTATTGAAATCTGTAATACTTTTGTGTTCCCGAACATCTCTGTCGAAGAAGTTTGACTAACTTTGTTCCCATTTTCTCTTTGTGATTAGGCTAGGAAATGGGCATATTCTCTCGAGCCAGGAGAGATCGCTTCTTGGGAACAGGTTGTGGAGAGGTTTATGAAGAAATACTTTCCACCTATTGAGAATGCCAGACGAAGGAAACTTATTACAAATTTTGAACAAGACATGGATGAATCACTCAGCGATGCCTGGGTGAGGTTTAAAAGGTTGGTCAGGGATTGTCCACAAAATGGTTTGCCAGACTGCCTTCAAATGGAAACTTTTTATCATGGTTTGAATCCCGCTTCATAGACCGTTGCCAATGCGGTAGCCGCTGGTGGTCTGCTTGACAAAATGTATGACGAGGCGAAGAATATCTTAGATCGCATCTCTAAGAACGACGAAGATTTGAGAAGAGTGTTCAGACATTGAGAATCAAAGACAATGACGCAAGTAATGATGCTATTGCTTCACTACAAAATCAAATGACCGCAATGAAGAACTTAATCTAGGGAATTGCGATCAGCAGCCCAACACCGCAAAATAGGCAAATCAACGCAATTAGTCAAAATACCGTAAAATCCATTGCCCGTAAAACCCACAATCCGTTTACTTCGTGAAAAATAATCTCTTTTTGAATACCTACAAACGAGCAATCAAGCAAGTAGCTCACAACCACCGCAATCCTCTTCTTTAGAAAGCCTATCGAAGCAATACATAGAGAAAAACAAAACTGTGCTTCAAAGTCAGGCTACGTCCATCCGCAATCTAGAATTACAGATGGGCCAGATTGCGAATGAGTTGAAGAATAGACCGTAAGGGGCTCTTCCGAGTTCAATAGAAATTTCATGCAACCTGGGGGATCAGGTAAGAGCAATGTCAGGTTGTGAGATTGCGAAGTGGGAAGATTGTGAAGGGAGAAAAGAAGGAGCTTAGTCGGACAGCTCCCATTGCGGAAGAATTTGAAGTTGCGGTAACGCAAAAAGAAGAAAGAGAAAAAGAAGCAGTAGAACCAGAGATTGCGTCAACCTCAAAGGCAACTGAGACGAGAACCATAAAAGTGCAGTTACCCCCTTTCCCGCAGAGACTAAGGAAGAAAAAGAATGAAGAGGTGCAGTACCAACGCTTTCTGTCTATATTAAAGCAATTACATATTAATATTCCTTTCAGTGAAGCGATTGAGGAAATGTCTGCCTATGCAAAGTTTATGAAGGATATGATAACTAAGAAGAGGGAAGCTGGTAAGTTTGCCACGATGGCACTAACTCAAAGTTCAAAATCAATCATTCCACTGAAGATGAGCGATCCTGGGAGCTTTACTATACCCTGCTCCATCGGGCAAGCCTTGTGTGACCTGGGAGCTAGCATAAATTTGATGCCTTTGTCAATCTTTATGCAGCTGAATGTGGGGCAACTTGTGCCCACAACAGTGACTCTCCAACTAGTCGATAGGTCTTTGGTTCATCCAGAAGGAAAGGGGAAGGACGTGCTGATAACCATTGACAAATTTATCCTACCAGCCGACTTCATCATTTTAGATTATGAGGCCGACAAAGATGTGCCCATCATTCTGGGGCGACCACTTTTATCAATAGGTCGTGCTCAGATTGATGTGCATAGAGGGGAAATCACCTTGAGTATCAACGAACAGAAGCTCAGGTTTAATATAATTCGTGCCATGAAGTTTTTGGATGAAGAAGACCTGCATGACTCAGATGATGACCAGAATTCGATTGAAGAAGAAAAGTTTGATGAAGAGAATGAAGAAGAGGATGCTATCGCATCCGTTGCTGCCTGTAATGCGATCATGACAAAAAAAACAAGGAAGAAGAAATGATTGTAAATCAAGAAGAAAAGTCAATAGAAAAAGAAGAAATAAAAACAATGTAACCATCCCTAGTAGAACCACCAATACTGGAGTTAAAGACCCTACCGACCCATTTAACGTACGCATTTTTGGGGTAGAATGAGAAGCTGCCAGTTATCATTTCTTCTAAGCTCAACGAAGACTAAGAGAATGCGTTGATGAGAATTCTAAGGAAGCATGTACGAGCAATTGGCTGGATGCTCGCTGATATTAGAGGAATTAGCCCAGCGTACTGTATGCACTGCATTCGTCTTGAAGAGAACCACAAGGCAATGATCGAACATCAATGCAGACTCAACCCTGCAATGAAAGAGGTCGTAAAAAAAGAAATCATTAAATGGTTAGATGCGGGCATTATCTATCCTATAGCAGATAGCACTGGGTCAGCCCCATGCAATGTGTGCCGAAAAAGGGCAGCATGACGGTAGTCCCGAATGAAAAAAATGAATTAATACCGCAAAGAACCGGCTCTGGGTGGCGCATTTGCATGGATTACCGCAAGCTGAACGTGGCCACAAAGAAAGATCATTTTCCTCTGCCGTTCATTGATCAAATACTAGACTGTCTAGTTGGAAATGGCTTTTATTGCTTTCTGGATGGTTACGCCGGGTACAACCAGATTCTCATAGCTCTAAAAGACCAAGACAAAACCACATTCATTTGCCTATATGGGACCTTTGATTTTCGTCGCATGCCATTTGGCCTCTGTAATGTGCCATGCACGTTCCAAAGGTGCATGATGGCTATCTTTTCAGATTATCTCGAGGACTCTGTTGAAATCTTTATGGATGACTTCTCTGTTTATGGGAATACCTATGAAGTCTGTCTAGCCAACTTGGAGAATATACTAAAGAGATGCGAAGAGACGAATCTGGTGCTTAATTGGGAAAAATGCCATTTCATGGTGAAGGAGGGCATAGTGTTGGGACACAAGGTTTCCCAGGATGGGTCGAAGGTGGACAAAGAAAAAATCGAAGCAATTGAAAAAATTCCACCTTCAATAAGCGTGAAGGTTGTATGAAGCTTTTTGGGGCACGCTGGATTCTACAGACGCTTTGTCAAAGATTTTTTGAAAATAGCATGACCATTGAGTGTGTTGTTAGAGGCTGACAGAAAATTTGAGTTTGACAACAACTTCCTCAACGCATTCAGAGTTTTGAAGAATGCGCTGATTACCGCACCCATGTTGATTGCACCTGACTGGACACTTCCTTTTAAAATTATGTGCGATGCAAGCGGGTATGCGATAGGAGCAGCTCTGGCACAAAAGAGAAAAATAATCTTGCATCCCATCGCATATGCGAGTAAAACATTAAATCCTGCTCAGACAAATTATACGACCACAGAGAAAAAGCTCCTGGCAGTAATTTTTGCGTTGGAAAAATTTCGAGCATATCTTTTGGGAACAAGGGTACTCATCCATTCTGATCACTCGACAATAAAATAATGACAAAGAAGGACACAAAGCCGAGGTTGATTAGATGGGTTATTCTTCTTCAAGAGTTTGATATAGAAATAATTGATCGAAAAGGAATGGAGGACCAAGTTGCGGATCACTTGTCTAAACTGAAAAATCTTGAGGTTGACCGCAATGAGTCTGAGGTGAGTGCGGTGTTCCTGGATGAGCAGTTATACCATATTGAAGAATTTCCCTAGTATGCAGACATAGTTAACTATCTGGTTTGCGAGCAATTTCCTGAAGATTACACCTACCACCAACAGAGGAAGCTCAAATATGAATGCAGACATTATTATTAGGATGAGCCAAATCTGTATAAAAGAGAGGCATACCAGATTTTGCGATTATGTGTACCAAATGCTGCTCAACAATGCATATTATCGCACTGTCACGATTCACCATATAATGGGCACTTCAGAAGAATGCGCACCGCAGCTAAAGTTTTACAGAGTGGGTTCCTTTGTCCTACATTGTTTAAGGATGTAGCTGACTATGCCATGAAGTGCGATTGATGCCAACACACAGGTAACATTTCATGGAAACATGCAATGCCAATGAACACCATCTTGGAGCTTGAATTGTTCGATGTATGAAGGATTGATTTCATGGGACCATTCCCTCCTTCGAATGGTAAGCATTATATTTTATTAGCCGTCGATTATGTATCCAAGTGGGTAGAGGCAATAGTATGTGCCGCAAGCGATGCGGCGGTCGTCTCCCAATTCCTGAAGAAACATATTTTCACTCATTTTGGCACTTCCCGTGCCATCATAAGTGATGAAGGATCCCACTTTATCAACCATAATATCAAGAAGATGTTGTGCAAATACAACATCCTCCATAAAGTGGCAACCGCATACCATCTGCAGACGAATGGTCAGACCGAGGTGTCCAATCAAGAAATTAAGCTGATGCTTGAGAAGGTAGTAAGGCCTTCACAAAAAGATTGGGCAACAAAGCTTGACGATGCGTTGTGGGCATACCGGACTGCATTTAAAACACCAATAGGTATGTCCCCATATGCGTTGGTATTTGGTAAGGCGTGTCACTTGCCTTTGGAGCTAGAATATAAGGCATTGTGAGCGATAAAGAAGTTGAACTTTGATTTGAAGAAAGCAGCAAAAGCGTGAAAAATGCAACTGGTCGAGCTAGAAGAATGAAGAATTAACGCATATGAAAAGTCGACGATTTACAAAGAGCGCACCAAGCGCTGGCACGACAAACATATATACGGCAAAAACCTCCAAGTCGGCCAGAGGGTCTTACTCTTCAACTCACGTCCGCGACTCTTCCTATGAAAACTAAAGTCACGTTGGTCCAAACCATTCATAGTTAGACAAGTATTTCTGCATGGCGCAATTGAATTATCAAATGATGATGGAACCAACATATTCAAAGTTAATGGGCAGCGAGTAAAGGCATATCATGGAGAAGGCTCGCATCACCAAGTCGACTACGTGGAATTAAAAGAACTTTGAATAAAGAAAGAAGTAGGTGGTCCCTGCATTATTAGACGTTCGCAATCCATCAGGGACGCAAGTTTTAGGAAGCATGTAATCTTCAACTTTTGTCTACTGTCATGAATTTTCATTACACTATCTCTTTTCAGCTTTATCTGTTCTTATTTTTTTAAAAAAAGGGGGGGAGGGGGGAGATTGTGATAATGATTTTTATTTAAAATAATTTGACATTCTCTCTGTTTTTCTTGCAACGATCGAGGCGCTAGATTGCGGAGAAGTTACGCGAAGAAGCCACTTATCGTACTCCGTCACCGCAAACCAAAGAAAAGAAATCGTCGCAAAGATGGATACATCAATACAAAATGCGGGTGACAACGCAAATTTGGGGGTGTATTCTTCCTTATCTTTATTTCAAATTTTGTGCTATCACATTGCATGTTAGTTTTAAAGTTTTATCACCGCATCCTCTTTGATTACCACAATCATTTGACATAGATAAATTTAGTAAGTTACCGCATGTTGTTTCTTTTCCAAGTATGATTTCAATGATGAAAAATATGCTTCTATGTCTTTCATATATACTATAGTCAACTTAACTTTAAGATAGTCACCTCATTAAATATTTCTAAAAGTTAGGGGTTTGCTACCTTTCTTTCAAACTCTCTTTATGAAGCTTTCTAAGAACATCGCATGATTTCTTTCAATCTTCTGGCAATGCAATGGGAAACCCATGTTGATAAGAGTTAAATTGTGACAGGCACTTACCCGTAGTTGGATGTCCGCATGACACACATGAGGGCAAGCCAAAACGAAAGTAAGTCACCAGGATCAATGCATAAATAAATGATCGCAACTCCCCTGCCAAAAAGGTATGAGTTTAGACTGAGGAAGAGCGCATTGCTCGTAGTTGGATGTCCGCATGACACACGTGGGGGCAAGCCAAAATGAAGGCAAGGCACTTGGATCAACACAAGGTCAGAAAAAAAATAATAATGTCAAGAAATATGCAAGGACAAAATCATTTGTCACCCGGGTGAATTTTTTTTTTTTGAAATAAATCATGCGATGTTCCGAAAATTAGTAAATTCCTTTTGAAGGTTAAGCTTACAGTCCCTAGGTCTTAGAAATATTTTAAGAAGAGACTTGAATAAGATTTAAGGGAATTTTGGTATATAGGATTTGAACGAAGTATCATTTAGAAATCTAGGAAAAGAACATTGCGGTTAACTTGTTAAAGGAAATCTTTAGCTTATGCTTGAGGAAAAATATTTTTTAAATTTGGGGGTGTGATAATGGGCAGAAATGCACGTTATCATAGTGTTAAGTTCTTAAACAATGCTGACTTGCGTTGATAAAACATGTTAAATTGCGTCCAAAAAGCAGTAAGTTTATTATATTGCGGTCGCATGCGTTTATCGCATTAGAACAATTGATTTTTGTATTTTTGTGCAGAATATGCGATGACGCAAGGAAGAAATTGTAATCATAGGAAATCATTGGTCGAGGCAGTATTACCGCAAGGCTTTGTGGTGATTGTGTTCGCAAATATTCGCACGAGAAGGATTGCCGCAACTTGGTCAACGCAAGATGGTGGGCGCATCTGGGTGAAAGGCTAATTAATCGCGATGGGACAGAAAGCTGATCAAAGTCGAATCCGAATTAATTTGATAGCCAATAACGATCACAAGTACATTCAGCTTTTCGGTGAAAAATATTCGACGCATCAGTCAGGAATTAAACTCGTCCCATCTGTACAATCACGAGAGAGAAGCCGACTTTCACCTTGGATGTTCTATAAATACCAAAGGCATCCTTCAGAAAAGGGGTTGATTAGTTGATCAGTTAATCAGTTCACCAGTTTACGAATTTGAGAGCTTAGTTCGTCTTTGTTCATAGTTTTCCTTTCGTTTTAATATAGAGCAAGAGAAGAGTGGTGACGTCGGAAGTCTCTCAAGGAAACTCAAGAGAGATCCTTGAGGCGTAGAAGCAGAGAGTGGGCCGACTCTCGCGAGAGCGAGATTATCTTTTGAGCACGAGTAGAAAAACAGTGGAAAAGCCTGGGCAGCAAGAGATTGCTACTAGGCTCTTTATTCTATACTTGCATTGTTATTTTGTACTTCATCTTTCTCTTTATATAATGGAAGTTCTATTTCTACATCTGTTCACTCTCTTAGCAGGCATGAGTCGCTAAACTAGTTGAATGGCTTGAGAAGAACTAAGTTAACATGACCCAGGAAGTTCATTTCTTGTGATTGTCTTGTTTTATATTGTGTCAAATACCCTTTAGAGCTACTCAAGAAAGAGCTAAAGAAAGAACCTAATGACTCGAGAGAGCCAGGTTAGATTCTGGACTCAAGAGAGCAAGATTAGAATTGCATAAACAAGAGATAGGGACTTAGAGATAAGATCTGTTGACTTAGAGATAAGATCTGTTTGTCAACCTGCATTGCATGCATCCTAGAGATGGGAATGATATTATGCGGTCGTCTTATTTGTGTGTGTGTCATTTTTTCATCGCATAAATAAGAATAGAGGCTTATGTGTAGGTCCTATAGACTTAGCACATATATCGCATGTGTTCTAGCCTTAGAAGTCGTGGCATTCACACCGAGAGGTGGTTTACTGTTGTATGCATGTTGCATGATCGCATAGCATGAACGCATCCTAGGAAGTGTTAGCCGAAACTTTTCTTAACCCGTTCACTGTATACTCATCGCATTTCCCTTTTAATCAACTCTTTTCAAACTTCGCTGCATTTTTTTTATTTTTCATTAACGCAAACATCAATCCCAACAATTTATTTATTTTTCCGGTTACCGCAAAGTTTGCATAAAAATTACCAACACGACCTGTTTTCACAAGTCCCTGAGTTCGACCATGGACTTATCAGAAAACTCAATGGAATTTACACTTGGATTCTGCTGAGGAAACTTGAGTGCTCAATGTAATATCACCATCACATATCATCCATAATTCACTTCATAAAACCAAGCATCAAGTTTTTTGCGTTGTTGTCGAGGACTTCAGCAAAATAGTGTGCTAACGGTAATTTTTTGATTTCTTTGCAGACTCTTAATCTCTGGCAAATTACGACCCAGAGATTGAGAGAATGTTTAGACGGAGACTGAGAAATCGCCAATAGCAACCATAATCAGATAAAGAAGAGATGGCAGAGTAGCTTGGAAATGGAGCACTAAATGAAACAATGTCATGGCGAATCCAATCCTGCTGGCAAACGATCGCAATAGACCCATTAGGGACTATGCATTGCCAAACCTCTATGATTTCTCTCTAGGAATCATGAGGCCTGCCCTCGACGGAAGCCGATTCGAAATGAAGCCGGTGATGCTGCAGATGATCCACATTGTAGGAAAATTCAGAGGAAGGTGTGGCGAGGATCCGCACGCCCACCTCCGAAGATTTATTGAAATATGCAATACCTATGTGTTCCTGAACATCTCTGCCGAAGAAGTTTGACTAACTTTGTTCCCATTTTCTTTGTGTTATCAGACTAGGAAATCGATATATTCTCTTGAGCCGGGAGAGATCACTTCTTGGGAACAGGTCGTGGTGAAGTTTATGAAGAAATACTTTCCACCTATTGAGAATGCCAGACGAAGGAAACTCATTACAAATTTTGAACAGGACATGGACAAATCGCTCAGCGATGCTTGGGCGAGGTTTAAAAGGTTGGTCAGGGATTATCCACACAATTGTTTGCCAGATTGCCTTCAAATGGAAATTTTTTATCATGGTTTGAATCCTGCTTCGCAGACCTCTGCCAATGCTGCAGCTACCGGTGGTCTGCTTGACACAATGTATGACGAGGCGAAGAATATCTTGGATCGCATCTCTACGAACCATGAAGATTGGAGAGAGAGTGATCAGAGATTGAGAATCAAAGACAATGACTCAAGTAATGGTGCTATTGCTTCATTACAAAATCAGATGACTGAATGATGAACTTAATCTAGGGAATTGCGATCAGCAGCCCAATATCGCAAAATAGGCAAATCAACGTAATTAGTCAAAACACCTCAAGGTGTGCGACTTGCGGTGATAGGCACGCAATGAAAGATTGCCCGCAAAATCCACAATCCATTTACTTTGTGAAAAATAATCCCTTTTCGAATACCTACAATCCTGGGTGAAGAAACCACCCCAAATTTGCTTGGAAGAATCAACAACAGAATTTTCAACCCGTGGCACAGAAAGAAGGGCCACCAAGATTCTTCCCATGCAACAACAGTCAAACGAGCAATCAAGCAAGTAGCTTACAACCACCGCAATCCTCTTCTTTGTAAAGCCTATTGAAGTAATACATAGAGAAAAACAAAAATGTGCTTCAAAGTCAGGCTACGTCCATCTGCAATCTAGAATTACAGATGGGCCAGATTGCGAGTGAGCTGAAGAGTAGACTGCAAGGGTCTCTACCGAGTTCAACAGAACTCCCACGCAACCCGGGGAGCAGGTAAACTCCTTCTCATGAAGGTGATCCTTTGATTTGTATGGGTAAGAGTGGCCAGATTGCCAACTCAACAAGCCTACCATTTTGAGGATTCGTTTGATTGGGGAGATGGGAACTCAGCTACATAAGATGGAATTCACTCTTTCTTTAATGAAGGGGTATGTACATAAATTGCTTCCTTATGGGTTGATTCTGGGTCTTGAACATAGTGGCCACACCCTCTCTTGGCTAGAGAGAACTCAGTCATAGTAGGACTATGACTCATTGTTCATTAGAGGAATGAGTGGTAGTAAAGAGTTAGATGTAACTATAGGGGCAAAACGATAATTTGGCCCAACTATACTTATGTCAATTTATGAAAGATCATCGCTCTTTTGATTGGCTATATACAATGGACACAGAAATATATCTGTAGTGCGAATAGTGCAACTGTCAGTCTTTAGTGGAGTGTCCGACTGTTAACGGATGGTGGATAATGTAATTAAAGAGTTTAATTAATTATTCACGTACAGTTGGAGCTTCAAGCTACAGGTCCATAAGGTCCCCTTGGTAGTTCAAAAGAATTATGTTCAGAATTAGTTATTTGGTTTATTTGAATTATTCAAGTTAATAAGAGAAAATTTAATTATATATGATATAATTAAATTAATTCAATTATATATGATATAATTGATACAATGTATTTGATACATTAATTGGAGGAATAAATATTTGAATGAGATTTAAATAGTTATTAATTTAATATAAATAAGATTTATATGAAATGTCATAATATAGATAAAAAGAACTATAGTTTATATTGTATGTGATGCAATATTAAAATTATGGGTTATAAATATAATATGATAAGTTGGTGATCATATTTATTTATATTATTTATTATTTTTAATAATAATCCAGTTTTTCTCAAAAACTACCTTAGTGAGTGGTTATGCAATTTTTTTGGCAATTGGAATAAAAGGAAAATTTTGTTTTTTATTTTGTATAGAAAAACGAGAACAACAAGATCGCAAAGGAGAGGCCATGCGATAATCTACATGACAAAAAGAGAGCATATATGATAGACTCTTTGTCAATGTGATAAAAAAGAGGCTATGCGATAGCCTAAACGATTGAAGCTTTTCCTATGTGATAGTGCTTCTTCGATCACCTTCCTCTTCCAAACTCACAAATATCCTCTTAGTCAGAGTCCACCACTTTTGGGTTCTCACCCTGAGCATATTGAGGAATCCGAGTGGTAGTGTTCTATTCCTTTTGGTTCGTGATTCACTTGAAGAAGGTCTTCAAGATTCCGTTGTTGTTTGATCGAGGATTTCTTGACTGTTCGAGGGATACGAGAAGATGTATTCTTCAAAGGCGATTTCCCTTGAACTATGTATTTTATTTGAAAACCATGCTATAATTTAGTTTGATTGCATAATCTTCTTGTATGACTGTAAATGTATGTGTTTAGTCACAATGGAATTTAGACAATCCACTTTCGCTCAAGGAACTCCTCATGTTGAGATTCCTTTCACGTTCATACTTGCTTCTTCTGCAGGATCAACGCATCCCACCTACTCTGTAGTTGTGGCATATCATGCAACCAACTTTTCTTCATTGAAATCAACGCATGCGATCAACTTTGCAATGGTTTGGGATGAACACATGTGATAGACTCCTGCGACAACTACAAAATTTTGACGCAAGATAACGCATGATATAGGGTTAGCGGGGATTTTTAGTGCTGATCAACCCATGTTCATTATTCCACATGAATTCTTAACAATATTAACGCGTCATTAACCCTTATAATTCTAAGTAAAAGGCTGCAATAGCTTGTATTTCTACAAGCTACCAGCCACCATATTCTCAATAGAGGCTGAAACCTAAGCCAACACATCACCAGCCTACTCCTCGCAATACCCCTATCGAATCTCACCCTCTCACCCCACCGTTGCCATATGATCAACCTTTCCTTCAAAATGACTCGCAGCATGGTGCAACTGAGCTAGCAAGGAGGGATGAAAGGGAAGTCTTTGGAGACATCCTAGCCAGCCTCGAAGAGAGGTAAGGGCTAACAAGTGCAGAGTAGCCCATGCATCTGGAGGTGATGAATGTGCTGAACAACAATGAGGAGATGCTGGCTTAGACACAAGAAGAATTCGATGAAGCTGATCGAGGGGCCATTATTTTGGACCAAGAGATGCTGAGGAAGAAGAGGAACAATAGTCACAAGGGTCTATTCCTGTGGTAAGTGACCCCGATGCATCTTCAGCACGCCAAACTGATGCGAATAAGGGGCCTGTAGTCCGACCAATATAGAAAAGAATATTAATATTGGTTGAAGAAAGTGATGAAGAGAGGGAAGAAGAAATTACAACTGGTGCTGAAGTTGCTACGCATGAGGAAATCTCGATGGAATCGAACAAGCTAGAACACATGCTCGAGAAGTATGTTCCAGCAAAAAATGGGTGGAGGATAGGAGCTCTCTAGAAAGAGTTGGAAAAAGAGTTGAAGGCATTAGCCCAAGAAGCCACTGCAAATGATGCAGGAAGGAAGAAGTAAGGAAAAAAGTGCCAATTTTTAGAAATCTTATTGGTGAGAGGTTTCTTCCCTGAACGCCACCCGCTGCCAGAGTTGACATAAAAAACAGTGATCGGTGCAAAATAGGTGTCATTAATTCTATCTTACCCAAGAAAATGAAATTTATTAGGCTCTAACAACTACTAAAACTAATACGTAGTTAAAGTGAAAGTAAGAGGTTGATCCCAAAGGAACCTCTATTATTTGGCCAAAATAACCCTTGAATCCAAAAAGATAATAATTGGGAGAGGTTTGATTGTAAAGAGATTAAAGGCTAACTAAAATGAAGACAAAGGCAAATTGTAACACAAACGTACCCTTTTTTTTGTTAGAAAAAAGTTAATAGAAAAATAATCTTGGTAATTCTTGTACTAGGATTAATTCTATCATTGTTCTTGAACAATTCCTTGAAAACTCAACATCCCACAATCCAATAAACAAAAACTCTTAAAGACCCATATTGCTAATTACCATGAATCACATTAATTAGCACTAATCTAAGTAAAAAAAACACTTCCATATAGCATTTATCATGTTCTTTTCTTAGATTACTTTAAAGACATGGGTTATCAAGATTGTGACATTCAAGAAACACATTAGAGTAAGATTCAAGAATGATAGAATGAATGTTCTAATTAAGAATTTCAAGAGTTAAATTAAGAAAAAGTCCTAATTAACAAGAGAAAACTTAATTTTGTAACCTATCTCACCATTATGCAATAGTGCCAAGCAAGACTTACATATAAGAATTCAATGGAATCAAAGCATAAATTATCATCCATTAATTTCCATTCAAAATTAGCCCAAGAATATTCAATGGTGAAGACAATTCAAGAAAATATAAAAAAGAACTCAAGAACTAAACCTAGAATTAAGTATTCCCAAGAAAAAGAATTACCTAGCCATGGAGATAAGAAATCTTGAAGAAGTTCTTGAAAGTATGATGAATTCCATCAATCAATTACCTAGGGAATTGTAAAAGTTGCAAGAAATCTCTCATACAAAACAAAAAGTTGGGTAATTTTCTCTCTAATTTCGTTCTAAGCTCTCTATCAACTAAAAAGTGAATTTTCCCTCTTTTTTCGTTGTAAATGAAACAACTGAATTTACATTTACAGGTGTTATTTCATGACGCCAGGGCTAGCGTTGCAACGCTAAATAGTAAAAAATCCAAGAAGTGTTGGGCTAGTGTCTTGATGTTGCACTGGCACTCGGTTGCATAAGGCACATGCACATGCGTGGGCGATTCCGTCAATCTTTGAAGCGTTGCGACCCTGGGTGAAGCATTGTGACGCTACCCTACTTTTATAGTAAATATGTGCATTTTGTCTTCAAACATCGAGCTAGCATTAGGCTCATTGTTGTAAGGAGCATTGCGACACAATAAACATTGCTAAAGTGTGTTGAATTGTTCCTCTTGAGGGGTAAAGTGGTAATTTGTCCTAGATATTTTTGTTAAGTGGTTCTTTTGGTGTCGTTTGGCTCAATTTATCTCCAAATCGTTCCAAAGAACTTCGTTTGAATTGGGATTGGAATTTACTTAACAAAATAGATATTTTAAGTAATTATGATAGAATTTAGGGTTTTAACATAGCAAAGATAGTCTTTTACAAGACCTACCAAACAACCGACGTAATGTGCTAGTATCAACTCTTTGTCATCCCCATAAGAATCTTGCCAATCTCATTCGTGCCTTTTATAGCAAGGATTTCAATGAACAAAAGGATGTGGAGTTAATGGAAGATACAATAGTTCGTTTTTCTCCAAGAATCATTAACGAAGTTCTTAATGCAAGAAACAACCCCGACACTAAAGGCAATCACATTATCGAGCAACCAACTCCATAACACTTGTGGGATGCGATCCAAGTCATAGTGAAGCCTAGAAAAAGTTGGAAAATCTCAAGAATAGTCGTTATGACTTTGGCCAATAGAGATTTTCTCCCCGATGCACACCTATGGTTATATGTTGTCAAGAACAGAATCATGCCTACCTTGCATGATGAAATAGTGTCGAGGGAAAAGGTGCTAGCCACTCACTACATCATGCAATAGATCCCACTTGATGTAGAATAGATCATAGCTAAGCAAATCAAAAGCGTCAAGGGAAAACAATGCGGCTAACTATATTTTTCGTGGTTGATCTACATGTTGTGTGAGAGATCTAGCATCCCCATGGAGGATGAGTTTGTAGAAGTGGAAGGCCAATGGTTTTAGTTCCAATTCGACATTTGATAAGAGGATCATTGCGTCAACTAGAACTTCCATAGAATTCTAAAACCTCCAAGTTTCAACCTTCAAAATGCGAAACGAAAAGAAAACGTGTGGAGACATCAAAAGAAGAGAAAATGCAACGAAACCTCTCTTGATGAAGATTCTGAGGCTGAGCTTGCATTGGAAAACAAAGAGTCCGAATTTGGTGTCTTCAACCTTCCTCCACTCCCTAAAGTTGAACATAGGGAAAAAGACCTTACCTTGCCATCTCTTTCTTAAGACTTCTAAACCCAACTCTACCTCCTATCAATGAGCAAACAAATCTAGAAGCTCATGATGAAATGCAAAGGGACCTGGTTGGTGAGATAGTAAGCCCACCCCTCTCTACCAACCCAATTTAACCCCCTGCAACCATTTATGAACCAATTGGGCTTGGAACCAACAATGCCCAAAATTCAAAAAGTCCAGTTCGTAAGATGTGGGAATGCTCACAGTAGACGCTTGAGCTTCGTGTCAATCTTCCAATACCGTTTTCCATCGGTGCTAACATGGATGACCTCCAAGAATTCATCTAAGTCCAACTTAGATTGATAGTTGCATCTCTTGAAGTGCTTCATCTGCAACAAGCTACACCTCAGCGTCAGAACATTGTACTGAAGGATTACCTACGCCAATAGACGTAGAGAAACCAGAACCACTTTGAATTTGCCATGCAATATATCAATCAAGTCTTGAAGGGGTTGTTTGCCCCTCCTCTACTACTGCAACATCTATGCGATCTCCTTTGGTATATGGAAGAAGACCCTACTCCTGAACATAAGGACGATGCGGCACATCGTGATTAAATTTGGTGGTGATGGTATATTTATTTCTTTTGTCATCTCAATTCTCGTTTTGTATGTCTTGACCATATTATTAATTTTATGAATGTAATTCTCTCTTATGAATGCAATCTCAGTATTTTGTCTCATTGTATATGTACTAAGAATTCCCTTATACTTCTTTAGTTGCTATTTTGTCTTGCATCTTGCCTTGATACCTCAATGACTAAACCAATGCTAGATGACTAAAGAATATTTTGATGGGTGTTAGAATTAAGTTTAGGAACTTCTCCAAGTAAAACATATCTTTGATTTTCTATGTGTGCAAGCCTCACCTAGAATCTCTTTTTGAAATTTTCCTAAGGCATTCTTATAGTTCTCTTTCAATAATGAGGACCTTGCTGACCTCCAAAATTTGGGGGGAGGGGGGCAAAGAAAGGTTCGAGTTGATGTGTTCACTTTCATAGAAGATCCTTTACATAATTTCATATATAATAATAATAATAATAATAATAATAATAAGTTCACTTAAAAATAACACACTCCATTATCTGTAGAAGGGAAAACCATCTTGATATGAGTTTAATTGTGAATGGCACTTACTCGTAGTTGGATATCCATATGACACCCTGGGGGCAAGCCAAAACGAAGGTGAGTAACTAGGACCAATGCTAAGCAAATAATAAATCATCCCAAACTCCAATGTCTAAGCATAAGGAAAAAGAAAATATATGGCTTAGACAAGAATTTAGTCGTGAAGGATACTTGCTCATAATCGGATGTCCGCATGACACCCATGGGGACAAGCCAAAACAAAAGTGAGTTGCCTAAATCAACTCATGAAAGAACATTAAGCACTAATAATTGGAAAAAGTCTTTTAGGAAAAGTGAACCTTCTAACGCATTTCTAAATTTGAAAGATGAGTATGTTTAAGAAAAGCAAAAGGATTTTTTAGGAATGTGTTTGCCGCATAAAAGATAAAGGATATATTTCTTTGGGAAGGGAGAAAATTTACATTACTATATGCTGATCTCGGACTCTTAAGTTGGAAGACATCGATGAGAGGTTAAACTAGTATGTGGAGACTAAATAAGTTGTTAAGGAATTGTTTTGGGAATGTTTGAGGAAAAGCATTATTCAAAACTTGGGGGTATGATAACTTGTAGAAATACAAGTTATTTTTCTCTTAAAGATAGAATAATTAGGGTCAAATATTGAGAAACACATTCATTTCAATAGAAAAACACATAAAATTACATATATGCATTAAATTCATACAAAAGTATCACTTTTAAAGAAAAGTGCACTACTAATGCATGATAACGCATGAATCGTGGAATTAAACTAAGAGTTGTAGAGAAGCCAATGTAGAAAGCATGCCTTGGAACCCAGCAGATGCAAGAAGATACATTTCGCCCATGCACTTAACGTCGAATCTCTACTTGCAGTATGGGCAACCTAACAAGCATTGTGCGAATAGATCAGGATGGTAGACGGCTACAACTGGATAGGGAATTTAATGCTATCACATCACAAATCGCTGAGTCCAGTTTCTATAAAAAGAGATGTTGCCCACCTGAAAAGTAGTTAGTTAGAAAGTCATAAAGTTAGACACTTACGAGTACGCAATAGCATCTCTGTACAAAGTTAGTTCCTTAGCCGCCTGCAAGAAGAAGAGAAGTCTAACCACCATTTCCACCGTCGGTTGCAGAGGTTCTGCTAGGGTTAGAGCTCGAGAGAGATGACCTCCAGCACGTCTTCACCGAAGCCATAATAGTAAGCACCTAAAATCAAGCCAAAGGGAGCAAGAGATTGACCCCAGCGGCTTGACACACTTTTCTTTCCCTGAGTATTTTCTTCCATTATTTGTCCTATTTGAACTGGGATTCTATAGAAATATTTCATTAATATTAAGTCAATCATGATTTCATCTATTTCCATATCCATTTTCTTACTTTCTTTCATCATAAATAGCTAAATACGTTGTGGGTTAGGTGGAACTAAATGTTAATCTGCTAAGTCACATGTATGTACTTCCAGATTGCTTGTTGTGTACCTAAATGTTTTATGCCCGAGGCCATCTGATCAATTAATTTGAGTAGAAATGGTTAACTGCGGAACGCATCAAGTAAGAATATTGAGTAACTTTAAAGATAAAGTTAGTCATATTGAGCATCTTAGAGATAAGATAAGTGTGTCAAATGCATCGAGAGATGTTGCAAGACTTAAGTGGAGAATGAAACATGGACCTACCACACATGTATACTTAGAGATTACAAGATAGTCTTCCCAACCCCATCTCATTCCATTGATTTCATACAAGCTTGTTGTCTGCTAATAAGGAGTCATCACATTGCATTCCAAGGCATTCCATACTCTTGTCAACCCATTTCTCCAACCTCTTTCTCTTGCATGTATGTTGGCTTAGTTTAATTTAGAATCTCAACATATATATCTATACTTAGAATCACATTGCGATAGATCATCTCAATATCTTGCGTTAACACTAACTAATCCCTACGTTCAATCCTGAGCTTGCCAGGAAACATAGGCTAGGTTTATACTTGGATCTAACTCAAGAAAACTGGTACGCAACTAGAGCTTTGTATGAAATACTAATCTTTACCTCCTAACGCATAGTCTGACATTAAGATATAACATGACACAAGAAGAACACAAAGATAGAAACAAAACAACAATGTACATTTAGTGTTGGTTGTTCTTCTATGTCGTCGGTTACAGTTTGTTGTCGACATATCCTTGAAATGCCGACACCTCCATATCCAAAGTGGCGTCGGCATAGGCCTATTTTTTTAAAATAAATATATTTCTTATATTTGTGTTGTTTCACTAACATCCTTCATTTATTATTTTGGTTTGTAGTTAAAAGCAAAAAAATTATACCAAATACTAAAGAAGATTCATTCAATGTTCTCACAAAAGCCGTACAAGTGTTTCATATAACACCTAAATGAAGTTGCAAACACAAAAAAAGTTTGACATTACTTAACAAGAACTCTAACTTGGTCCCCAAAAAACAGACATTACAAAAAAGTTCAGAGCGACTTCTAAGATGCTTGTCATGAAGTGATCTTCATCAAAGTTGGTCCTGAAAAATAAGTAACAAAAAGAAAAGTTAAATTTAGATATAATTATAACAAAAAAAGTATCAAAAACACATTTTATAAACTAATATGGCACAAAAACAATTGTACAGACACACACACACATAGATATATATATATATACATACAAGAACTTGACATATTATAAACATCTAAACTTATAATCATAAACTCTTCCCTACAATTAAAACAATAAAAACTTAAAAAATTAAACTAAACTATAAAGCATATTATCCCAACTTTCAAACCATATTTAAAACAAATATACAACATAGATCTAAACTTACAAAATAAACTATTAATGAACTGAAGAAACTGTGAGGTCCACTGCGAAAGCGGGATCGTCCCAATTTTGATTTTTAAAGAATAAAATTTATAGAACAACAAAATTATGCATACTCAGAAAAGATTACAACATGCTTAAAAGAGAATTAAAGGGATACAAAAAGACTTACCCTTGAAGCCAAAAGCTTCTTCACGAAATTGCTCCTAAATTTTATCACGAACCTTCTTCGAAATTCAAACCAAAACCAAGACACCATCACAAGTGAGACCTCTGTATTCTTTGTAGGGGATGAGAATCACAGGAGGTGTGAGTTTTGTGTTCTTTTGGGAGAGAGAGAGTATTGAGAGGAGAATTTTCTCAGAGAGATCAAGTAGTAGAATTCAGAGAAACCCTATCTATGAAGAAGATGAATAAGATTAAAAAAAAAAAAAAAAAAAACTAAACTCCCAATAGCTCGATTAATTGAGAGAAAATAGGAGGAAGAAGTTGCAATTCTCTCCTCAAATTAACTTTCAAAAAATTAATTTTTAAAAAAAATAATTTAATAAATCAAATATAACACAGAACCAATAGTTTTAATATTGTATCAAATATAATAGAACCTATAGCTTGTATTTCTCTCGATAATGCATGACATTTAATATAAATCACATTTATACTAAATTTAATTATATGAATCTCATCCATATAATTAATATTTGAATAAGGTTCAAATATTTAATTCTTCTCAAAATAAACTTTATTTTATAATGTATCAAATACATCATATTAATTATATCACATATAATTAATTTAATTTAATTTATATAAAAAATAATTAATTCCCTCAAATAATTTGAACAATTCAAATTAATCCAACATTAATTCTCAATAATCCTTGTTGAGCTACAAAAGGAATCTTATGAACCTGTAGATTAAAGCTTCAATGGTATTTAAATAATTAATTAAACTTCTTTAATTAAATTATTCAACATCTATTACCTATCGGTTACTCCACTAAAGACTGACAGCTGCACTCTTTGCACTACAGATGTATTTCTGTATCTATTGGATATAACCAGTCAACAGTGTGGTAACCCTTCGTAAATTGCTCGTAAGTACAGTTGAAAAAAATTACTGTTTTGCCCTTATAGTTACATCTAACTCCTTAAGTATCACTAATCTCTTTAATGAATAATAAGTCATAGTCTAACTATGACCAAATCCCTCTCGGACCAAGAGAGGGTGTAGTGCCACATTGTTCAAGCCCCGAAATCAACCCTTAAGGGAACAATTTATCTACTTACCCCGACATTAAGGAATGAGGAAATTTCATCTTGTGTAGTTTTGTTCCCATCTTATTGAGTAGGTAGGCTTATTGAATAGGCGATCTGGCCACTCTCACCCATACAAATTAAAGGACCATCTTCATAGGCAGGAGTTCACAGCTTACTCAGGATTCAAATTATGTAACCTATGGATATCCTGGTGAAATGTATGTCTCTACTATTAATGACGTTATACAAAGAGACTATTCATTTTGTGGTCCAGTCTTATACAAATCCTTTTGTATAGAACACCCCCGTTCACATATCTCTACATGAATGATCAGGATCAAATCATTTGTAGCGCTTTACAATAATTATAACATCTACAAAGTGTGTCATATTCGTAGTATCACAAGGATAAGGTATCTAACCTTATCCATCTACTACAAACCATTTAGGCTATCATTTAAACATGATTCACCTGTATATCTCTACATACATGTTCAAGCTATAGAAGATAACCTTGGATGTTAGTTTATTGGTTTTGTAGGTTAATGCTACTAAATGTTGAATAAAATATGTCATATTTTATTAAGTAAATAAATCGTTTGTACATTACAATTACAAACTATATGACCTACGAGATTTACGGCATGAATTCCAACAATCTCCCACTTGTCCTAAAGCTAGTGGGCTGTACATCATAAAAGTCACACTAATATAAAAGCACACAAAACAGTAAAATAGTGCATAATATGCACCCATACAAAATCTCCTATCCCACAAACCCATACTGTAAGGTGACCTTCAAACACCTTAGCCGTGAGGGCTTTTGTAAATGGATCAACAACGTTGTGCTCCGAAGCTATCTATGTGATAGTCACGTCCCCTAGGCTCTCGGGAATTAGCCACAACACCACTATTATCACAATAAAAAGTAAGGGGCCTAAAGATGTCTGGGGTCACTTTCAGATCATTCAGGAACTTCCCGAGCCACACGACTTTCTTAGCAGCATGACACCTCTGCTTGGTGCTTTTTCAGACTACTGCCCCTCTGTTAAGAGTGAATGTTGATCCCAATGTGAATTTCGTAGAACTTTATCAGTCTAGAAATTAGAGTCCCTGTATATTGTAAGGATCAAATAGTTAGAACCATACACGAGCATGAAGTACCTCATTATTCAAAGATACTTGAGGATATTCTTAACAGTGTTCCAATGATCATATCCTGGATTAGACTGATATCTACTAACTATCCCCACTACATAGCAAATGTTAGGTCTAGTAATAACATTGCATACATCATGCTACCAACAGTAGATGCATAGGGTATCCATCTTCTTACCTCAACCTATTGACATGTTTTAGGACACTGTTCCTTCAACAAAATAACTCCATACCTAGAAAGAAGTAAACCCCTCTTGGAGTTCTGCATCGAAAACTTGACAAGCATCTTGTCAATGTACAATGCCTAAGATAGGGCTAGTGTTTTGTTCTTTCGATCTCTAAAGATCTAAATGCCTAGAATAAACTATGCCTCTCCCAAATCTTCCATTTAGAATTGGGTTGCTAACCAATTCTTAATTTAATCACCATGCCTACATCATTCCCAACGAGTAGGATATCATCTACATACAACACAAAGAAAGCTACTAAACTGTTGATGATTTTCTTGTAAGCACAAGGCTCATCAACATTCTCATCAAAGCCATTAGATTTGATCCCAATATCAAATCTTATATTCCAAGATCGAGAAGTTTGCTTTAATCCCTAAATGGACCGATCAAGCTTGCAAACCTTTTGCTCTTGAGCTTGGGTTATGAATCCCTCAGGCTGCTTCATATAAATGGTCTTCTCAAGATTTCTATCTATAAAAGTAGTCTTCACGTCCATTTGTCAGATCTCATAGTCATAATATGAGGCAATGGTCAAGATTATCCAGATAGACTTCAACATGGCAGCAGGTGAGAAATTCTCCTAATAGTCGACTTCCTTAACTTGGGTATAACTCTTTGCCACAAGTCTAGTGTCACACCCTACCCCAAACTACTCTCTGAGCCTAGGAAAGGACATGACTGCAGCAGTTATCAACCCTTTTGTCGACACTTACTGTCACACCTTCTACCTCAGACTACCATCTAAGCTTGGGAAAGGACACGACTATAGTAGTTATCAACCCTTTTATTGACACTTACTGCCTAAAAACTCTTTACGGAAATAACTCTGATACCATTGAACAAATTCAACAACCAACTGATTAAGTCAAGGAGGTAAACAACAATGGATTAAGTAGGCCCATTTTATTACAACAACATAACGTTTATACAACTCCAAGACTTAACTACAAAGTTTACAACAACAACCAACTACAAACACTCCGGAAGTGTAACTGTGGCTTGTGGCAGACCTTGACCTTAGCAGCACCCTGGAAATCCTACCTTTTCCTACCTAGGAAGAAAAACATGAAATAACAGAATGAGCTTCACAAAGCTCAATGAGTGGTAAGCAACTTCTAGAGTTTATTTCAACTCATAAATAACAAGCATATCATAAATACGAGGTTAGCACCCAAACTTTCGCCTTGAATGAATCTGATCACAACTTCTATCTACATATATGGTAGATAGCTAAACTGATAACTATTTAGAATGAGTATGTTGTCTCACATACACGGTAGATAGATAACTATTACTAAATACAATACTTACTCTCTACGTTTCCTTTGTCTCCTATGTGCACATAGCTCCCCGCTCATGGGCTCAGAAGCTAGGCCTGTCGGCCCTCTGTCCATCCCATACGAGGATCCTCCCATAGGCTCAGGAACTAGTCCTCTCGATCCCCTGACCATCCCATGAGGTTTTGCTTACGGGCTCGGGCACTAGGTCTATTGACCCCCTGACTATCCTGATCAAATAATTCCATTCTCATGCTAGATCCTCATTTATAACATAAGCATATACAATTTATTCTAAAATATATGCTTTAATACTTAAAGGAAAGTACCACTCACCTTGGTCATTTAGGAACCTTTCTCCCTAGAAGTTTCTTGATCTTCCCGGGCTCCTCTTTTGAACCCTAAATTCAAGATTCAAATTAAAGCTTAGATTAATCATGGTTCTAAGCTTTATCTCGAGATACTTCCTCCTAAAAAAAGTTTCTAAGATGTCTCAGGAAGCTTACCTCAAAATCTTAGCTCATAACTCCTCGCGGTTTGGTCGGACACATCAAAACATCAAGACTGGCCCAGCTTACCCGATAGCTCGACACCTCTACCTTGTACTCATTCTACAGCCAGATTCCTTGGAGCTTCTTCTCCATAAGCCCTACCCTGAAAACTAGACTCTCATAGTTTTCAGATGGCTTTGAAATCACTCTAAACACACGAGTATTCTGGGAGAACTCTTCGTCCCAAGTTGATGCTACTTCCTGTCCTTTCTGTCCGACAACATCTCCTCTCTTAGAATCTCTTGACCAATGCATGGTCTTGCTACCAACGCATAGTCTCCTCCCAATACACTCTTCTTTATGTCCTTTGAAGAGAATTTGAGTTCTCAACTGAAGTACTTGGCCGTATTTATATGCGTCCAAGATTGCTCTAAGGCCGACGCCTCCTATTTGGTCGTATGTCCAAGTGTCTATTCCCCACACTATCAACGCAATCTTGCATCAACGCAACCCAAGGTGTCTTCCTCCCCTTTTATCAACACATAGCCCTCAACTTTGCATGTCTTCTCATGCACCCACCTCATTTTCTTAACATAGCATATCACCAACGCATAGTGCATCACCAACGTATAGCACATCACCAACGAATAATGCATCACTAACGCATAGCACATCGCCAACGCATAGCACATCACCAACGCATAATGTATCACCAACCCATAGTATTTCACTGCCGCATCCATCATATCCATCGCTTCCATCGTTGCTTGCCATCGCATCACCGCATGCTCTTGCACCACATGCTTTCACATCACCGCAATCTACCAACGCATTCCTTTGGCCGCATAGCATCGATGCATCGCATCATCGTGTGACACCAATGCACAGTGCTTGCCGTATACCGTCAACGCATACCTTCGGCCACACAACGCATGGCACCGTCGTATGATGCCAATGCATAGTTGTTGCCGCATACCGTCGACGCATACCCCTATCACCACATGCCATCCATCACCGCATGCTACCAGCGCATCCCTTCGACCGCATACTCTCGCATCTAACGCATCAATCACACCTGCCTCCATCGCCGCATGCCTCTATCCATCGCATCCAACGCATTCAACGTCCAGCGCCCTTGGATGTGCAACTTAAGGTTGTCGTATGCGTTGTTCTAACCTCCTCAAGACCTTGGCTACTGCATGCACTACTAACCTCCCAAATAACCTCTTAAAGTCTAATGGCCAACGCATGACACATACTAACACATTGTCAAATACTTAGTCAAATTTCACCAATTAAAGCTTAACTCAAAACTACTCAAGGAATATCTATTCAACACTTAGAAATTTCCCTCTCTTCAACGTAGGATTTAACTTTCACTTAGTTAATTCCTTTTAACACCTTCCTATCAACACCCTTTTTTATCTTGTAAATCCACCTGCAACCTATAGGTTTCAGCCTATCAAGTTGACCTACAAGATCCCAAACTTAATTGAAGTACATAGACTCCATTTTGAGATCCATAGCTCTGACCCATTCATCTTTGTCAAGATCATCCACTGCCTTCTTGTAAGATAATGGATCCTAAACATCTTCGTCAGCTACGATCGTTAGGGTTTCTGTTAAACCCATATAACAAATAGGCGGGTTCGCAACCCTTCCACTACGCCAAGGCTCTCTTAAAACTTTTTGTAGATGTGACCAACTAGATGAACCGAATTCAAAAACTCTTATTGAGGTGTTTGGGCTTTTCAACAACTCTTATTAAAGGTTCAGTAGTTTTACTGGAAAATTCATTCAATACAATTTACTGTGGGGTTTATGCTCCCTTATGTTGTTCTCTTCTAAAAAGGTAGTGTTTGTTGACACAAACACCTTGTTATCCTTAGGATCATAGAAGTATCCACCTCTCGTTTCTTTAGGTAACCTACAAATAGGCACAATTTTGAACGAGGTTCCAATTTCTTAAGATTTTCCTCAAACACATGAGTTGGACAACTCCAAATCCTGAAATGGCATAAACTACTGTTACGAACATTCCATAATTCTAAAGGTGTTCGAATAACACTCTTGGAAGGAACGAAGTTGAAAATGTATGTTTCAATCTGTACTGCATAACCCCAAAACAAGTCAAGTAAGGAAGTATAACTCATAATAGACCAAACCATGTCCAACAAGGTTCAATTTCTTCTTTCTGATTCACCATTATGCTGAGGTGTACAGGGTGCTTAGAGTAGGGATATAATTCCATGCTCTATCAAATAGTCTTGGAATTTTAGATCCAAATACTCGCCACCTCGATAAGATTGAAATGTTTTAATCGTTTTATTTAATGCATTTTCAACCTCGATCTTGTACTCCTTGAGCTTTTCAAGGGCTTCATACTTATGTTGCATTAAATAAACATACGCATATCTAAAATAATCATTAGTAAAAGTGATGAAATATTCAAACCCTCCTTTTGCCTTAACATTCATCTGACCACAGAGGTCTAAATGTATAAGTTCCAAGAGTTCTTTGGCTCTGTGAACTTTTCCAGTAAAAGATCTTTTAGTCATTTTACTTTCAAGCCATGACTCATATACAGGTAAAGAATTTTCTTTTAACTTGCTTAGAGGTCTATTCTTAACCAGCATCTCAATCCTATTGATATTTATGTGTCTTAATCTTAGGTGCCAAAGATGGGCATTTTCCTTAGGAGAAATTTTCTGTCTTTTATTTTGAGTTGTCGCAGTTTTAAAATGTTCAGTATTAAGGACAACTTTAGTTGCTAACAGTGTTAGCACAAAAAGATTGTCTTCAAGCTTTGTAGAATAAAGTTTTGAAATAAACGCTTTATTTAAAGAAAAATGTACATAATAATTTTGTTCAATTAAACACTTTACAGAAATTAAGTTCCCTTTTAAATCAGTAATTGCGTATACATTGTGCAAAAAAATATAACTTTTATGTAAAGTAAGTTAGAGTCCTCCTACCGCCCTAGTTGAGACGACGTGCCTAGTTCCAACATGCATCACTATCTCCCCAGCTTCCAGTTGCCACTAGGAACTAATTCCATGAAATGAAGAACAAACATAGTTAGTGGCGCACGAATCTATTATCCAGGTTGAATTATCATTCTTCACTAAATAAGTCTCCAATACAAGTACATCATATTTACCTTGTTTGGCCATCTTTTTTTTCTACCGAGTATTGGGAACAAACATGGAAACAGATTCCCTTTGCAGCCTTAGCCTTCTTGCCCTTCTGGGCAGTAGCTGGTGGATTAGCTTTCCTCTTTCCACCTTTCTTCTTCTTTCAGTGATTTATGTAGGATGAAGAAGGCATAGACTTAGTTCTCGAGATCGAACTTTTAATGAACCTTTGAAGAGGCTGAGGCAACATTTTCTTCTCCTTTATGTTCCTTAACTTTCATCAAGGACTTGAAATTCTGTAGCTCGTTCAGTAGGGTGGTCAGGTTATGGTCAATCTTATTCATAAAAGCATTGCTACAAAATTGTAGGAAATTTTCAGGTAAAGTTTCTAGGATGAAGCTAACCTGACTGGCCTCATCGATGACAGACTGATTCATCTTCACCACATTAAAGTGGACCATCATGTTGAGAACGTGTTCTCGAACAGATGCCCCTTCTTGCATACGAACATTAAGGATGAACTTAAGAGTGACATATCTGATCTGAGCAGACGATGGTCTGAACATTCCCTACAAGGACTCCATAATCTCATGGGCAGTGATCATGGGCTCATGCTTCTTGGCCAAGACTTCATAAAGGATTGCCAAGATATATGCTCAGGCCTTTTCCTTTTCCCGTACCCAACCCTCGTATGTCTCCCGAATGTTTTGAGCAGCATTTTGAGCTAAGACTGGAGGACACTCCTCAACCAGGACAAATCTCAGGTCATCGATGATTAAAACTGTGTAATTGTGTTTTTCCAGATGATGTAATTATCGCCTATCATCTTATTAGTGACAAGTATGTTTAATGTAGTGGAAGTCATTTTGTAAATTTTGGTGAAACATACAATTTATGTATATTAGTTTTCAAGCATTACCCAATTGAGAAACCAATCAAATTTAGGAAAATAACTTATACACCCTATGTGACATCTAGTTTGCAATCATGTTTCAGTGAGGTAGGGTAAAAGCCACCGTAGAGTGATCAGGTACCCTTTCACAGTAGGTAGTGTAAAAGCCACTACAGATCGACGCAGACTGAAGTTTGAGTGTGTTGTCTGGATTCACGCCATTCAACCGTCGCTTCCAATCGTTGTCTGATCGCTATGCTTCGCACTGCTAGTGTTTTCGTCGCCGAAATTGAAGTTTTGTGATAAGTTTTATGGTGTTTTATGGGTTTTTCTTAAAGGATCTTGAATACCCATTTAGTTTTGACATGAATTTAATGTTACCTATAATGTTTTGGTTGCAATATTGAAGTTTTGGAGAGGTCTTGAAGAAATTTTAGTTTAAGTTACGTTTTGAATAATTGTTTAGAAATTTTAAGTTCAATTTTTTTTTTTTTTTTTTGGGTCTTCAAAGATTTCAAGTATCAATGGTTGGTTGCTTAATTATTGTTTTAATCTTTATTTAAAGGTTGAATTGGAGTTTCTTTGGGATGAGTTGAGGTGTTGTCCACTTGGTTTGAGATCAGTTTCGACAAGATTTCAGTAAGTTTAAAGGTCTTTATTCATTAACCACTAAGTATCGACTTAATTATTGGTTTAATTGTGACATAAAAGGTTGGATTTGAAGGTTTAAAGTTGTTGTCCATCGAGATTAAGTGTTGAATTTGGCACTAGAGTTGTTTGGGTCACATAATTTTTGTATCTTGAGGTGATGTTTGGAATAACACACTTTGGGTATGACTAGGATAGATGACACGTGATGTTAATGTCGGTTGACCTCCTAACACAATTATATGGTAGCTCTTATATGATAGCTCCGTAAATTGACGAGTTCACAATTATATATCAGCTTCTATAAGGCAGCTCCGTGAGCTGACGAGTTCACAATTATATGACAGCTTCGTGAACTGACGAGTTCACAATTATATGACAGCTTCGTGAACTGACGAGTTCACAATTATATGACAGCTTCGTGGACTGACGAGTTCACAATTATATGACAGCTCCGTGAACTGAGGAGTTCACAAGAATATGACAGCACTGTGAACTAACGAGTTCACAATTATGCTACAACTCCTTGGACCGACAGGTTCACAACCATGTTATAGCTCTATGTTAGGGCAGGTTAAATCTTTCATTAGACGACCACCTGTGGGTGGATAATCATTATTTGTGTGTCCCATCTACATGTTTGCATTTATAGGACATAAAATGCATAGCCTGACCCCGATAGTGGGGTTACTTACTGAGTATTTTTATACTCAACTTTTTTTACTTTATGTTTTATAGATAATGATAGAAACAGGTCGAGGAGTGATGGACTGGACCTGTGACAGAGCCATATGGAGACATAAGAAATCACTTCCACTCAGTCCATGTCTTTTGACATTTAAATGTTTTTAAAATTTGGAATTTATTGAGACAAAATATTTTGATGTTATGAATATTTTTCCTTTGTTTTTTTTTTTTGGATCCTGACTAAAGGTTTTACTTATTTGTTATTTATTTATTTTCTAGTTTATTTTGAACAGTTGTCTTATTTGTTTTAATGAATTTTACTTATGGTAAAAAAATTTTGAATTTAAATGTATAATTATGAGTAACGACCCTTGTCAGAGTACTTGAAGGGTCGGATCGTTACATGGGCAATCCCAGATTCAGAAATGGAGTAAATTACCTTTACGACTATTCCATAATTCTAAAGGTGTTTCAAAAAGACTCTTGGATGGAACACAATTCAAACTATAAGTTGTAGTTTGCATTGCATATTCCAGAACGAGTCACGTAGGGAAGAATAATTCATCATGGAACAACCATGTCCAACAAGGTTCAGTTTCTCCTTTCTGCTATACTATTTTGTTGAGGTCTATTAGGTGCTGAGAGTTGGGATACAATTTCATGTTCCATCAAATATTTTTGAAATTTTAAATTCATATACTCTTCGCCTCGATCAGGTCGAAGTGTTTTTATTGTTTTACTTAGTGCATTTTCAACTTTAGTCTTGTACTTTTTGAATTTTCAAAAGCTTCAGACTTAGGTTGCAATAAGTAAACATACCGATACTTTGAATAATCATCTATAAAGGTGATGAAATATTCAAATTCTCCTTTTGCTTTAACATTTATAGGACCACAGAGATCTTAATGTACAAGCTATAAGGATTCTTTGGTTCTATGACCTTTTCTAGTAAAAGATCTCTTAGTCATTTTGCCTTATGACATAACTCACATGCTAATAATGAATCATTTTTTAACTCACTTAGAAGACCATTCTTAATCAATCTCTCAATTTTATTGAGATTAATGTGACTTAATTGTAAATGCCAAAGATGGGCATTTTATTTAGGAGAAACTTTGCTATCAATGGCCTTAGCACGTAAAGATTACTCTCTAACTTTTCATAATAAATCTTGACACCATTTTTGTAAATAAACGTTTTATTCACATAAAAATTAAGAATGTATGTCTATTCTAGTAATCATTTTATGAAATCAAGTTTCTTTTTAAGTCAGGAACTACATAAACATTTTATAATAAAAGGTAAGATTTATGTAAACAAAATTGGAGTCCTTCAACTGCTACAGCTGAGACGACATGCCTAGTTCCAACACACATCGTCATCTCATCAGTCTTCAGCTGCCACAAGGAACTAATTCTCTAAAATGAAGAAAAAAACATAGTTGGTGGCGCCTGAATCAATTATCCAAGCAGAATTATCATTCTCCATCGAACTGAAGGAACTCTTATTCAAGAGTACCTACGAGCAGAAGTGGATCTTTCCAATTCATTGTGATAGAATTACTACATATACATTCAAACATACTTTCATAATGCTAAAGGGATCAAGAAATCATACCAGATGAAGATTTCTTCTTCATAGCGAATCTGAAGCCCAACCATCTACCTCGAATAGTCACCACTCAGGCAGAAGGAAACGGAGAAGACTACACCACTTAGGCCAGTATTGTTGGAATGAGAATCCAAAGTGTGGGCTTTGTTCGTATTTAGCAAAGGAAAGGAGGAAAAGTGACCGTACACAACGATCAAGCAAGTGGGAGATGTGGACGTCTATCACATAGACAATATACTTGATCTGTTAGGTAAAGTATAATCTTTTAGGTAAAGTATACGATCGTGTAGTAAAAGTAAGTGATCGTGTAGGAAAAGGTAAACTATCATCTAAACGATCGTGTAGGAAAAAGGGTGAGCGGTCGTCCAAAACGATCGCGTAGGAAAAACTAAGCGATCGTCTATACAATCGTTTAGTAAATACTAAGAGCTAAAGAATCGCTTAAGAAAAAGGTAAACGATCGTTTAGATAATAGCGCGCGACGGTGTAATCGGTATGCCATCGCTTAGCAATATCGTATATGTAAGCGATCGTACAATCCCTATCGTATAGGTACTGATTATCTAAACGATGACACTATCTTTTCTACAATACCCGCACACCCCGAGATCAACACACCATCTGCTAATTATAATGCACTCATCCGTTATTTTAAACGAAGAGGCGTCTTCCCATTTTCTTTATAACCGTCCAATGAATGTGATCTTATCACATTCATAACTTATAAATTAATATCATATATTAATTATAATATTTCTTCTCTACTAGATATAAATCATAATTATATCCAATTTCCTCCAAATTAATGTATCTCATATAAAGTTAATTATATCATATTTAATTAACTCATTCAATTATATCATATATAATCAAACTCCCTCTTGTCAATTTGAACATTTCAAATTGACCCAAAAATTGACTCTCAACTTGTTTCCAAGCTACCAAGGGGACCTTATGGACCTATGACTCGAAGCTCCAACAATACGTGAATAGCTGACGAAACTCTTTAGTCACGATATCCACCATTTATTAACTGTCAAACACTCCACTAAAGAACAACAATTGAACTCTTCTTTCCATAGATATATTTCTATGTCTATTGGATATAACCAATCATTAGTACGATGACCCTTCACAGATGCTCGTAATTATAGCAGGCCAATTTACCGTTTTGCCCCTGTAATTACATCTTCCTCCTTAAGTACCACTGATTCATCTAATGAACGATAAAAAATAGTCCTACTATGTGTGAACACCTCTCGGCCATGAGAAGGTGTGTGGCACCTAATAACTTGTAAAAATACAAGTTATTTATGCCACCTTATCTAGATATTGCGGCCAAAATTTAGTAAATATGCACCTATTGTATGAAAATTAGCCTAGTATTATAATAATTATAAATGTTTGCAATTACACCTACTAACACCATAAAGATGGAAGAAAGTCGAATTTTACTCTGTTTTGCAGGAGACCAAGTCACCGCTTGCGCTCAAGGCTCACGAGAAACTGATCAACGTATCTCTGTCACATTGCGCCCGTCAATAGACAATGACGAGACGATTACTGCAATGACGGTGCAATGCGATAGTCGATCCAGAGCTGTGTGCAACCGCATGCGGTAATAAAAACAACACCGCATGCGAACCCATGATCGAAAGATACAGCTGAGCGATGCAAAAGCAGAGGATTGAGACATGTGTACCACTAATGGTTGCGTAGGATTGACGATCTGATTGCATAACAGAAGGAATAATATCTCTTCATCTTTGGAATTACCATAACCATCAGTGGGGACCACAAGGCCAGAGTCAAATACCTACACCTATAAATACCCCATAGATTTCAAAGAAAACTCATACTACGGGATACGGGGTAAGTGCTGCAAAACTGTTGAGAGAAAAGGTCGAGTTGAATGCTTAAGTGAAGAAATTCGGGAAGAAGACGAGATAAGGCCGAGAGGTGAATCTCAAATCTAATCTGCCAAACACCCGATTGAAAGCTCTATGCAAAGATCCCTGCCATCGTTGAAAAGCCTAAGAGGGAAGCTCTTCCTACCATCAAATCCATTCTATCCGGCAAGAAGATCTCCATCGAATCAGTGCCAATACATTGGCACTTATTTGTATTTGTTCTATCTCTTTCATCGTTGTATTTCACTGTTTCTTTACCTCTGCATTCACACCATGTATCAAACGCTTAATAGAGATATTAAATCTTTCGATAGCTTTCATTTACCATTTTCTGTCTATTTTCGTTCACCCGTCAATCACTTTTTTCATGATGTCTTCTTAATTCCCTGATAAGCAATATGAATTAACCAAGTACTTAATCTGTGTTAAAGATATAAAATGCATTTAGTTAAGGCATGCTAGACGACATCTTCACCTTTGAGAGCAAAAATGAAGATGCCATTTCGACCTATAGAGAGAAGGTCAGAAGAATTCGTTAACTAAAGTGAGTAGTACTTCCAGACATGGAAGCAACCTTGCGTTCATTACGTTAGTCTCTGTTTCACCACAGACATGTGGAAGCGCGGCCGATCACTGAAAGGTGTACGCCAAGAGAAGAACGAAACAACATTTGTAGCTTCAACGCAATTGAGAACTTGCATTGTTATATTCTTTGTCTCTCTTTCTGTTCTGTTCATAAGATTTGCTGCCGCATTCCACGTCTTTGCACAACTTTCACAGCCAGCCTTGACCCCAGCATCTTGTAACATGAAGCTTGTATCTTGTATCATCTAGCTTAGGTTTATTGTATTTCATTTTATTATTCCATCTTTACTGCTTTACTTTATTTTATCGCAATTTATATACCTGTACAAACACATGTTTAAAGATTGAAAACCTGGTGGCATATATCATGAACATACCACAATAACCTAAATTAGTCCCCGTGTTCGACCTTAGATCACACCAAGAAACTTGCAGTGGAATTACACTTGGTTCTATCGTAAGGAAACTTGTGACAACGCATGGCATACTATGTGAACACCCATCATTAACACATATCTAGCGGTAGCATTGCATCATTTTGAGTATAGAACATCATCAATCATACCTATCAAAATCTGCGTTACAGTGCCACATCGTTCAAACCCTGGAATCAACCCTTAATGGAGCTATTTATCTACTTACCCCTACCTCGGGGAAAGAGTGAATTCCATCTTGTGAAGCTGAGTTCCCAGCTCCCAAATCAAACGAATTCCTAAAATGGTAGGTTTGAGTCGGCGTTCTGGCCACTCGCACCCATGCAAATCAAAGAATCGCCCTCAATGGCAGGAGTTCCCAACTCACTCAGGATTAAGGTCATGTTACCATATGGTCATCCTAGTGAAGTGAAGTCTTAGCTATGAACGGTGTTATATAATGAAACGTTCACACTTCGTAGTCAGGTCTTATACAAACTCTTTGTATAGGACGCCCCCGCTCGCATGTCCCATACACGAATGATCAGGATCAAACCATCTATGACAAGTCACAACACTTGTGACCATTTCACAAAACGGACGCATCCGTAGCGTTACCAAGATAAGGTTTCCCTCCTATATCTATATATTACAGACCATTTTAGTTATCACTCAAGACATGATCTACTTATATGTCACCACATACATGCTTAAGTTACATACAGATAACCAGGGATATTAAGTTTATTGGTTTGTGGTAAAATCTAAATGTGCAAAGTCAAGTAGTGAAGTAAATATCATTTATATTATACATCACAAGTGTACGTACAAAGTTGTTTACAAATTACTGGACATGAGACTTTAGAACACAAATCCCAACACAAACAAGTTTTCAACACTAGTAAATTACATTGTTTGGCTTTCTTCTTTTCTGCCAAATTTGGGATAATTCCTCTTTCAGTGTCCTTTCTCATTACAATGGAAACAGATTCCCTTTGCAGCTTTGGCCTTCTTCCCCTTTTGCTCAGCAGTGGAGTTAGCTTTCCCCTGGCCTGCCTTCTTCTTCTTCTTCCACTTTTTGGTGTCGAAAGAAGAAGGTGTAGACTTTATTCCAGATGTTGAACCTCTATGGAACTTTTTGGAGGACGAGGCAACATTTACCTCACCCTTATGTTCCTTGAGTTTCATCAAGGACTGATATGTCTGCAGCTCATTGAGCAGGGTGGATAAGTTGTAGTCAAGCTTGTTGATAACAATATTACTACGGAACTGTAGGAAACTTTGATGCGTTGTAAATGTGATGCAATAATGGTATGAAATACCGGTGATTTATTATGTGTTGCACATGCAAGTTTTTCTAATAAGATCCAAGTATAAATCTTACTAGGTTTCCTAGTAAGTCCAGGGTCGAGCACAGGGACTACTGAGTTACCATGCGACAGTAAATTTGATTCCTTTGCGGTGGCAAAAAACAAATAAATTGGATGATGTTTTGTTAGAGTATATTTCCTATACGATGGATTCGAGTAAAGAGTTGATGAAATTGAGAATTACAATGAGTATGTGATGAACGTGTTGAGAAGGAATTTAGCTAACACTTCCTAAGATTGCGTTCAAGTTATGCAATCATGCTACACACAAACAACAGCATGTCATCTTCCAATGCAAATGCCGTTATTCCTATTTCTAGGACGCATGCAATGTATATGATAATGTCGATAGGACTTATGTCTAAGCCTCTATTCTTGTCTATGAAATGATGAATGATGCACACATACATAAGGTGACCGCATACTATCATATCCTATTTCTAGGGTGCATACAATGCATGATAGCAAACAAAACTTATTTCTAAGTTTCTATATCTTGCTTATGTGATTCTAATCTGACTCTCCCAAGCCTAGATTCTATCTTTAGACCACTCTCTCGAGCATCTCTAAAGGATGAATGACGCATACATAAGACAAGATGATCGCATAAAGTGAAGATCTTAGGTCATGCTAACTAAGTACTTCTCAACCCATTCGGAAATTTAGCTACTCATGCGAAGTATGGAGAGATTGAACACAAGTTGAAATGAGATTTCCATTGTCTATAGATTAAATGCAGAATACAGAATAACAATAGAATGTAGAGATAAGAAGCCCGGTAGCAATGTCTTGCTTCTCGTGGCCTTTTACACTATCTTTTCACTCTAACTCTACTCAGATGAATATCCTTGCTTCCGCAAGTGTTGGCCCTCTCTTCTTTTGTAGCACTTCCCGACAATTTTTTTAGTTGTCCGGGAATGATCTCTCGGCGTCTTCTTCTCTTCGCTCGTCTCCGTCCTCTAAGTATTACTATGAATAGACTAACAGCTAACTTCTTCTCTTCACTCGTCTCCGTCCTCTAAGTATCTCTTCGCTCGTCTCCGTCCTCTAACCCTTTTATAATGGTGGCCTCCGATATTTATAGAGCTCAAGGTGAAGAAGCTTTTCTCTCTAATGATTGCAATGATGGGCGGTCATTAAATCTCCTGCTCTGATGCGCCGATTAATGGTCATCGAAAAGTTGAGTGTACTTGCTATAGTGTATCGTTAACGGCTTGTCAACTAAATTCGGATTCGACCATCATCAGCTTTCCATCCCATCATGATTTATTATGCTTTCACCTTGATGCGTCATCTTTATGCGGCCACCTTCTTGAGCAACTTCTCGTGAGCGCATACCATCGCATGACTTTGCGATCGCAATCTTTCAATGCGTGCGGACTCCGAATTCCTTGGATCATAATTTAACTTGCACCAACGCATTTTTCCTGCACAAAATAATTAAATTAGCTGCTTTTATGTGATGGGCGTATGCGATCGCAATATTCTCAGTTTAACACTTTTGGACATGATTTTATATATTTTTACCATCGCATTCCCTCATTGTTTTACTTATTTGTGTTGTAATAACGTGCATTTCTACATGTTATCAAACTTTCAGATAAAGTTTCTAGGATGAAACTAACCTTATTGGCCTCATCAATGAAAGATCCGTTCATCTTCGCCACGTTAAAGTTGATCATCATGTTCAGAACGTGTTTACGAACAGATGTTCCTTCTTTCATCCAAGCATTGAAGATATACATGAGAGCGTCATACTTGAGTTTTGAGGAGGTTATCCAAACATTCCTCTCAAGGACTCCATGATCTCACCCATAGTGAGCATGGGCTCATGCTTCTTACCTAAAAATTTAAACAAGCTGTCCAAGATATGCTCGGGTCTTTTCATTCGCCTTTACCCATCACTCATATGCCACCCAAACATTTTGGAATGCATTAACGAATGAGGCTTGAGGACGATCGTTAACTAGGACGAATCATAGGTCATCGATAATGAGAAATTTATTAATAATATTTTTCAAGCTTATATAGTTGTGTCATTTAACTTATCAGCAGAAAGCATGTTTAAAGTAGCGCTCACCATTATGAAATTGCTAAAATCATACAATTTATTTATATTAGTTATTAAACGATTTACCCAATTAATCAACCAATCAATTTAGCAAAAATCTAATGTACTTTATGTGACATCTATTTGATGCTTTAGTCGGTTTGGGTAAAAGCCATCGTAGGGTGATCAGATATCCCTTCACTGAATTGCTACAATCTTAACCAATAATTACACCAGAACAACTTTTGTCCCTATAGTTATTAGTCACCATTGTTTGGTCAAGAAAATATTAACTTACTTAATATTTTCTTGTAATTGTAACCCCTCATTTTAGACTCTGGAGTTCTGCCCCAATGAGCCAATTGTAGGGAAAAATCGATTGAGGCAAAAACTAAAACAATCCTATCCATTTCTGGAGTTTGAGTAAAAAATCATGCAAACACCATCCATAAGGGGACACAAGCAAAGGTGCCTCAAGGTCAAGCATGAAAGTTTACTACAAACTAATGAGAGAGACCGTGGGATGTGTTGACACACATCCTGCTTCCACTTACTATAAACACTCTCTTTTTCACCTTAATATTGACCTATGCAAACACCACTCGTAGGGGGATACAAGCAAAGGTGCCTCGAGGTCGAGCTTAAATCTAACGATGTGAACGTTTATGGAGAAACGTAAAAGGAAAAATGTAGTATCAGATGCTTATTTTCCTCCCACGGAGTATCTTACCTAAGGTTGATTAACATAGAAAATTCGGCTAATAATTTTACTAAGTATTTGTTAAAATTTTCCCAAAGTAACATTTACATCGAATAGTTGAACAACGTTGATTTATGTTTATGAAACACTTTAATAAACATGGATCACTCATTACATGCATGTAACAAATCTATCTATTCACCTTTCAGGTCAGTTCCCAAGTAGGGATGTTCCATTTCCATCAGCTTAAATACCCCAGTCTAGACAAAACTATCCATAAACAAAGGCCCCAAATAGATACATTTGTTACACATTTAATTTTTATTCAAGAACTTAATTTAATCCTATTAAGTCAAAATAAAATATTAGGCCTATTTCTAATTGAATTAAATATAGGTCTTATTTACATTCATAACACTTATATATTTGAAGTAATGAAATATATATATATATATATATATTTCCATACATTTAATCTATATATTATAACAATTATAATATAAATGATGCATAAACATGCTTAATTTAGGATGCAATTTTGTGATATAACATTTACATTAAAAAAAATATGCATAAACATATGTAGATCCTATGGTGGGATTATGCTATATGACATACATTATGACATACAACAAAAAACATCATACATCAAATGCATAAAATAAAAATGTCAATTTGGATCGGGATTGGTTTCCTAAACTTTTAATTAAATTAATATCAAAAATATTAATTTAATTAAACCAAAATAATTAAAACTAAGTTATTACAATTAATAATGAAAAACAGCTGGAATTCAAACTATCGGAAGCCGAATCGTTAAACCATGCAGCGTTGCAACATTGTTCGCAATGTTGCGATGCTCTGCACAACTCTTTTGTCCGTTCATCTGTAATACTCCATCCTTGCTCCATTTTCCACCAAATCAAAGTTGGAACTTGATCATCATCAACACGTACATCAAATAAAGAACCGATAGCTTATAAAAAAAACTGTCTAAAACAATGGGCCCTCTACATATTCAATCTTCATCGAATAGTAAAAATATAAAATGAATTCTAGAAATATCAAAATGAAATTACGCAGAACTAATAATCTTGCCATTATTCTGTATACGTTTAAAAATTAAAATTAGGACGAAAGCACACGCTTTGAAACCAATTGAAAGGATACGTGAGTACCCATTGCAGAAAAGATCGCGTCCTAATTTTAATTTTACATAACATGCAAGAAATATATGTGAGGAAAACAGTATACATATGATCAATTAAGCATACATACATACATACATATATATTAAGAAGATGAAAAGATTCGGAAAACGTATCCTTGAAGATTAGTCTCTTCATAATTTCCTCTCCAAAAACTTCGAACATGAACAATAAAAAACATAACAACAAGTGTTCAAAACCAACGGACACCACCATGTGAGACCTTAGTAGGTCTTCTCAAGGTAGAGAACCGCAGAGAGTTTGTGGGGTTTTTTTAACAATTTTGAGAGAGAATGGTTTTGTTTTGAGAGAAAAAAAAAACACTTACCAAAACCTTCAACAACTTGAATATTTTGAACACCTTACAACTCCAACACTTTTTTTTTTTTTTGTGAAAAAGTAACTCCAACACATTTTGAAGTATTTAAAATAGTGCAAATAGAAAATGAAAGAACCTTTCTTTTCATCTTCCAAATAATAATGAGAGAATTTATTGAAGAAAATAAAAAGTTTATAAATTATTTGAAGAAAATGAAAGTTTATGTAATTAAAAATATATATAATTAAATAAAACTAACTTTCATTTAATTAATATATACTTTAATTAATAACCTATTTTATGTAATTAAAAAATTACATGTAATTAAATAAAATTAATTTTTATTAACTTTATACATATATTTTAATTTAATATTATAAAAATAAATTCTCTCAATTCTTTAATATGAATCAAATTTATATTAAGTTTGATATTTTCTCTCAAATTATATCTCATATAATTTTATATAAATAATTTTCTTTATTAATTTGAACAATTCAAATTAATCCAAATTAATTTGAATCTCATTTTTATCCCAATTAAGCTAACGAGGGGATTTTATGGATCTATAGAGGTTCCAATGGTACTTGATTAACTAATCAAACTCTTTGATTAAATTAATCAACTTTCATTAATTGTCAATCATTCCATTAAAGATCGACAGCTGCACTCTTCATACTACAAATATAATTTAGTGTTCATTGGATATATCCAATCAACAGTGTGTTGACCTTTCACAAATTGCTCGTGAGTACAACTGGTCAAAATTATCGTTTTGCCCATGTAGTTACATGTAACTCCTTAAGTACCAATGATCCCTCAAATGAACAATAAGTCATAGTCCAACTATGACCAAACCCCTCTTGAGCCAGGAGAGAGTGTGATGACACATTCTTCAAGCCCCGAAATCAGCTCTCAAGGGAGCAATTTATCTACAATATCGAACGATAGAGAAGAAGTGAATCCCTAATTTGGAAGGCATATTTAGTCAGCAAAACTGGTCACTCTCACCCATACAAATCAAAGGACCACCTCCATAGGCAGGAGTTCAAAACTCACTCAAGATTCAAGTCAAGTCACCTTTGGTCATCGTGATAAAATACAAGCCTCATTTATCCTCGGTGTTATATAGAGAGACTATACATTTTGTGGTCTGTTCTTATACAAACTCTTTGCATAAAACACCCCTACTCATATGTCTACACATGAATGAGCAGAATAAGAACATTCATAGCACTTTACAACAATTTTAATAACTACAAAGCAGGTCGTATTCGTAATGTCAAAAGGATAAAGTATCTAGTCTTATCCATGTACTATAGACCGTTTAGGTTATCACTTAAACATGATCTATCTATATGTCTCTACATACATGTTTAAGTTTTAGAAAATAACCATCGATCTTAATTTATTGGTTTTTACGGATAAATGCAAATAAATGATAAATAAAATACCTCTTTAATTTATTAAATAAATAAATTGTTTGTAAAATACAATTACAACTACAATACCGACGAGATTTAGGGTATCAACTCCAACACAATCTTGAATGACAGATTTAAGCCGCTTAGGTGGGTGCACACGTGTCTCTTCATGAGTGTTATAACCATTGTAGTATTTATGCAGATCTGACCTATACTCTCTAAAGGATGTTTGCATTTGTTGTGGATAAATTTTGCCACATGATGGAAAGACATGTCAACCTGCAAATAATTCTACATACAAAAAAGTATTATATTTTAAAGTTCATATTTATTAATCAAAAGAAAATTATACACTTACTTGAATTCGACTTTTAATAATCTCGATCACCTTTGGTCATCGTGAAAAGTCTTTCCTCACAATAGTACCAATATACAATCATACTTGCAAGCAAGAATTAAGTTATAACCTAACCCTAAGTCACAAAACGTCTTCATAGCTTCATAAAATTAATAAGGTATGATGTACCTATTGGCAATACGTTCTTTATCAATTCTAGTAGCATATCAAATGACTTGTTGCTCCAACCATTAAGAACTTTAATATGCATCAATCTTACTAAAAGATTGAATGAAGAGTATTATACAAAAGATCTAAGTTAGTTTTAACTCTAACATATAAAGTTGAGGCTAGTATTATTCATCAAGTATTTAGAAGTTTCAAGTTCTTAAACATCTAAACTTACATTATTTTTCTTTTTCATTCTTGTTACTATTTCTTTTGACTAACTTTGATTTTGATTCTAAAGTCTTTAATTTATTGCTTTTGGTGAAAACTAGAAGGGAAGAAATAAGAATTTCTTTTCTTAGTTATACGAATTAGGAACAATTCATTCATATTATCTCTCCAACGTTATTAAGAAGAATTAGTGTGTTTTTAGAAAGTACACACAATACATTAAGATCATTTACTCTCTTTCTACAATTTCAAATATAAATCTAATACAATAAAAAAAATAACTTCATCATACATAACAATAATATTTAAACACGAACAAACAACAAAAAAAAAAAAAAATGTGACTCAAACAAAAGCTAAAGTCGGAGATTGAGTAAAAAGGTTTTCTCTTGACTAGCCGTTGACGTTGGGATTTAACCATAGCAGAATTATTCTTGACTAAGGAACCGTTTAATTTTTTAATACAATTATAATCATAGACAACAAACAAAATATTCATACCAAAAATCTTTATAAACCATAATTATAAATATATAATAACTAAAATCAAAACTAAAACCAACAATCATCATACAACAATAAAACGTAAAGCACGTCCCTAAATCTTTAACAAAAAAAATAATAAATAAAGAACAAAACACAACCAACAAGATGTCCATTAATCTCAACTACACCAAACATGTAAATCACACCCATAAATGTAAGTCTCAACAACCATAATAAGTGTTTCTAAATAAGTTAACAACCAAGAATTCAAATCACACTAACAAATGAAATATCAACCAAAAAAAAATGAAAATCTCACACTAAACGTAACAACAAACAACAAATTACACCAAAGTTTAAACAAAAAAAATAAATCTCAACGACGATTCCAAAAATTTCAAAAATTTGAAAATAAAAACTGCAAATGCAAAAATATTATATTAATTTTGTTAATAAAAGTAAATTAAATAAAAAGGGAAGAAAACTACTATAAAACTGCACGAACGCATGAACGGTAGAACTGCTATATCCAGAACTGTCGGAGCACCCTTCCATGATGAACAAACAACTACAAACAGTAGTCAGAAATTTTTAGTGACGTACAAAGGATGACGAACGACAGTAATCTGCACAGAAACCTCTTGGGTGTGTACTTCAAAATTTGACTTTCCACCTCTATTTCAGACCTTTTTCATAGCAAACACTTCGCCACGAGCGACCGGACTTCCAAACTCGATTACAAGATTAAAATTGTCCAAAACAACGGGCCTTTACATCGATCTCATCAATGCAAAACTATAATTTAAATGCCATATTTGCAAAACCCAACATTCACAATGTAAAGAAAGCAACCCACATTTTTTCTATTTTTTATTACAAAACGAAAAAATAATGACACGATTTGACTCAGATACTAATTGAAGGGATCGAATCACGCGCGGAAACATATGAAAATGGGTGCCATTAATTTTAATTTAGGATATCTAGGAAATAGAGAAGATAAACAAGACAAGCATGCTTATAAACTACAGAGAAAAGAGAAAGAGGTTTTACTTTTAAAGACTGTCTTCAACTTTCTTCCATCTCTGCACGAACTCCCCCGAACAAGACATTGAACACTACCACTTGGCTTGCACAAACTCCCACGAATAGGATAATTAACACTACCACTTAACTACCTTATTATTCTCAGATATGGATCTGGACTGTGGGATCCAAAATCTTTTGGAATAAGGGAAGGGAAATAAAAAATGCGGAGAGATTTGTTCTCTGTGTTCTTAAGAGAACGAGAGATCTTCTTGAACAATTAATCCTGTTCAACCAAATGCAAAATACTTTTGCATTTTTAAGTGAATGAGAGATGAGGGGGATGGGAGTTACAATAACTCAAAAAAAAAAAAAATAACTTCCCTCCAATGGGGTGTTAACTAATTTTTCAAAAATTAAAATTAAAATTAAATTAAGTCTCATTTAATTTAAATGAAATTATTTAACAGAAACTAATTCTTTAATTAAATAAATAATTAAATATATTTTTAAATAAACTCATATTTGAATCATATTCAAATAAACATCTCTCATATAACCTATTATTTTAATATGAATCTTATTCATATTAATTTTATCGTATAGTTTTATATAAATCTCACTTATCTAATTATATTTGAATTTCATTTAAATATATATCTCTTATATTATATAGTTCAATTTTGAATCTCATTCAAAATTAGCTTTATATTATATTAGTTGTATTTTATACAATTAATTTACATTCCTTTATTTAATTTGAATAATTCATATTATTTAAAAATTAAATGATTCTTGTTTTATCCTTAGTGAGCTATTAAGGAGATCTAATAGATCGATATATTAGAAATTCTAATTATACGAGATTAAATTAATTAAATTCTTCAATTAAAGGGCAGCTTGCACATTTAGTAAAAAAAAAATGGAAACCGATAGCGTGTCACCCATTTATCTTTTTTTGCAAAAATAGCAAAAGGACAAAAGACCCAAGCCCAAGTCATCAAAGTTGAAAAATGCGGGCATTCAACACAACTTTATTTGGAACCTTGTTAAGGTAATACAGTGTTCTACTACTCCATGACATTCTTTCAAACATTTGTTTTTAATTTCTTGTTCTCTAATTAAAATTGTGAAGTGAAGATTGTTCATTTATATTTTTAAATGTGAATAAAGATTTGGCCGTATTTGTGATTTTTATCTGATTGTTATCTCATTGTTATATGATTGTTATCTGATTGACATCTTATACTAATTGCTATCTGATGCTATTACATCATTGATATACTACAATAAAATTGCAAACTTTCAACCGCACGTTTCAAGCATTTCCCATAATTGAAATTGAATAAATCCCCACTACATTGTCTCAACATGTAAATGATTCCGTCTCTAAAATTTACTTGGTCACAAATTGCTAATGATACTTATTGCTATCAAATTTTTATTTGATGTTTATTGTTATAAGATTGTTATTTGATTGTTGTCTGATTACTATTTGACATCGATTCTTAAAGATACTAGATACTATTTGATAATGATTGTTATATGATTGCTATTTGATATGATTGTTATTTCTAATAATACCGATTTGTTATCTAACTATTGTCTAATTGTTATATGTTTGTCAATGATATTGACTGTTACCTGATTACTATTTGATACTAATTCTTAATGAGATTAATTGCTATTCAATTTCTATTTGATATTAATTGCTATATGATTTCTATATGACCTCAAGATTGATAACATAAATTTTATGCTGGTTGATGTTATGCTCGTTTTAACCAAAACTTTGAATCTTTGGAGGATATGGTTGAACTAAAAATTAAAAAAGAGAGAAAAATAAATTTGACAGTAATTATATATTACAAGTTTTGTTTCAATTTGGTCCCTAAATTTCAAGATTTTACATTTTTAACATTAATTTTTCATTTAATACACACTTTCAATCATTGAGTCAACATTTCTTAATTAATTTTAAATAATTATGAATTTAAATTTTAAATTTAATTTTAATAGTGATGAAAAATAGTGAAATTTAATTCATTTTAATTATTATAATGATTTTAAATTTCTTAACCTACATTAACACTAAAGACAAAAATGAGTATTTAGTGAAAAATCAAGGTTAAAAATGTATATTTTAAAATTGTATATAGAAAATGAAAGAAAATGAAAAAAAAAAAAAAAGATAGAAAAGAAATACGTGTAAATCTTAGAAATCAAAATAAGAAAGCAATAAAAAAACAATATACACCGAAAATGAAAAAAATGGCACACAGATAAAATTATATATAAAAAAAGTTCATCCTTCATGATGATCAATGGAAAGGAAAGATTTAAAATTTGAAAATATGTAAATGAGAGAATATTGAAAAATTGATATCTAGTTATATCAATTAATTGGTATATATAAAATAATATGTATAAGTGATGTACTACTATAAAAATAGAAAGTGGGAGAAAAAAGGGGGACAAAGAAAATAGAAAAAGTGGAATAAATTGGAATAAATTGGAATAAATAATGAACGCAAATTAAAACAAAACATTTTGGCACATGTGCAAATTTCAAAAAATATGGAGCCACAATTTTTACTCTTCAAAGTATATTTGTCACCCAATACAATTTTCCTTAGTTAAATTAATCGACATTGATTAACTATAGGTCACTCGATTAAAAACTCACAAATATACTCTTCGCGTTGTAGAATATTTCTTCATATTGTAGTGACCATTGAACATTAATTACCAAGATGTCATGGAACATTAGATTTCAAGGAAAGAAATAGCAAATTAAGTAAATATCAAATGGTGAGCATAATGACCATTTTTCTAGCAATTGCACACTTTATGGCGGTTTTCTTCTTTTTAGGATGAAACATGGGACGTTTTTTGTTTTATAATTTTGACCATGTTTATTCTTTGTATTCCTAGATATTATCTCCTTTCTCTTTAAAATCCTCATGGTGTTTAGGTTTTTCTACATTTATTCCCATGAGAACTAGGTCTAGCCATATATACACTCAACATTGTTAAGCCTAAATGCCTCCATGTGATCTTCCTCTAATTCGATACAATGTGGAACATCAGTTAGAATCTTAATACCTTCATTATGGACATGTACCTTCATGTGCTCCCAATGGTGTGGAATAGATCTGATAATAGCATGAATCTATTGTTCATCAATCAAGACATGGTTAACTTCTTTAAACTTCTTAGATTAGATTTCATTAACTCCATTTCTTGTTCCATTACTTTATGCAATGATCGAATTTCTTCCACTTTGATGAGATAGTATTGGTGGATCATTGATAGTTTCCCTTGATTGATTTGATAAAAACAAATCATTTTGTTTAGTGTTTTCAAACAAGGATAACCTAGCATTGATCTCGCCTATTTTTGCAAAATGGCATTTCCACTTCAATCATGCTTATACCACACGTGTTAAGGAGATTTCCTCTTTAGTTACTTAAAACTGCATGTATTCAAATAAGGTGTCATGGAACTGCCTCATCCTTAATTATTAAATTTATTATAATTAATTTAATAATTAACTGAAATTGTTATAAATAATTTAATAATTAAGTAATATATTAAAATATTATAGAAATTGAAGTCGAAGGGTGTCGAAAAGGAGAGAGAAAGAAAGAGAGAGAGAGACTTCGGTTAGGGAGATGAAAAATGTTGAAGATGAATGCGAGACCGATGAAAAAAGAAAATAAGAAATGAGAAAGAGGCATGATTGCAGCGATATTGAGAAGGAGAAGGAAAAATAAAAGTTCAGGTTTGTTGAGATATTTAGGCCTTAATTTATGTATTATGAATATATTTAGGCTATAATTAGAAATTTTGGTTATCTTCCTTTCTATAGATTCCCTATGTAAATCTCAAGTTAATATTGTTTCCACATGCTATCAGAATCCAAATCCTACGGTTTTATATTTCTCAATCTACTTCTTTTGTCAGCTCTCTACCTCCGTCGAACGGTCGTTGACGGAGGCAAATCCATCTCTGATCAACACTGCTCTGCCATACACACAAATCCAAAGTCTCCCTTCCTTTTGTCCAATCGCACATGCTTTCACCGTCGACCAGATTGTGCGTTCTACTCAAATTTGAACGTTTATATGTGCAACTTCGTTCTAGTGTTGGTGTTCGACCATTAAAACTCGATCTGATCCAAAACACGATCCTCGATCGAATTCGATTCAAGTCTTGATCCAGTCCAAAACTCGATCCGGTCCAGAACTCGATCTTCGATCGAACTCGATCCAAGTCTTGATCCAGTCCAGAACTCGATCCTCAATCGAACTCGATCCCTAATCTCTGGTCTAGAACTCGACCCTTGATCCCCGATCCTCAATTCAGAACTCGACCCTTGATCCCCGATTCCTGGTCAAGAAATCAACCCTCGATCCCTGGTCCAGAACTCGACCCTCGATTCCCTGATTCTCGATCCTCGATCTAGTTCAGAACTCCATTCCCTAGGGTTGCCCAATCTCGTCTATCACTCGACCATATCTATTTACTCCATCGAAGCTATGGTTTCATAAATACTCTTAATTCATTTCACTTCACCGATTTGATTCAATCACTTCGGTTTAGTCATTCTGGTTTCGTTCGATCAGCCCAGATCGACTCAGTTTTCTCAATTTGGTTCAGTTTAGTCAGCCCAGTTAGTTTAATTTAGTCAGCCAAATTTGGTTCAGTTTAGTTCTTAGTTGATTCTTTTATCAGTTTCAGTCTTTGTTTAGTTTTCAGATTTTCTAGAGTCTCTGTTTCACTTTATCTTTGGATATTTTCGTAGATCTCTGTTTTCGAGTCAGAAGTTCGTGAGTTTTATTTTAGATCTTTATGACGGTCTCTGTTTCCAACCTAAAAGTTTGTGAGTTCCTGTTTCCAACCTAGAAGTTCTCTGTGTTCCAGTTCTTCATGGATTTCTGTTTCCCATCCAGATCTATCGTGTATTGATTCAGAATTGCTTCTTTAGTTTCTATCATCCAGTTGTTTTAGTTTATCCGCTTACAAACTCAAGTTATTTCTATCATCTTGAGTTTGAGGGAGGGTGTTGAGATATTTAGGCCTTAATTTATGTATTATGCATATATTTAGGCTATAATTAGGAAATATGGTTATCTTCCTTTCTATAAATTCCCTATGTAAATCTCAAGTTAATATACAGAAAGTATTCATTCAAATATTGTTTCCACAAGGTTTACTCTAAACCCTATGCTCATGCAAGCATGCATCGGTAAAACTCTAAATCATACATTAGGAAAGCCTCTTCATGTGTTGGCATAAAAAAAGAAAAAAATTCGCTGCACATTTACCCCTGGTATATTTTGAAACTAATTCTACTAATTCACATTCTTGGCCTCGTTTCAATCCATCACTACAAGAATATTGGGATATATATGTCAAAAGACCATGATATCCCAACACATATAGTTGCGTCGAAAAAAATAACATTGACATATGTATCCCAATATTCTTGTATTGATGGATTGAAACAAGGCCAAGAATGTGAATTAGTAGAATTAGTTTCAAGATGGAATCTCTGCGAAGAAAAAAATAAACAGAGTCTAAGAAGTGTAAACCAAGTTCTTGTAGTTTCTTGAAAGAGTTTTGAATACGAGTGTTTTTGTTTCTTCTCAACTTTATTAGTTGATTGTTTCAATGTGAGGGTCCATCACACATTTCCAAAACCAATTTTTGTACTTTCTTGAAAGAGCTTTATGGCATACCCCGTTGAAAATTACCATATTTGAACCTAGGACGAACTGTAACGATAGTAGACACCGAGCATGCAATGGAGCCTACTGTCAACCATGATCTTATAAAAACTCTATGATTGGCTACCTATAGCAATAAACTGATGAGTCAGGTGGCAGTTTCTAATATGCTAACTCCTATTGGAACTCAAGACCAACCTGGTGGGAAAAATAATTATAAAAGGTTAAGCTAAAAATGCCAGTGAGTTGTGATAATTTTATAGGAAAATAATTCAAGAAAATTATAATCATTCTATATAGAAATGAAAGATCTATAAACCATTGAAAAAAAAAAGTAATTCAAAACTTGCAAGAGTTATTATGTAGAGAAAATCATAAGCATTAACATGCAAATGTAAACATGAACGTGAAAAAAAAAAAAAAAAAAAAAAAGACTTCACGAAACATGTACCCCAACTTACATTCATACTGGCGTAAAGTGATACCGTTACGCATGATAAACTAATCATTCCATATATGCACGTAGGTCTATATTGACACCATCGGAACACATATGGTGGTGTATCAAGAAATATAACTGTATCATTTACATCTTAAAAACATATTTCAAGGTGTATCGAGAAACATAACCATATCATTTACACCAAGAAAATGAAGGAATTGAATTCCTTGCGGAAGTGTGTGAACATCGTGTAATTGACAATCAATTTTGAAATTTTCAAAAACACGGAGAAATAAAACAGAGAATACAGGATAAACATATACTTATAGCATACTTCTAGAGATGAGAAAAGAAGAGAAAAACTTACCCTTGAAGACCTTCATCAACTACGAACTATCATCTCTGCACGAACAATGAGAATTTCGACGAACCAAACACCACAAACACAAGAACAAATTCTTTGGACACCACCACTTGAGGATATGTTTGTAACCCTCCCACTATGTCAATGAATCCTCAACTCTCGGGGAGGATATGTTTGACTAAATGAACTCTTGTTGATGTACTAGCCTCTTCAACAACTTATGCTCCCTAATATGATCCTCTTCTAAGAATGTAGTATTTTTCAATACAAATACTTTATTTTCTTTAGGATCAAAGAAGTAATCACCTCTCGCTTCTTTAGGATAGCCTACAAATAAGCATAATTTTGAACACTATTCTAATTTCTTTGGATATTCCTTAAGCACATATGTTGAACAATCATAAATCATGAACTCTTGTAAACTACTTTTGCGACCTTTCCATAATTTTAAAGAAGATTTAGAAACACTTTTGGATGGAACATTGTTCAAAATATACACTAGAGTCATTACTGCATAACCCCCCAAAATGAATCGGATAATTTAGCATAACTCATCATAGACCAAACCATGTCCAACAAGTATCTATTTTCCCTTTCAGATACACCATTTTGCTGAGGTGTACCAAGTGCTGAAAGTTGAGATATAATTCCATATTCTATTATATAATTCAGGAATCTTAAACCCATATACTCGCTACCTCAATCTGATCGAAGTGTTTTAATGGTTTTACCTAATAAATTCTCAACTTCAGTCTTATACTCGATGAAATTGTCAAGAGTTTTAAACTTGTGTTGCATTAGGTAAAGATACACATACCTTGAATAATTATCTATGAAAGAAATAAAATATTCATACCCTCCTCTTACTTTAACATTCATCGGACCACAAAGGTCTGAATGTACAAGTTCTAAGGGCTTTTTGGCTCAATAATCTTTTATAGTAAAAAGTCATTTTGTCATCTTACCTTCAAGGCATAACTCACATACAGGTAAATAGTTATCTTCTAACTTGCTTAGAAGTCCACTCTTAACTAATCTCTCAATCTTGTTGAGATTTATGTGACCTAACCTTAGATGCCAAAGATGGACATTTTCTTTGGGAGGAATCTTTTGTCCTTTACTTTGAGTTGTCACAATTATGAACATTTCAACATTAAGAAGCACTTTATTAATACCATCTTTATAAATAAATACTTTATTTACATTAAAATTGAAAGAATAATTCTGTTCTAACAAATATTTGATGGAAATCGAGTTCCTCTTCAAATTAGGAACTACATAAATAAAATTTAACACCTGCTACTACAGCTACTCAGACGACCTGCCCAGTTCCAACCTGCATGGTCATCCCGCCAGTCCCAAGCTGCTGCCAAGAACTAATTCCCTAAAAAGAAGAACAAACGTAATTAGTGGTCCCTGAATCAACAATCAGGCCGAATCATCAATCTCAACTAAACAAGTTTCCAAAACAAGTAAATCATATTTATCTTGCTTCGTCTTTTTTTTCTCTGCCAAATACTTGGGCACTTTCTTTTCCAATGCCCCTTTTGGTTGCAATAGAAACAGTTTCCTTTTACAACCTTGGCTTTTTTGGCCTTCTAGGTTGTAGCAAGATTAGCTTTATTTACCTTACCTCCCTTTTTCTTCTTTCATTTCTTTATACCCTAGGAAGAATGCACAGACTAAGTCCCAGAGGTCAAACCTCTATGAAAATTTTTCGAAAAAGTGGCAATCTTCTTTCTGTCGCTTGACTTTCATCATGGACTCTAAGTCTGCATCTCGTTTAGGAGGGTGGTATGGTTGTAGTTCATCTTTTTCATAACAGTATTACTATGGAACTATAGGAAACTCTCTAAGAGAGATTTCAAAATAAAGCTAACTTGACTGGCTTCTTTGATAGTACTGGAAATGTGCTATCTTCTTTTGCTTAACTCAGGGTTGTTTAGCTACTTAATTTGGTTAAATTGATTATTTTGTAGGACTCGAGTGTACAAGCAGTCAGATTAAGCATTCAGACAAAAGGCGCTAAAATGACGAAGTTAGGAGCTAAATTCATCAAATGACGAAGGAATGAAGGATGTTGCCCTGCCAAGCGTTGCAACGCTCTCATTAAACCTAAGTCCAACGCTAGATCAATGCTATCGGATAGAATGCTCGGATGGCAACACTCCGAAGATGCCCCAATGCCACCGTTGCACCGCTCGTCAACGTTGCCCTTCAACACTGTAGGACAGAATAGGTAGCGTTGCAATGCTACGTGATTTTACAGATACTCAACCTCAGCGTGCATGCAACACAACGTCAAGGCAGCACTATGACACTTGGCCTTTATGCACCGCAGAGTTGCAACGCTACGACAGTTTTATAAAAGAACAATTTGGGTCAGCAGATTAGATCATACCGAGTATACCCGATTTTGAACACCACCACTCTATTCCAACCTCATTTTAGCTCCCTTTTACACTAACATTCTGTAAAAAAGATTCTTCCCTTTTTCCAATTATATTGATTTCGAGCATGTTTCGAGGCTAAAGGGTAAGTACTTAGCTTGAGTTAGTTAGTTTAGTTTCGTTCCAATTTGAATCTTGTGACTTGAATTATAATTATGTGAGTTTATTATGAATTTATGAAAATTTATCTTGAGCATATTCTTCAATTTTCGTGTATGGAATAATATGACAAATTAGTTGTGCATGTTTAATTGATTGCTTTGATTGGCCCTAATTTGTAATCATTAGGTAGTCGTCACCTAGAAGCATGAGTTAAGTTAGTTTGTTGTGTTAAATTGGGATTCCATTTAGCAAGCATTTACTTTCTAACTTAGATGAATCTTGCTCAATTAATTGATTAGACGATGGAAATCGATTAATTGGATTAGTTTTGCCTTGAATCTTAATGCCTGTTGATTGATTGATTGGTTGAGGATTCTCGCTTTTCTATTAATTAACTTGATTTTGTGGACTATCGGTTAGGATTCTAGTTGAGTAGGCTAAGTTTTAATTCAAATATTCTCACACATCTTTTGAATAGTCTATGATAGAATTGATGAGGAATGAATTAAACTATAAATACTCAAGCTAAGAATTTTGTTTGATTGATTATTCACGCATTAGTTTGCATTGTGCACTTTTTGTTTCGACAATTTTATTTCATAATTTTCCAAAAAAGAAACCCCCCCTTTGGTTACTTCCTACAAGTTTCATCTTTTGAGGAATCCAAAAAGGCTCTTTGTGGTTCGACCCCAAACTTGCTAATTGTTCTACTAGTTAGTATAAGGGGTTAGTTCGGTGCATACAAATTTTATTTGCGTAAGTGCGGGTTCGCGGATGACAGTGAATCTGGCGGCCGACCACTCTTCAATGATGGCCCCGTTCATCTCCTCCACGTTGAAGTGGACCATCATATTAAGAGTATGTTCTCGCATTGAGGTCCTTCATTTATACGGGCATTGAAGATGAACTTCAGAGCATTGTGATTCATCTGTGAGGACGATTATCAAAGCATCTCTCGCAACCAATCCATGATCTCATGTACAATGATCATGTTCTCGTGTTTCTTTGACAAGACTTCAGTTAAGTTGGCAAGAACATATGCTGTGACCTTCTCATTTTCCTTCACCTACCTCTCATATGCATTATCAACATTTCGAGGTGCATTAGGAGAGGGGACTTGAGGACATTCTCTATTAAGAACACTCTCAATTAAAAAAATCTTAGGTTGTCAATGTACAATGTTTATCTTGTTTTTTCATGTTGTATAACTATCTCCAGTTAATTTGTTAGCACATAAGAGATTAATTGTAGCACTAGTCATATTGAAGTCTGCTAAAACCAAATAAATTATTTATACTAGATACATGCAAAACTCTTTAAATCCAGCCAAGTTTAGCAAAATTTTAATATACTCTATGTGACATCTAATTTGCAATGATGCTTTGGTGGTTTATGATAAATGTCATCGAAGGGTGGTCAGTCACCCTTCATTGAGTTGAGACACTCTCATCAAATTATTATACCAGAATAACTTTTATTCCTATAATAATATTCTGATAGTAATTAGTCACGAATTTTTCAGTCGAGAAATTATTAACTTGCTTAACAATTTCTTGTAAGTGTGACTCTTCATTTTAGACCCTAGAGTTCCGTCTCAATGAGCCAATCGAAGGAAAAATGATTGGGGCAAAACTAAACCAATCCTATCCATTACTGGAGTTTGAGATCAATTCCATGCAAAGATCTTTCGAAGGGGGACACAAGCAAATAGCATGCGAGGCCGAGCATGAAATCCCACTACAGACCAACGAAGAAAACCATGGGATGTGTTGACACACGTCCCTCTCCCACTTACTATAAATACTTTCTCCATTCATCTTGATATTGACCTATGAAAACACCTTCCGAAGGGAGACACAAGCAAAATTGTACCACGAGGCCAAGCATAGATCTTATAGTGTAAACTTTTATGGAGAACGTGAAAGAAAAATGACATATCATATATATCTTTTTCCTTGTACGAAGAGTTTTAAACCTAGGGTTTATTACTTAGTAAATCTGGCTAATAATTTATCTAAGTCCGTTGTTAAATATGCCCAATATTACTCTTATATTGGATAGTTTGACAATATATGATTACTATTTATTGAACACTTTAATAGATCTAATCATGTATTGCATGCTTATAACATATTTGTCTAATTCACCTTCCAGGTCGGTTCTCAGGTAGAGGTATTTTGTTTTCGTTAGCTTAAATACCACAATCCTAGACAAAAACTTCCTTAGACAAAGGTTCCTTATAAATAAATATTTTATAAATTGAATCTTTTATTCTTTCAAATTAATCCTATTAAATAAAAAATAAAAGATTAACCTATTTGTAATCATATTAAAAATATTTCTAACACAAGCTAAGTCTAGATGAATTAAATCTAAATTAGATGGATCTTATGTTTGCATGCAACTCTTGATTATAGATTTTCATCTATTTCGTTAAACTTATAACTTTTGTAAAATAATGAATGGTTAAAACCTACAACATGCATTCTAATGACATTTACTAAATATAACAATTATATTTACTAAGTAATATCATGCTCAATATATCTCTATTTTCATCATATAATACAACAATTATATTAATCACTAATGAAAATCATACTAATCCATCATATAATATAACGTTTATATTAAACTATGACGCATGGATATGCTTATTGAAACGTGCAACTATATAATATAATATTTATATTAAATATGATGCATATATATGCTTATATCATACAATCATATAATTAACAATTATATTAAATATGATGCATGAAACATGTTTATACTAAAGTGAGATTTTAAATCTATATGACATACATTATGTAACATATATTGTTTAACTGTACAACACATGCATTAATTAAATAAACAGTGAAAATAGACCAAATTAAAAATCAATCAAAGTAATATAATCGTATTATATTAATTTAATTAATATAAAATTAAAAATTAAAAACATAAAATAAAACTCCAGCAAAAATCGCCAATCACAAGGATCGAACCCACAAATTGGAACCATCTTCATGTGCGCGTGCATTACTCGGAGCATAGCAACGCCATGGGGAGCGTAGCTACCTTGGCTTTCCTTGCGGTAATGTAATGCTATGTTGGGCTAGCTGTGCCACAGTGTAAGGCATAATGTAGCTACGATGTGCATTACGCTCAAGCACATAATGCTATTTTTTGCTTTGAACTTCATCTTAATTTGCTCCGTTTTTTATCTCTTTCCTCAGCAACTCTTTTCAAACTCAAGAACACGAACTTACAACCTCGGTAGTAGAAAATAAATGCATAAAAGCACCAGGCTATTACATTTTGATCTCATCAAAACACTAAACTATAGTGCCAAATTTCGAAAACATCTATTTCGCAATCCCAACATTTATAATGTAGAAATTCACACACTTTCTCTGGTTTTCGTTTCAAAATTTTCTTCTAATAGTTTGCAAGAAAAATATGATCTCACAAAACAAAGTATATCGTCGTTACATATCTCCATAATGATATGATGTTGTCCACTTTGGGCATAAACCCTCATGGCTTTGTTTTTGGTACCACCCCGAAAGATCTCATACCAATGGGAATAATTGTCCTTATTTATATACCCACGATCATTTCCTTCCCTAATCAATGTGGGATTTTGTTCGCACCCTAACTATTGTGTCTGAAAATTATGTCATATCATTACTGTTACCATTATGATAACTGATGATTACCATTGTTGTTACTGTTCTAGAGGAAAAATTATGAATTTTGACACTTTTATTGTTACTGTTATCGTTACCGTTTTCGTTTGACCCTCATTGTTACTGTTATCGTTACTATTATCGTTTGACCCTCAAAGGTATCGATAACGGTAACAGTAAATGTGATAAAATTCATAATTCTAAGTAAACGCGATCAAAAGCAATATAATTACATTTGCAATTTAGGCTCATTACATTTGATCTATCAATGAAATTTCATTATGATTACACCAATTCTCATTACAGTTTGGTAATCGTGGCGTAATTTCAAAATTTTCTCTTAGTCTCTTTACTTATTATTATTTTTTAATACAATAAAATGAAATGGCAATTATGCCCCTCAAATTACAATTATTTCCCTTTTGCCCTTCTTTCAATTTCAATTTGTTTATGGTTTGAAGGAAGTTTTACTAAAGTTATTTTAATATTAAACTCACCACTCATTGACTTTTTTAGCTCGTTCTTATTTTTTTCACCAGGTTACTCTTGAGTTTCAATAGGATTTAGCTGAACAGAAATTGGCACCTGTCTCATTATGGTATTGTGACATGTAGCTAAGCTTGAAGGTTTAATAAGAGCGAAATTGTTGAAATGTGTAAGTAGTATATTTAATTCAAGATAAGTTTCAAGTTCAAAGAGCATTTGACGATGGGCTCTATTACACGCTTAGGGTCTACTGTCATCACAATGGTCCTACAGGTTTAGGTAGAGTAATCAGAGTGGAGGTGTGACCTCAATAGGTGCACTCGAATATCTCAACTTAACACATCCTTAACATCCTCATCATGCACCAAACCCAATAGAAAGGAGATTCATAGCCACAAAAGAGAACATACAAAAGATGAGACTAAAGAAAAGCCTTCCAATTAAAGCGAGTTTGTAACGGACAATACTTTGTTATTGTTTATTTATATTTGATTTGATTTGGATGCGAAAGAGGGTACTATAATTCCTAAGAAATTTAAGTTCTATTAGGAGTTTCAACTTGTACGTGATTCGATGATAATTAGACTCTACAATCCAACAAAAAAGGAGGTTCTCAAAGTAAGATATATTGAACATACAAAGTCTGCAAATGACACCAACATCATTCAATTCTGTACTTAGTCTTTGGATTATCCGCGTTATCTTTTAAAGCAAGATAAGACATAAAGTAATTAGCTAACCCATCTGCTTTACAGTCATAATATATTGTTCCAAAATGTTATATATGAGGATACAAGATCATCTGTCAAAGTAGAGGTACATATTCAAACCAAATATAAGGCATATTCTAAGTCCAATGCCCTATCCATTGCTAAAATTCACCTCCATCTCAAGTTAAAAGTAGCCAAGTCTTTATTGTTTTTTAATAATTATTTTAATATGAATATTTGGTACCATGAGAAATTGGTTATGAACCACTACAAAAGCATTACTTTAATGGCTTTCTCTATATTTATATGACAATACGATATTCTCTACTTTAAACGTATAAATGGTTTTTTATTATGGAATTTTACGCATGAAAATGTATCTAAAATCTTCCCTCCATTTATAATCATTATTGAGATTATGTTTAGATTTGTGACGATAATCTTTTATTGAGTAGATAGAGAATCTCATAATGTTTATAAGATACCTGTATTGTTACTTCTACATTGCTAATTGGTTTTGAGATATAATCTTGTATTTACTTATTGTATCTTCTTTTGTGAAAAGGACTATTGGAATAACAAGAGTCTTTAGGTGCCCCAACCCATAGATATTCTCAATCCATAAAAAATTGAAATCAACTCATGAATGGTAAACCCAAAAATAGGCACCATATATTTTGATGGACAATGTTTATCTAATATATATCTTTTGATCACTCCCACATTGCCCACAGAGGTCAAAAGAAAAATATATTACCTTAGTACAAAAATGAGAACCTTAGCCATCGTTACGTAGGGATTTGGTTTGTGGTTTCTAAAAATTGTGCTTGTTTCATATAATTATTTATTCATGGTTTTCAAATTTTCTAAATAAATACATTTGAATCCTTAGTCAAATTTCAAAAGCAAAAGAAGTTTTTTAAAACTACTTTTTTTAAGTTAATTTTCAAATTTTGACTTAATTTTAAAAACATTCCTGAAATATACACAACAAAAACATAAAACGTCATAGTCAATAAAAGTGGTGTTTACAAACTTAATTTTCAAGAACAAAATGATTATCAAACAGAACTTAAAATCTTTACCATTTGAACCTTTAATTTTATACATTTATAGTTTCTAAATTAAGGGTGAAATAGAGAAAAGTTCAAAATCTTGTTTTTGAATTATAACCAAACTAAGAGCCAAGTAATATTACTCCACTCCTTCCTTTCTCTATCCATTAAATCAACTTGTCTTTCAACAAACAAGTAGCAGGTCATGTTTTGTGGCAGTCAAATGAGAATAAAGAGACCTCTGTCAATATTTAATGTGTGGTATATATTGTGTTGGAATGTCTTAAATCTGTCATCTGGTGCTTTGTTATTTAGCATATTTAATTATTTAGTTTATTTATACTTATGACCCTAAGATTTAGATGAGCGCACTATATAAACTTTCTAACCGTAGAGGTGTCATTCATTATGTATTATGTTACATTTTCCATAATAAAATTGTTCTCATTCTATCTCGTGGACGTAAATAACACACTATTACACGCTGTTCGTGAACCAGTAAATCCAGATGTTGATCTTCTCTATTTTTTTTTAATGTTTTTTTTTTTTTTTCATTCTTTATTTGTTGATTTTGTAACATTTTACATTATGCAATGAAAAAAATTAATAAAATTAGAGATATTTGATATTGTAAAGAATAAAATGAGATCACCCTTGATAGGCATGGAGTACAACTCTAGTCTACAAGTAAAGAAAGTGCGATTGTGATGTAGAAAAGTGAGCTAAAGAGGAATTCACCAAATAATAGAAAGACAATAACTTTGGAAATAGTCTCTAATAACTTTGGAAATAGTCTCTATCATTCCAAAGAAAAACAATATATATGAACAAAATCAAGATATGCAAAATAATAATCTGCCTCTCAAATTTCTATTTTAATTTATTATTATTATTTAATAATTTTCAACATTTGAATATTCGGTTTTCCATTCATAATGGTTTACATTGCAAAAGCTATATAAATAGGGGAAATGAAAGGGAATTAGGTTATAGCTACTTTAGAGAGTTAGAGGAGCAAAGATCATTTGTAAGTGGAGAGGAACATATTCAAACCATATTATAAAACATTAACCAACATATTCTAACTGTTCAAACTATAAATTCAATGGCTTTGTATCCATTTCTCCCTAGTCTACTTCTTGTCATTCAAGCTCTCTACAATGTTTTTTTAGAAATGAATATTGGTACTCTTGAGGATATTAATTTTGAACCATTGAATACTATTATTGGTTCTTAAGCCTATGCATTTGTAGAAGCCAAAAGGGAAATTAGTGTAAACAATGGGGAAATAGAAGAAAGAAAATATAATGAGAGCGAGTGTGAACCCATCAACTTAAGCTTTTGAGTTCAGTTGGTGATTTGACAATAATCATATATGAAGACTAATTTCTCACGAGATGTTTGGGACAATTGGTTACTATAGTTTATGGATTATAATAGTATGCAGGCTATAATAATAAATAGAGAGAAAGATAGGTAAGAAATAGTAAACAACGTAACATAGAGTGAATTTCAAATAATATTACAATCAATTAATCGAATGTTATAAATAGTTGTAAACGTCATTATTATTTTTGGAGTCCAAAACATGGATAGTCCACTTCACTGAATTTAAGTTAGAGGGTCAAACAATCCCTTTGAGTTAATTACGTATGAGGGTAAAAAGGGTTCATTAGAGAGGCATCTGTAAAGGAAAGTTGATCATTTATTGTGGGATGATCCTAACCTAAAGTTCAATTTGTAAGAGGAAATTAAAGCTGGCACCTTTGAGCTAGTAATTTAAATGGAATAAACAAGAGGTTGTACAAACACTAAAAATTAATTCATGAGCTTAACTTTAGATTTAATAAAACAGGGCATAACAAATTCAAGAATATTTCTTTGTACGTCTCTTTGGCATGTTCCCAATTAACCTCAGCTTTATTTTCAATTTAATCTTTTTTATATATATAGCACAAAGTACAAAAGTTAGAATATATTGTTAATACATACCAAAACATTTTGCTCCATAATCCATAAACTTAATGCTCTTTGTAGCAAAATACCTTCTAATAATAAGAAGAAATGGAAAACTTTTCCCATTCTTGTCTAAAGGTAAGTTTTTCAGATTTTGAAAACATTAATTTTACCATAATTTTCAAATGTATGTCAGAATTCTTATATATTTTTTAAAAACTAAAGTAGCATATTTTTCATTATACCTTTACAACAAGGCATGTGAGAAGATATTGTAGCTTGGTTTTCATTTGGCATCTTATTATTCTTATAATAAATTTGAAAAATGGATTGCTATATGTACATACAAATATATATATATATATAATATAATATACTTTCTTTTGGGGTATTTTTCTAATTCTACTTTTGAAAAAACTATTCCCTAACAGCTTCAGAACAAGTTAAATGAATGAAATAATATTTCACAAAAGAGAACCTGAAGGACATTGGTTATAGAAGATGGATGGCCAAAAATAAAACCAGCTAAAAAGAAAAAAAAAACAAAAAATTAGATGGAAAAAATAGGGCATCTAGAATTTGTGCAAGGAAAAAAAATATATATAAATGTGATTACTGGGTATAGAGGCAAACCTGGTTGGCAAAGCAGCTAATTTTTTGATGCCTCAGCAGATTTTGGCAGAGAAGTCCCATGATCACCAAGTTTTATGGAATCAGAATATGTCTAATGTTTGATTCTTGCTTGCAAACTTGTAATGATTTTTGTTCCTTTTTTCTTTTTCTTTTCAAGTTGGGGATTCAATTGATTTGAAAGGCGATTTTTTTTTTTTTAATAGTTTGTAATTTCTAACACAGAATATATATGAAATAGTAAACAAAGGAAAGAGAAAGTAATCCAAATGAGTGGTTAGTAATATTAATGGGTAACAAAAATGACGTTTTCAGGCATGTTCGAATTATTAGGAGAGCAAACGAAGTCCACGTTGGTTAGAGAACGAAATGATCATTGGTATATAAGTGAGAACAATTATTTCTATTATTATAAAACCTTTTGAGGTGAAATTAAAAGCAAATATCATTGAAGAGATATGTGGAGATTCATTGTCTTTATCACGAACATTACAACCTTTTTGCATTGATGTTATGTTTAATTTAAAATTTTCACCTAAATGCTTAAGTTAATGGATTATAATGTAAATTTAATAATTAATATGCATTCTTAGGGTTAAAATACCATTTTGTTCTCTATTCTTTGCGCTTTGTATCATTTTAGTGTATATACTTTCGAATGTCCAAATATAGTCGTTCTACTTTTAATAAATCCTTAAGTATAGACACTCATAAACAGTGACACATCTCTATATTTTAACAATGGTTTTTTAAATTCATGAGAACTAATAGAATTTAGGTCGAGAAAGATAGCTCTTTTATATATATTATATTTGATTGACGGAAGACCTTAGCAACTTGAGTATTTATTGACTATGAATTTGGTAATATTATGTTCAATATAATGTCTCATCTAAATTGTGAACCGTATAGATGTATAAAAATACTACTAGACAGATATTTAGAACTCGAGTTAATATATTTGCCTTTAGAACTTTTCTGTAGATGTGGAGTTGATGAAGCCCTCAAATTCTTAAGCATTTTATGTAATGCTCAATGTTTTTTTTTTTTTTTTTTTGGAAAATTACTCAATCAATGTGACTTGATTTATGACTCTGATTGGTCCATTGTGTGATTAATATAGATATGATAAACTTTATAAAAGTTGGCTTTCAATGGCTGAAATTGATACCATATGGTTTAGGAATATATGCAATACCACATAACCCTATAACCAAAATGAAGGCCCTCCCACTCTAATGGATGCAAAAATCTTAACTTTAACTTTACCTTTAGCGGAGTACTGAACATACACCTCTCAACACGTGCCTTGCACGCTTCTCAAGATATATTTTTATGCAAAATGTTTATTATATAACTACTTTTTTATTCTCTTTAGAATCATGTTTCAAGTGCTTAAAAAAATATTTTCAAATAAAAAAAAAAACATGTTTTAATATTTAAAAGGTCAATCTATATAGACTTTTTATCTTATACAGATAGTGTGGTTCTCTATCTTATTCAAATCTAATATTCTATTTAGACTGTACCTAATTCTATGCATACCCTTTCTTTTACTTAATAAAAAAATAATAATAATTTAATTTATAAAAAAAAAAGTTGTCACATAGCAGATATTTATTGGGATGTTGTTTGAGCTACACAAGATTGGGTATAGCCGAGAGTACCCAATTTTTTTTTTTAATTCTCAACATACGATAGTGTTCATTAGACTTGCATCAAATTTTTTTAATTGATATTTAGATTTTATGAGCTTTGATAAATATAAGATACATTTCAAAATCCATTAATATCTTACAAGAAGTCTCTGTAATTAGTCAAAAACACTCTTTACCACTATCTTCAATTTTAACAAAATACTACTATTTAGAAACAACCCCTTTAAAGAAGACATGTCAAACACACATTTTAGAGAAGTGAATGGATGACAACAATCTTCAAGTTGGAGTACATTTTCAAACAACTGTCAATAACATTTCATTTGGTTACTTTTACAATTGACAGTACCCAAAAAAAAAAAAAAGTATTGACAACATAATATTTTATGTCATTATATATAATAGATATGCTCCAACACACATCCCACAAAGCCATTGAATTGTCAACAATTGTTCTTTCTCTCTAGCTCCCTTTTTTCTCTCTTTTAAGCAATGGAAATGGGGTGTGATGAAAAAGTAGGGGTAATGAAGAGAGGGTTTCTATGGATGAAGAGTTTAGTTGAAAAATTAGTGGAAATTGGAAGCAAGACAAAAGCTTTGGGGAAAGATGACCCAAGAAGGGTTATTCATGCACTAAAATTAGGGTTTACACTCACAATTGTCTCATTATTTTACTATTACAAACCACTTTATGACAACTTTGGAGTTTCTGCAATGTGGGCTGTCATGACTGTTGTTGTTGTTTTTGAATTCTCAGTAGGTATGATTACGTTTTTTTTTTTTTAAGGTAACTTTTGGCTTTTTGACTCTCTTCTCTTGTTGTTGTCTTTGAATTTTCAATGAGTGTTTATCACTTTTTTACACTTCTTTTTACCCACCATCTATGAATAAAGTTAATTAGCCATGTGGCCACATTGTTTTTTAACTTACCCAAGGAAAATAAAATTCAGGAATCTTCAAGTTTTATTTGCTTTGGAACTAGTTAGCACAAGTAAGTTTTAACTTTATACACATTCTTTAAGGAAAAAAAAAAGACACTATTAATAAAAACAAACTATTTATGGTTAGAAGTGTTTTTAAAAATAAGTGATTTTATAATAATTAAAATCACTTTTTTTATATTCAAATATAACTCCAAAACATGCAAAATTTTTCGTTACAATAATGAATTTGAATGATGAAATGTATATTTTTGGAACGATTTAAAATTAAGCAAAAATGGTTTTAACTGTTTGAAAAAGTACTATCAAATATGTCGTTTTATCTAAAACACACTTGATATTTGAAATGCAATATAATGTTCATGAAGCATTAGAATGCAATAAATGTTTTTAAATAATTTTAAACTTATTTTAAGTGAATAGTAGCATGAGAAATATGAGTTTTATGCATATATTCTAATGAGGCATTGCATATTATGATTCAAAATTTTCAGGGGCAACCCTGGGAAAAGGGTTGAATAGGGCAGTTGCAACATTGCTTGCTGGTGGTTTAGGAGTTGGAACTCATCACTTGGCTGCCTTATCTGGACATGTTGGCCAGCCAATCATTACCAGTATCTTTGTCTTTTTAATAGGTAAAGTATATTTAATTTCTTTGTAATTTAAATTTTTATAAAATCAACTTTGAAGATTATGTATGTTTCGATTCAAGTTTTTAAAATCTAACTTTTTAATCCCAAGGTTTATTAATGTATATATTTTTTTTTTTTTATCACAATGATGTGGCATTTTTAAATTAGAAAAATTATTTAAAAACTTCTCTCTTCTTTTCTGTCTTAATTTTCTTTCCTCTCCCCCACTGCAAAAAAGTGACTTCATATTTTCAAACTTTCCTCATATCAGTTTCCTATTAAACAATGACCTGCAAAAGTTTTGTTTATTATAATTTTTTAAATTTATTGAAAATATTTTAAAAAATAACAAAATATCATTGTCTATCAATTATAATGAACATCTATTAATGTATACTAATAGACGATAATATTTTACTATATTTGTAAATAAGTTGATCCACATCATATTTGAAACTTTCCTTTTAGTAAATAATTTATTTAATTTATCACTTTTTCAATAACTATTGATGAACAGAGGATGAGAGAGAAAGAAGAAGAAGAAGAAGAAGGGGATTGGAAGATAGCAAGTAGGGGAGAGAGGATAGAGAACTTTTTTTAATTATTTTTCTAATTTAAAATGTCATTTCATATTAAAATAATAAAAAACTACTTTATTAACATACTGTTAAAAGTTCACTAGAAAATATACTTTGAAAATAATCATACATCAAATATATTATTAGTTTTTTTTAGGGAGGATTTTGACTAAGGAGTATGATGAATATATTTATTGGAGTATAAGATTATATTAAAAAATTAATGACATGCCTTTTTAAAGTGTATATACGATTGTAAGTGTTTTATTTTTTTAAAAAAATTGTCGTGTGTTTTTGAGAAATTTTGTAAAGAGTAGTGGTGAAAAGTATTTTTCACAAATTGAAAGTGTTCTTTTACTAACTTTTGATAATTATTAGTTGTTTGAAAAATAATTCTAAAATCAGATAAAAAAAAAAACTGACTTTAAAGTGTGTTTTTAGAATAAATGTTTAACTATTTCAATTGTTCTTATATAATAAGAAGTTAGAAACTTTTTTTTTTTTTTAATTTCTTAAAAGGCATGTGCCAATTCATAGTAAAAGTTTTATTGATTTTAATTTGATTTTTAAAGTAAAAATGTTTCAATATATATATCCATCAAAACTTTCTATTTTATCAGAAAAGTAATTCCATTTTGGGTATTTAGGGAATTTCATTGATTTTGAAAAACCCCAATCCTTGATCCACCCCATTATTTCACAAAACCCACTTCCCTCCTACCAAAAAATTTACCATTCATATACTGTTTTATCTTATTCAAACTCTACTATCTATCTAATACAATCAACCAATACTAGTAAAAAAAAAGGCAATTAATGCTTGAAATGATAGACAACTTTTCTACTGTATAGAAAAATGAACCAAAATATTCATAAATAATAATAAAATATCATAATATATTTGTGATAGACTGCGATAAACAACGATAGATTACTATTTGTGTCTATCCTTTTAACAATTTTATCATTTAAAATAATTTTTCACTTTTGAAGGGGATAATTTAACCCAACCTTAAGGATTAAATGAAATTTATAAAACCAATGACACGATTAAAGTAAAAAAAAAAAAAAAAAACATACAAAGGAGTTTATAGAAAAGAATAAACAAAATTAGATGTGAAATTAAATGCATTAGTTCCTTAATTAATATAATTTAAAATCACATCAACCCAAAAGCAGGGTCGTTTGTGATAATAATTTGATTATTGGTTTTTAATGTTGAAAAAATTATCATATAAAATTTTGTTTCTATTAAGTTTCTTTGGTTTGTTATTCACTTTTCACAAATGTTTTCAAAAACCAAATCAAAATTCAAAAACTAAATGGAAGTACTTTAAAAAAAAAAATATATTATTGTTTTAAGAATTTGACTACAATTTTCCAATTGTTTCTTTAAGAAATATGAAAACCATGGTATGAAATTTAGAAGAAAACAAGCATAACTTATGAAAAACAGAAAACTAAAAGAAAAATCGTTATTGAAAAAAAAAATGTTTTAAATACCCAACTATTGAAAATATTTTCAAATATAACAAAATATCACAGTCTATCAGTGTCTATCAATGTCTATTAGTATCTATCAGTGATAGACAGTGACATCTTGCTATATTTATAAATATTTTGATTTATTTTTCTATATTTGAAAACATCTCTAAAAAAAATTAGAGCTTTAAGTTGACCGGGATTATAATAAAATTTAATTATACCAATACTTTAACATGGATAAACCCAATCACAATGTTACGAATGATTTTATTCTGGTGTTGAACAGCCTGTACATTGACGTTTATGAGGTTCTTTCCAAGCATCAAAGCAAAATATGATTATGGAATGATGATCTCCATTTTAACATTCTCAATGGTATCAATATCTGGGCTTCAAGATGATGAAGTCTTTTTGCTTCTTGAGAAGAGGGTTTCAACAATCTTCCTTGGTGTCTGTGTTTGTGTTGTCATTTCCATTTCTGTTTTCCCATTTTGGGCTGGTGAAGATCTCCACAATCGCATTGCTCTCAACATTGAAAACCTAGCACTCTTCTTTGAAGGTATACATTTATATTTATATTTACAAACTGTACTCTTAAGTGTTATTTTATATAGTTATTACCATTGTTCTATAAAACTTCATGACTATTATAATAGTATAGGTGTATGATGACGGATTATAAATCGTATGTCATCTTAAATAATAAACAATATAGGGTTGAAACTTATTTGCTTTTGAAATGGACTAGAAGTAACTCTTAACTTACTAAAGATAATTAGATTAACTTACTTTTCCGTAAATTGGAGAGCTATTTTCGAGCATGCTCAAACATAAAATGTAAGAAAATTCAACACCCAAGTTAAATAGTTAATTTGTTTTAAGTTATTTGGAGTCGGGAAAGAACAAATTTGAAAACAACTCATATATTTTTTCTTTTATATAGATATTTTCATTCCTCCCCCACTCCCTATTTGTCCAATTCTTGCAATGATCCAACAACCAAACAAGACTCAAAACTTCGAGTTAGTATAAAATTAAATCCCATCAAGTCCGACTAAGAAACAAAGGAATATCAACTTTGATCTTGGAGAATCTTATCAACCGTCCACAACAAATAAACTAATTTGAACTCCGTTCATTTATCATGCTTCGAAACTTCACCCAACTAAACAAAAATATTCTTAGAGAACTATATATTACAGGACATCAATACACAATAGAAGAAACTAATTATGATAATTAAAAGAAAAATGATAATTGTTTTAAATAGTAAAACTATTGATAATATTTTCAAGTATAACCAAATGCCACTCATTATCGCAGTCTATCACTGATAGATAGTGACGTTTTGTTATATTTATAAATAATTTAACTCATTTTCCTTTATTTGAAAACAACCCGAATAAAAAAATGGAGGGGTTTTTTCTTTATATATTTGATTAAATTGTCTTGTGTAGAAACTATTAAAAAAGATTTTGCAATATTTTGACAGGATATGGATCAGAATACTTCAAAACGTCACAAGATAGAGAGGCCAACAAAGACGAAAAACTTATTCAAGCATATAAAAGTGTTCTCAAATCAAGTGGCATTGAAGATACATTGGTATATATGCTTCTCTCTCTCTCATTTTTTTATTAATTCAACAATTATGAGAGTGAATGTTACCATTCACATTTGGAATTGTAATTGGTGTCATATCCATTGAAGTTTATGTTTGGATCTTCCTATTCGGAATCTTTATTTTATTGAAAAAATACAATTTTCGTCACTCGATTTTGGTCTTATTTCTGTTTGGTTTTTAGATTTCAAAATACAGTTTTAATCCTTAAGTTTTAAGTTCAATTTTAATTTAGTCCATAATGTTACACTTTAATTAGTCATTAAGTTTTGAGTTTTGTTTAAATTTGGTCTCTATGTTTTAAGATTTTTACTTTGAAACTTGTTTCCTAACTTTTCACTAAATAATCACTTTCAATTTTGACATCAATGTCTATTTATTAATTGATAATAAGTGTGAAGTGAAATTTTAAAATTATTTTTAATAGAGATGGAAAAGATAGTGAAATTTAATTAATTATAATTATTTAGAGTGAAATTTAGTTAACTATAATTATTTTATTTCTGTTAATTATAATTAATAAACGTTAACACTAATTATTAAAAGTGAATATTTAGTGAAAAATAGATCGAAGGTTAAAAGTGTAAATCTTAAAATCTATGGATCAAATTGAAATAAAATTCATATCTATAAGAGTAAAATGTAATATTTTAAAACTTAAGGATTAAATTAAAATCAAATTCAAAACTTTAGAACTAAAAGTATAATATTTTGAAATCTAGGAACGATACTAGAAGAAAAGGATATATATGTCAAAATTTTATATATATTTGTGATAATGACACTTTTTACAGTATAATTTTGCAAGGTGGGAGCCTGGCCATGGATGTTTCCAATTTCGTCACCCATGGAAGCAATACCTTAAAATCGGAGCCCTAACTCATCAATGTGCCTTCAGAATTGATGCCCTTCATCGCAATCTCTCTTCTTCTAATTTCCAAGTAATATTCTCTAGCTTCTCTTATAGATTCTCGTTAAAATATCATTTTGGTCCTTATTTTAGGGTTGTCTTTCATAATCTCAATAAATTTTTAAAATAGTCCATATGTTCTTAAATGGTATTCAGTTTATCCTTTTTATTTTCTTTAAAAATTAAAATTTTTAGACCCTTAACATCAATAGATAACAATTTAGTCCTTGAACTTTAATTGGTCATATGATTTAGTTCTTGTACTCCAAAATTTGTAACGATTTAATCTTTATCCTAAAACTTTTCATCAGATTTTAAGTGTCAAATTTTATTATGCAACGCCTTAGTATCTTTATAGCTTATAAATAAATTTGATTACCGATTAGTTTATCAATCTGCATGTAGAATAAGTTGTATTAAACCATACTAATGTTTTTCATGACGAGTTAAATTGATTCTTATTATAGCTCATGAACTAAATTGTCACAAATTTGATAAGGGCTAAATCATTACCAACTAAAGTTTAAGGACTAATTTATTACTTTCATAAAAATAACAAATTATAAGCCACCAAAAGGAATTCCAACGATATATAATCTTCCTAAGCCACCAAAAGGCCATTCTTTTCTTCTAAGAATTGCCATTAATTAGTCTAAGGTTTATGGATAAACCGTTAAATCATCAATTAATCTAAAATCTTATGTTGATCAATGCAAGTAAATTTAATATTTTATCAACACTTTTTTCTCCATTTGTGGGCTTGAAAATTTGTTGAAATCCCAACCAATAGAATCTAATATTAATCAAGAAAGAAATGACTCTGCAAGAGTTTGAATTCAGTACTCTATATGCTTTAATAATATATTAAATCACTAATCAACTCAAAAGCTTTGATGGTTTAGGGTTTAAATTTAATACTATATCAACACCATAATCCAAAATCCGTTATCATTCTTTCTAAGCCACCAAAAAGGTTTTTTTCCCTCTAAAAATCACCATCAATTGTTGTGATGTTGTAGGTTTCACAAGAGATTAGAAGAGAAATCCAAGAATCATGCATGGAGATGAGTATAGAATCAGGGAAAGCACTAAGGCAGCTGGTTTCATCCATAAGAGAAATGACTCAACCAACTCAAGCAGAAATTCACACACACAACTCAAAAGCAGCTGCCAAAAAGCTCAAAGCCTCACTTAGATCATCACGCTTGTGGGAACATTGTGATCCCTTGACACTCATCCCAGCAGCCACCATCGGTTCGCTGCTCATTGACGTTGTCGATTGTACTGAGAAAATTGCAGAGGCTGTTCAAGAACTTGCATCTTTGGCACATTTCAATAGTGCCAAACCTGGTGTGGTGTCTTTGGAGAAATCAGAGGCAGTTATACAAATTGAAAAGGAAAAAGTGCAGCCTAATATTGGTATTTCTTTTGTTACAATACCAATCAGTACAGGGTGAAATTGAAAGTGTAATTATATTGAAATGAAGCTAACAAATAATCATCTTTGGTTTTTACTTTTTATGATTGTAGTAAAAGCTGAGGTTGATATTGTAGGTTGATCTTCAAAGAGCTTATTTTGGGTAGTTTTATAACAGTGATCCAAAATAAACATCATATTATTTATATTTTCAGTTAAGAAGTAGATTGTTGTGATAGTTATATATTTATAAAACACAACAGATAGATTCCTGCTTAGGGTGTGCTGTAAATGTTGAACTAATAAGGGTAGGATTTTTTAAACTTGAGATGATTAACCCATTGTCATTAAATTTTAATGGGAGTTAAGTTGGAGCTTTTTGTTTTTCTTGTAATTTTTTTTCTTTTGGCCAAACTGCCAATTGATCTAGGGATCAATGTGACAAATTGATATGGATTTATGATAGGAACCATCTGACAAACAAAGAATAAAAAATAAGAAAAAGATTGGCGTGTAGCTAATGAAAATTGATACTTGTTGGGAATTTATACTAACATATAAACTAAATGTAGAAACTAAATTATATCTAAACTTCTCACTTCCATAGGTTAGAGTCAAAAATATTATCTATAAAAATATATTGATTCCTCCCAAACTCGGGACTATGTCATTTTGCAACCGTAGCTTCTATTATTATGGAGATTGTAAAAAGTTGTAAACTTATGCTACAAATCTCTTCTAAATAATCCAACACGAACTATTTGATTCTCTATAGTTATTTAGAATTAACAATAAAGAAGCATATGAACCCTACCAAATCAGAAAGTAATTTTTCGTTCTACCGCAGAGAAAGCTTCTATCGTTTCTCTTCTATTAATTTGCTAAGAGTGTTGTTCTTCACACATCAAAAACAAAAGACATATATATATAATTTGCAGAGTGACCTAAAGCCCAAGTGGGCCTTCGATGCAATGGCCCAATTTGAAGATGCACATGGCTTCATCATGAATTTTAATTCTTTCATTTTTGACTGACTGATATCAAATATATATAATCCACAATTCTAATAGTACTGCTGATAATCATATATATCGATATGTTCACCAAGCCAGTTCTACATGGCAAGTTTCAACATTATTGCTTGTACTTTGCTAAATGTTTTAAGTTGTTAATGATCCCTATGAAATATTATAAGGCAGGAAAAAAGTTGGGTACATCTAATAAATTTTGGAAAATTGCACAAACTACCCCTAAAGTATGAGGTTTGTTACAATTACACCCTTAATTTTTTAATTTGATCAATCACCTCCCCTAGACTTTGTAAAGTATTATAATCAACCCCTTAGTTTAAAATTGGGTGACTCACATATGTAGGAGAAGGATAAATTTGTCATAAAAAACATGTTCATTTATCCGGTTGAACGTTACAAGAAATCAAAGAGGAAGAGGAAAAGGTGACATATTTAGTGAAAAGAGAGAAGTGAAGATACTTTCTCTTTTAAGAACCAAACCCTTTTGTTTTGATGTACTCATTTCTTCTACATGGAGGCACATGCATATTCCTGTTTTGCATGGACTCTTTTATGGCAGAGAACATGAGTTTCACCACCAACTTCATCTCTTCCAATTTTTTTGTTGAAAATCTTTGGAAATATGCTGAGTAATGTTATGTATTTATTGGTTAGATGGCCAATTTCAAATTCTCTACTATTTCTATAATGTATCAGTTTCCACCAAAATTGACGTCGATATACTCATGGTCACCTACCAAAAATGATTGGAGTTTTTCCATCTTCGATTTGCATAGACCTGCTTGCATTCAACGAATAATGAATTAAACTACTGTTTGAATTTCTTTTCAATATTCCTCTCGTTCTTCCTAAAATTCAAAATCTCCCTATATTTCAGCTTCAACGAAGTCGAATTCCCATCCTTCAAGCGGCCATTCTCATACCCAAATTCAAAGAAATTTGACCGATTTAATTCTCTGTTGGTGAAGAAGATCTGTGTTTGAATTGGTTGAGACCGTTGGGCATTTCTTCCATCATCATTAGAGCCTATATTTTACAACATTGTCTCGTGAGGAAGTATCTTCACTTCTCCCTCTTTTCACTAAATCGATCACCTTTTCCTCTTCTTCCTTGATTCCTCAGTAAAACTCATCAAGATGAATGAACATTTTTTTCTTATGACAAATGTTCCCTTGTGTGAGTCACCTAATTTTAACCTAAGGGGATGATTGTAATACTTTACAAAATCTAGGAGAGGTGATTGATCAAATTAAAAATTTAGGGATGTAATTGTAACAAACCTCATAATTTATGGATGGTTTGTACAATTTTCCAATAAATTGTATATTACATTTGGTGCACATTATTAGGGAAAAACGTCATACTTCTACCACAAGAATAGACATAAAATAATTGAGAAAGTAAAAGAAATTAAACAACAAAACTTAGAAACATGAGAACTTAATTACTTGATAAACTCCAAAACCAGAGAAAAATTAAACCAGAATCCACCATAAAGAAATCGAATATGTGAAAATGGTTTAGAATCACAAAAATTATCTCCTTGATTCCAATTATAAGATCACTCTTTCAAAACTTTTGTATCACTCACACCCTTTTTTTCCTTCTCTCAAACTAAAGAATACAAAAAGAAATTTAACTAAAGTGAGGAGTTTTTTGTACCGATGACCTTTTCGAGAGGATCCTTATGATTGATGACCCACCCCCATAAATGTATAAAATATATATACTCTTCTGTTTACATCATAATGCACTATCACTTTTTTTAAAATTTCGCGTAGGGATGGTCATGTGTATTGTAGCCCTAATGCGATGACCATCTTTATTGCTATTTTTATTTTTCTACTGTGTTAGGGAAAAATGTTAGGCTACGATAAATACAGTCATCCCGCAATAAGTTATAAAATACGATAGTGCGTTATGACGTAATAAAACGATTATATTTCATAAGTTTGTGAAGGATAGGTCATTAATGATAAAGGCCCTCCTAAAAGGGTCATCCGTACAAAAATCTTAAAGTTAGCACACCAAAACATAAGGTGTTTCCAACTGGGACGATTTGAAACTAAAGTCATATACTCTTTTTATAGTGTTTGGAACCCCTCACTTCCTTGAACTGTTTCAATGTGGGACAATTGCACTTATAATATTTTGCTAAAACCCACAAAATTCCACCTCAATAAGATATTTTGAAGAATCCACAACTTCTACTACAATCATCATGTTCATCAACAATCATAATTCTCAACTCAAAGAACTATAACCACTCCATCATAAGAGTAGACAACTTCGAAAGAAAACCTTCTAAGATTTTTTCTTCTAAGTCAGATGTCGATAAACACTCCTAAAATTTATGATGTATGCAAATTCCATCTACTTGTTTTTCTTAAAGTTCTTCAGTCATCGACATAACTTCCAGCATATAGCTTGCACAACCTCTAAGGTAATGCACATGTGCTATCCTATGGAACTACTAATATCATATCCTCTATCACGGTAAGTGAACATACCATAAAGATTAATATTATGTCTTTCTTTAGTGAATGTCACTATCTCCCCTAATGAGAAAGACTACGTCAAAATTTGATCGAGAGTACTTTGACGAATCTATTCTGTTAGGATAACCTTTACACTCCATTAGACAGAGCATCATCACCGCTCAACTCTTTAGGAACACCATTCCTCGGTCTTCAATTCCCTTAAAGCCCTTGTGTAACTCAAATTGTAATAACACATCCTTGACTTGCATTTGCCACAAGACAAAGATGATCATGGCACCAAATTTTTTAACATCAAACTTTATTGGACTCATAAAGTTTGACTCATCTGATTTAGTTCTAGTAAATAAGCAAATAGTAAACAATCCACGTTATTGTAATATGTTTCAAAATTTCTTTTATGATGTGGATGTTCAGATAATGCTGCAACCACATAGCACATTCAAAAATAAATATGAATCCAGAGCTTGGTCGAGCGAATTTTGTAGCCTAAATCTAGATCAAATAATTAAACCGTTTAGTAGTGGTAGCATGGATCCAATGCAAGGAGCCGTTAAATTTGTTTTGATGTAAGGAAATTTAAATAACATAAAATAAAAGCACAAATTAAAGGTTTAGTAAATTATATGAGAAGGCCTAATTTGGATTGTATAGAATTTTCCCTTTTCAAAATATTTGATCATTGAGTTCTCATTACCAAAATTAATTAATTGCTTACTCCTAACCAATTCAATTAAAAAAAAAACTAATTAAATTGTCATAAACAACTAACTAGTCCAATTCGAAAAGATGAAAAACATGCATATTTAAATTATCCTAATTTCATTAAGATTTAGGGAGTGTTAGATGAAATATTTAACCTTCAAGTGCTTAATTAAATATTCGTTTGGTTCAATTCTAAGTTGGTTAGAACAATACTAATCTCAATCAATTTGTAGGCCAACCTAACCTATCGCTTTCTGTGGATCAACATACAATCAAGTATCACAAATTGAACGTTAGTCAAAAGCAATATCATATAAACCCCAATCCCCAATATCATACAATCCCAAGTAGGATGAGCATGAGGCGCGCGCATAGGAAAACAGCGTGGGTGCTAGTGGGCATGGCATGTGGGCAGGGTAGGCATGCCGTGCGCTCAAGGAAGCATTAAGTGGGCATGGGATGTGCTCGTGGGCAGTGTTGGGAGAGCATGGGGTGACCGCGTGGTGGGGTTGAATAGGTGTGGGGCATGGTATACCCGTGGGATAGGGCAAGGTGGGCATAGGGCACACACACAAGGGGTCTGGTTGGGCATGGGGCACACACACAAACGTGTTGGATAGGCATGGGGTTTGTACACAAGCAAGCAGAGCGGGCATGACTGGACATGGAGTGCACATTGATCAGGATAATATTCCATTAAACACATAATTGAATCCAACAAATACACGAATTTGGTTAAAAAAAACTCATAAATACATGAAAATTAGGAAAACTCCTAAAACCCAAAGCTAGAAAGTATTACTTACCCTATAATTGACATGTCGATCAATGGGTTTGATTTTGATTATATCTATTGGGTAGAAATAAGAGAAAAATAGAGAGAAACGGAATTCTAATCGGCAGAAATCGAAGAGTCCTTGACCTAGGCAACTAAAATTAGTATTTATAAAATCGTGATAGCGACGCGACGCTGGATGGAAATTCGCGCGCGTCCAAACATTAAAGCGTCGTCGTACTCTAAGACAATGTCATGCTACCGTGTGTTTTTCATGAAATCGAGTATTCTGACTTTTTCAGGGCAAGCACGATGCCATAGAGCCTCGCAATGCCGTGAAGGTAGGGACAAAATTGTAATTCTTCGTTCTTCCTTTTCAGTTGAAGCAATTCAACTTCATTTTAACGTGTTTTAACTCCATTTTGTCACTAACGCTCGGTTCTATCTTTAATTTTCTCGAAACCTATAAAATAAAAAATAGACATGTAAAATCCAAGAATAATCCCAAATTAAGTGAGACAAGATAGCACATTTTCCCAACTTAATTCCTTATCATCCTCGAGCAAGGTAGTATAAAAGCACACAATCATACACATATATGTTCGCTCCAATTGCCTGGTTCGTTACTCCAGTTTCAATAGTCCTCTAAGATTTAACTTGTATTCAATACTGTAATCAATTCATAATCAATCAATGAAGCACAATTTAAAACTAATTCTAAACTTATTCATGCAAAAGTGAGTTTAATGCCCTTCTAATAAAGTTTAAGCATCTTGGAATAGCATTAAATGGCTCTCAATTGTTTTTCCTTTACACTGGCTTAAACACGAGCTATCAAGCATCAAAATAATAAAAATGGCAATATGTTAATTAAGGTATATGAAAATTTAATTATAGGGATCCCTAGACTTGCATTTATTTTACCTCGGGGTACTAGCTTTCACACATCCCTATAGGGAACTATACTCATTATTTTCTCGCGAGTGTTCTTCCTACTCCTAGTCATGTATAACACTACAAGTTTGAATTTTTCTTTCACATAATATTTTCTTTTCCGTACAACATTTTTTCTATTTACAATTTTTTTTTTCAAACAGACAAATAAATCATTTTTACTCCTCAGTATTACATTACAACCTATCATGCAAGACACTATCTAATCAGTAGGGTCTATTGGAGTGACAACAAAAATACAAGCTAAGCAAAAATAATTCTGAGCATAAAAGACCTAATGCAGGCAGACAAAGAAGTTAAATGTGCATGAAAAATAAGAAATTTTTTTTAAAAAAGACTAAAAACATGATTATTCATCTCAAACATCATTTCATACAAATTAAAATCACAAGGAAGTGCGTTATCAACTAGTAATAACGAACCAAGCAAAATATGAGTAAACATACAATTAAGCACACAAATAGAATAGACTGAGCTCAAATGCTCAAGGGCTCCAAGCCAGAATATAGACATCCCCCGCCCTCAACTTAAAATCTAACATTGTCCCTAATGTGATAAAGAATTAAAAACAAGGGACAAAATAAAAAGGAAACAGAAATCTTCCCTGAAACTTTGACACACTAGATGGTGGTGAAATCTGGCTCATTGAAAATAATTCTCTCTATCTTATCATGGGTAACAAAAAACCTTAAATAAATAAAAATTGAAACAATTAAGCTCAATCAAAAATAAAAATAAGTAATAGAAACCTATACTAAGAAAGCAATAAAATTGTAAATCTTGGTTGCCTCCAAGTAGCACAATTGTTTAAGGTCATTATGCTCGACCCAACTCGGCTTTAACAACCATATTCATCATAAACTGTCGGGTCACCATCTCCCACCCCCAACATAGAAGGTGGCCACTGTCCTGAAAAAGATAAGCACTTAAATATGAAGGATTAGTTGGAGTAGAATTATCAATCATAAGAATTTTTTTCAATTTTCTCTCCCTGTTCAATTTGTAGGGACCTTTATCCATATCAATAAAAACCTTACTTGTTTTAAGAAAGGGACTCCATAATAAAATAGATAAATCAGAGGTAGAAGAAGAAGTATTCACATCTAGAACGTAAAAATGAGTAGGAAAATACATGCCATTAGCTCAAATAAGCATATTTTTAACTAATCCTAATGGCCTAACTAGAGAGTGATCAGCCAATCGCACCTAAATGTCGAAAGGGTGTAGGATATGAAACTGAAAATCATAGCAAACACAAGAAGGCATGACATCTATAACTGACCTAAATCTAACGCAACATATTCATCCCATATGAAACTTAATGGCTGTAGGCCCCCCTAAAAATTAAACGTATTGAAAATGATGTTACTGCATGGATCGAAATTCAAAATTCCCTCGTTTTCATCCATTAAATAATATTTAAGTACTTGAAATCATCCTCATCTTATGCCCTGGGCGACACACGTGCTACAATGGCCAGGATAAGATTCAAAAGGTCCGTTGAGCGCCTCATGGCTATGTCATAATAGATTCGAACACCTGTCCCGAATCAACTTCCAGATCATAATTGCTCTAGTGAATAACTAAATAAAAATAAATAAATAGATGAGAGATAGCAGTTTCTCTATTTATTTGATTGAAGTAGTGCCTATCAAACAGGGAACAAAAAACATACCTAGATCATCATGCTTAATAGGAAGATTGTCTGGCAAAGTTGTCTCTTGTTTGACCACCTCTTCTTTCTTTTCCTGGGCAGGACCTCAACCCAGACTCTCTTGCCCTTTCCAATAAGGCTCTTATCACTATAAGACTGCATAGAGTGCTGATGTTGATTGTCAAAGTTAAAACTTGAAGATGCATGTTAGACGACTTATAGTGAAAATAGGATAGCAATATCTTGAAGTATGATCTATTGGAGTCCCTCTTTGAGTCTCCCAAATCATAAGCACGTAGTGGCTTTAATTTAGGAACTTTAACTAAATGTAGGAATGAGTTGAGTGTATTTGATTATAACCTCGAAGGGCCCCACCGATTAGAGGATCGATATGCATGATAGTTTGTAATGTTAGACTAAGAGGAAAAGAAAAGAATATTATGATTGCCTTTGAAAAAGAGTGTACACTCATGTGCTTAAAAGAAATATCATTTTTATTACGAAAACTTGTAATGTGTATGCAAGAATGGGAGTTAAAAAGAGTCGCCATTGTTGTGATTAGTTAGGACACCTGAGAGTTGACTAGGTACGGTTCCTTGTAATGAACGTATGAAAGCTAGTGCCCCTATGTAAAATGATGCAAGTTTAGGACCCGATATTATAATCAAGGCACCTTAGTGGACACATCACTTTCTTGACATATGTGGATATTAGATGATTAGTGCATGAGCCAGAGTAGGGGGAAAACTGGAGAAGCTTTCTTAAACTTAACTTTAGTTATTGTGTTTTGTATTAAATGTAATTTGCACACACACACACATTGGAGATGATTAGATTTGGCCATGAATGAGCATAATGATAGACTTGTTTGAACGTTTTTACTTGAGTCTTTAGCTAGCTATTCTTTGAGGCATGAGTCACTTGCACACTTATTTAGAACTTCTCTAGCAAAGTCCTAAGTTTAAGGTGGTGAAATGCACACAAAAGGTGCATTATTTGTCTTAGATTTAGGATGGTTTTTTATAGGATTTTATGAGATTTGATGTGTTTGCAACTAATTTTTAGATTTTATGTTCGGGAATTTATTTATACTCAAAATGAGCCAAAAAGGATCAAAATGTGCCTAAAGAAGTCGAATCGAGTAATGGATTGAAGAGAGTGAAGAGAAGAGAAGAAAAATGTCAAAGTCTAAGAGGCAAGCAGCGTAACGTATAGAGCTGCGACGTACCCCTTTACACTTGAAGGCAGTAACTACGATTAGACATCGCACCACAATGTTTCATTAGAGCCTTGCTATGCAAGGCTAACATTGCAATACTGTTATTGATGTTCGTTACAGTGGGGAAAAATCAAACCAGCATTGCAACGCCAGCTTTCCTAAAATAAAAATTCTTGCATTTTTTGAAAGATCTTGGGCTCCAAGTTTGCTTCATCTATATATTGGGATGCTCTCAGCATTTTTGGGGTTGATGGAGGACGAAAAGCCCGACCTAATTTTAGACATAAAGAGAGAGTTTATGCTAAAAAGTTAGAGAACTTGAGGGATATTTTGAAGGTTGTTCAAGTTCCTACGGTAACGATCAAAGCGACCTTGAAGAATTCAAGAGATCAAAAAAGTCTTCAAGAGGACACTTCTTCGATTTCTTTTTCTTTCTCTAAATCTTATGCTTGAACCGATATATGAAAATATGTTTGTGCAAGCTATGGACGGCTAAATTTTCTTGTTTTAGGGTGTTGAAAAAGTTGTTATGAATTTAGATTAAATTAGTCCTTTTCATGGATGTTTGTTGAACTTGTTGTTTTTGAATGATTGATAGCTCTCAAAAAGAGCTATTATTCTTAGCTTAATTTAGGCTCGTTAATGGATTTTATATGTTTATTGTCTTACTTTGTAGGTATCATGCACCGAGGAGGAAGAACCAAGAAATCAGAGTCAGAACTAATTTGAAGTAATTTGGAGGTGATTTGAGCAGTCAGGCTTCAAAAGAGTGAAAATTATAAAACTGCCACTGTCACAGGGTTGCAACGCTAGCTTGACGCTTTACCCTGATACTCTAAGGTAGAATGTGCAGCATTGCAACACTATTTGCAGCATTGCAATACTCTAAAGTTGCACAACACCACAGCGTTGCGACACTACAATTTTTCCTATAAATACTCCCTCCCCCCCGCCGGCCCTAAGTCAATGGATGCCAAATTTAGGAGGCCAAATTGATGGAGGCTGAAGTAAAACTTCATCCTCCTTCCTTTTCCTTCAATTTTTAGTATCTTTAGGTTAGTTTTTATTTTATTTTTGAATTATGGACGTGTTTTGGATTGTATCCCATTGGTTTGTTTATGAATCGATGAGGTAATCTTTCGTTTAGTTCTTGGATCGAACATTCTTGTATTTTGGTGAGTTTTCTGTTCAATTTTTGTGCTTTAAATCAGAATTATGTTTTCTTGAATCTTGTTTAATTTAGAATTGCTTTTATGTGTTGGATTGACTCTCCTATCATGATCGCATGTCTTCGCTAGTTAAATTCAAGCTCGCATGCATCCTTGTAATCATCCATACTTTGAATTTACCCTTGTAGCACTAATTAAATGATCATTCTTAGGTTTATAGGCTAGTCTTGAATCTTTATATCGCACATTTCATCTAGATTTAAAGAATAAATTGATTATTTGAACATGGTTGCCCTGACACTTAATCAACATAGTTAAATCCTAAATCTTAATGCATGTGTTTCTAGTTTTTTATGGCCACTTGGGACCCAATTGAGTCTAGGAACATGTAAGTTAGTTGAGGCACGATCTTTCCAGCCTTAGTTATGAATTAGGATGCTCGATTGGTTCAGACTAATTGATTTTCGAGCTTGTAGAGATTAGTTAATTTGCATCGATTGGGTAGCTATACATGCATAATTCGTATGTTGGCTTAAAACAATAATTTAAATTACATTGAATGGTTGCTTGATCTGAGAACCACATGAATCCATTACCGTTTCATATATCCATTGCACTTTACTTTATCTTGCATGTTTTTAATTTAAAAGCAAAAACCAAACCCCTGTTTTTACTGTTTGTCTACAGTCAAATCTAACCCAAAAGAAATTAATTCTTCGCTTCCCTGTGGTTCGACCCCACACTTACCACTATTGCTATGTCTTTGTAGTGGTAGGAGTAGTTCAGTGATAATATAAATCTTATTTTGACCAGACTCGAAGCTTATTAACGACGTAGGTTTCGGGCCTGTCAAAAATGGTGTTGTTGTCGAGGAAGCAAGCCAATTAATATCATTTAGTTATAATTGATTGTTAAACTTTAAAAACAATATATATATATATATATATATAATATATATATATATATATATTTGCTTTCTTTTGTGTTTACTTGTTTTTCAATAGCAGAAAATATAAATATTTATGTGCTTCAAGGGAGATACGCGGAACAACAGGAAACATCAGGGGTAAGAAAGATTCGTGAGCTTAGAGATCAAATTTCTGAACTAAACTCTATTGTTCAAGTTATGGCTAGTATGCAGATTCAAAATTGCATGGTCCTGAGTGCGAATATTATCCTCCTTGGGAGTTGCCAAGCCAAATGTCATTGCCGATGTCGTATCCGTCTGCCAATCCCGGTATTTCTTTAGAGGATATAGTTAGGGAATTTTCTAATCGCTTGAGTGAGTTTGTGCAGAAGTGCCCCTACAATTATCAAGAACCCATCAGTTTCCAGCAGGATGACCTCTATTTCGAACATGAGGTTAGAGCCGAGCTTCAGAGTCTGAGTGACCACATCGCTCAGATCACTGAATTAGTTAGGAGACTAGAGAAGTCTTGGGAATCATCTTTTGAGGATGCCAAGTTGAGCAGTGGAAATACTTGCATCGATGATTATGCAGAGCATCTGGTTCCTCGAATTTTTTATCAGGGTAAGACGTTGGATTACTTAATGTGTGAATATACTAATGATTTTTCTGAGTGTGCAGAAAATTATTCAGAGCCATCCTACGTCTGTGGCACTGAGGTCGACCCTGTTAGGAAATACGCATGGACCGATTCAGACGAAGATGCTTATCCTCTTCCATCCCAAGAACAAGTTTGTGAGGTTAAGTATGAGTATAGGCTTAATTTGGAAGAATCTCAGGTAAAAGAGTCAAAGGCTCCCAAGCCTCGTCCTGTTCTTTGTGCTGGTATTCCTCTTTTTTTTTTTTATTTTGCTCACCTTCACCTCACAAGTCCGTCGAGTCAGTTGAGTCAGAGTCTTTCTTTCCAATTAAGTCAGTCCTTGAGTCTTTTGATTTTTCATTTTCCTTTTTTTCAAATAAAATTTAAAATCCAAAATTCAACCTGTCTGGTTCTCTTCAAAAGATGAAGAGTCTTATAGCCTTATCGAGCTATATCGACTAATCTAAGAAGAGACCAGATAAATACAAGAATTTCTTTGTACCTTGACAGGGGACGGGTGATAACGGATAGAAATACACGTTATTAAAGCTCAAATAAGTAAAACAATGAGAGAGTGCGACGGTAAAATAAACAATATCATGTCCAAAAGTGTTAAATTAAGAAAATTGCGATCGCATGCGCCCATCGCATAAAAGCAGTTAATTTATTTATTTTGTGTAGGAAAAATATGTTGGCGCAAGTAAAATTGTGGTCCAAGGAATTAAGTGTCCACGACTTGAAAGATTGCGATTGCAAAGTCATGCGATCGTATGCGATCATGAAAAGTTACTCAAGAAGGTGGCCGCATAAAGACTGCGCATCAAGGTGACAGCAAAATAAATCATGATGGGACGGAAATCTGATGACGGTCGAATCTGAATTTAGCTGACAAGCCGTTAAAGCTACACTGTAGCAAGTACACTCAACTTTCGGTGACCATTAATCGGCACATCAGAGCAGAAGATTTAATCACCGCCCATCATTGCAATCATTAGAGAGAAAGGCCATTTCACCTTAAACTCTATAAATACCGAAGACCACCATTGTAACAGGGGTTAACAAGTTGAATTAGAGATATATCATATATAAGTTAAAAATCCGTTAGTCTGTTCACGTACATACTTAGAATTAAAAGATGGAGACGAGCTAGGAAACAAAGAACACGAAAGATCATTCCCGGATAGATCAAGAGACTACCGAAAATCGCTACAAAGGGAAAAAGAGACAACAATTACGAGAGCAAGAATATTCATCTGGACAGAGTTGGAGTGAAAAAGACAGTGTAAAAGGCCACGAGAAGCAAGCCATTGCTTACCGAGCTTCTTATCTTTAAATTCCATTTGTATTTTATATTTTGCACTTTACTTCTAGAAAATGGAAATCTCATTTCAATCTATGTTCAATCTCTCCACACTTTGCATGAGTAGCTAAATTCCCGAATGGGTTGAGAAGTACTTAGCTAACATGACCTAAGATTTACATTTTATGCGATCATCTTATCTTATATATGCGTCATTCACCCTTTAGAAATACTTGAGAGAGTAGTCTAAAGATAGAATCTAGACTTGAGAGAGTCAGATTAGAATCGAGGCTTGAGAGTCAGATTAGAACCGCACAAGCAAGAAATAGAAACTTAGACATAAGTTCTATCGCTATTTACACATCGCACACACCCTAGAAATAGGATATGATAGTATGCGGTCACCTTGTCTTATGTGTGCATCATTCATCATCGCATAGATAAGAATAGAGGCTTAGACATAAGTCCTATCGACTTTTTCGTATACATCGCATGCATCCTAGAAATAGGAGTTATGGCATTTGCATTGAGAAATGACGTGTTGTTATGTGTGTGTAGAATGATCACATAATTTGTGCATAATCTTAGGAAGTGTTAGGTAAACCCCTTCTCAACCCGTTCATCGTATACTCATTGTAACTCTTGATTTCATCAACTCTTCATTCGAACTCTATCGCATAGGAAATATTCTTAATCAAAACACCATCGAACTTACTTGTTTTCACCACCACAAGAGAATCAAATTAACTATAGCATATTTACTCAGTAGTTCCTATGTTCGACCCTGGACTTACCAGGAAACCTAGTGAGGCTTATACTTGGGTCTTATTAGGAAAACTTACATGTGCAACGCATAACACATCACCGCAAACTCACACCATAATCGCATCACAATTCACAACGCATCAAGTTTTTGGCGTCGTTGCCAGGGACTATGACAGTATATATTGCGCTAATAGTAAACCTTTTTTATTTTCTTTGCAGCTTTCGACCTCTGTGTACTGTCATTCCTTTGGTAAGGAAAGAAGCAGGTGTCGCATGAGCGAAAGACATGTTCCTGAGCCCAACTATGACCTAGAGATCGAAAGAATGTTCCAAAGAAGACAGAGAAACAACCACCGACAACAACAAGAGAGAAATCCCATAATGGCGGAATAACCGGAAGAAAGAGCCGCAAACGCGAAAAACATCATGGCAAAACCCATTCTCCTGGCGAACAACTGCAATAGACCTATCCGGGACTATGCGTCACCTAACCTCTTTAATTTCTCCCTAGGAATCATGAGGCCAACTTTGGATGAATCGAGGTTTGAGATGAAGCCGATTATGTTACAGATGATCCAGACAGCCGGACAGTTTGGTGGAAGGTGTGGCGAGGATCTGCACGTCCATCTCCGAAGTTTTATTGAAATCTGTAACACTTTTGTGTTCCCGAATATCTCTGTCGAGGAGGTTCGACTCACGCTTTTCCCATTTTCGTTATGCGATGAAACAAGGAAATGGGCATATTCTCTTGAACCAGGGTAGATAACGTCGTGGGAACTAGTTGTAGAGAAGTTCATAAAGAAATACTTCCCTCTTATAGATAATACAAGAAGGAGGAAGTTAATCACGAATTTTGAACAGGAAATTGACAAATCACTCAGCGATGCATGGGCGAGGTTTAAGAGATTGGTGTGAGATTATCCGCACAACGGATTACTTGACTATCTCCAGATGGAGATATTTTATCACGGTTTGTACCCTGCATTGCAGACAGCTGCCAATGTGGCAACAGTTGGTGGTCTGCTTAATAAAACTTATAATGAGGCGAAGAACGATGTTTCAAAATTTTTATATATGATATGTGAGTTAAGAAATTTTATTTCATTACTACATTTGAATATGGTATCAATATATATTTGATTAGTATACATTATAATATTTCATGAGTAGCAAATGACATGTGTAATAAGAAAATAATATTGTCTTTATTTTGCTTTTCATATCTTAAATGAGATGTTACTGTGATCTACTTGATCATGTCTTTTAGCATGTGTTAATGAATGGAATTAATATTGCATATGTGTTATATCTGACAAAATTTATGCATGATTAAATTGTCATGTTTGGCCATTAATTTTCATGAAGTTGAAAAGTATTATTATTACTTTTAAATTGAGTTTGGTCTTATAACTTTTTTTTTTTTTTTTACTATCACTTAGCTTGTTTGTAGTATGAAAATGTAAATTCCATCATTTTTATGTGGTGGCTTGTAGAATTGATGGTAATTTGAGAAATTGTCTAAGCTATAAAATATATGAATATTTTATAAGGACTTTTCATAGGTATATAAGTTAGAACAACTATCTCTGTTGGTATGAAGCTTTTTGGGTCAAACCCAAAAGCAAAACCATGAGGGATTATGTCCAAAGTAGATACAATATCATACCATTGTGAAGATTTTTGGAAAGTTGTTATCCCTAATAAGTGGTATCAGAGTCGTCCTCTAGCTTAGCCATGTTGATATAAATCTTCAAGTGTCCAATGAAGGTGTGGTGGAGCCTCGAAAGTGAGTCATGGTGTAATTCATAGTTGAAATCTATCAAATAGACAATGTATTCTGGTGAAAAGAAGTTAGTCTAGATAATGGATAGATGGCAACTTGAGGAGAGGCTCAGTTGGTCCTTTGTTTGAGGGGAGGGTTGTTGAGAATGTGACCAAAATCCCACATTGGTTAGATTAGAAAATGATCAACATATTGGTCAAATAAGATAGATAATTAATTTGCATGTATGTATTTAATAGACGAGGATTCCAAAACTTACTAAGAGACCTTGAGTTTTGTAGACTCTATATTATGAAAATAAGCTATTAATTTGCATGTATGTATTTAATAGATGAAGATTCCAAACCTTACTAAGAGGCCTTGAGTTTTATAGACTCTATATTATGAAAATAAACTATTAAGAACAAACTAACCTTTCTAAATATGAATCAAACTTGGGATTTGGTAGATCTCCCTAAAGAAAGTGAACCGATTAGATGTAAATGGTTTTTTAAAAGATAAATTTTATTTAATGGTTCGATTAACAAATTTAAGGCCAGATTCGTGGTTGTAGGGTATATGCAAAACAAGACATCAACTATTTTGATGCACGTTCTCATCTAACTAAAACAGCTGCTACAAAGCCATGATAGGATTTGTAGCAATACGTGGCCTCCGAATACATCAGATGGATGTAAAGACGACATTTATTAATGGTAACTTAGAAGAGGAAATTTATATGATACACCCTGAAGGTCTTTTTATTGTTGGTCAAGAAAACAAGGTATGTAAACACTTTAGAAAACAATGTTTTAAAAGTGAAATGTTCTGATTGATGTGTTTATAAAAGTTGTTTAGAGTTGATTGTATGATTATCTGTTTGTATATAGATGATATACTTATTTTTTTGTACCAACATAGATGTAAGGACTTCTTTATGTCAATCACACTACATTGAAAAATGTTAAAGAGATTTCATTGTTTTAACGATACTTCTGTAAGAATACAATATGATACTAGTATGAGTCTTGGTAGTGTCTCTTAATCTAAATATGCAAAAATTATTGGTAGTGTTATGTTTTAATGAACTACATTGCATATGTTGTGAGTAGATTGAGTAGATATACGCATAATATTGATAAGGACCCTCAAACAAATTTTCGTCATTTACTAAGGTTCCTTAGAAGTACAATGGATTTTTGTTTTCATTTCAACAAACTTTAATGGGATATTGTGATGCAAACTGGACAATAGATAATAACAAAGTGAGCTCTAATAGCGAATATGTGTTTGTACAAGAGGGAGAAGCTATTTCATGGAAATAGGCAAACCAAGCATGTATAGCATGATCTAAGAATCTAAATTTATTGATCTACAATTAGCAGAACAAAAGGTTGAGTGGCTTAGAAGCCTATTGGAAGATGTTCCATTGTGGGGGGGCATCAATACTGGTATCTTTACACAGTGCAGGCTATCATAGGAATTGCCAAGAATAGTGTGTATAATGGCAAAACACCTCAAACATGGAACTGTGAAACAGTTGTTGAAAGGAGAAATTATCTTCTTGGAGTTTATGAGGCCTAAGTGGAATTGGGCGGATCCTTTAACCAAAGGCCTAACAAGGTGAGTAATTCTAGAATTTTCAACGAGTGTGGGACTTAAACCTTTATAGTAGTCCATAACCCTTTATCTGGATGGTCTAGCTCTTTTATTTGGGTGGTCTATTGTGATAGACTTGATAGCCCATAGCCCTTTTATTTGGGTGGTCTATTACGATAGATTTAATGGTCCATAGCCCTCTATTTGGGTGGTCCTAGTATGAACTTGATGGATAGAACTAAACCCTTAAACGTCCATAACCCTTTCTTTTGGTGGTCCTAATATGGACTTGATGCATAATTGTAAAATCTCCATAGCTCAGTCTTTTAGTGGTTTGTCTTTGATAGACTTGATGAAGTTGGTCTTAGTTTGGACTAGATGTGAAGTCTTGACTCATTTTTTAGTGATCTATTGCGAAAGTCTTGATGAAACAATAAACGTGAATGTGAAGGTGTGGTTTCCTTCTACGAAAAGTTTAAGGATCTTTTTCTAGATCTTTCAAGTTGATCCAAGGTTCTATGTGCATGGCCTTAAATATCACACTTATATCCCAGAATCAATGGAAATTTAAGGAGTAAAACGTGTTGTTGGGGTCTCAACCATAGTTATTGAAAGTTCAAGAGATAACTCACTCTCTCTCACAAAGTTGTTCCCTCATTTCACTATGCATCGATTCAAATCGTTAAGATATTGACGTTTAAGTTTGATCACCCAATATTGCTAGGAAAATAGGTTTTATAAAATATTTTTTTGTTTTGTTTGCTATATCAGTCATTCATGAGGGATTGTTGGGAATGCCTAATATAACAAAAGAAAAGAAAATGGAAAAAAGATTTTATTACCGTTTGAAATTAATTCTATAACTATTTTAGAATTAATTTCAAAACGGTTTTCTTTTTTTTTTTTAAATGGATCTAATCTTTTAAAAGGTTCTCAATTTTATGGAAAAAAAATATATAAGAAAATCGATCCCTCTCTTCTCAATTTTCTAGCATAATTTCCAAAGATTCCATTTCTTTCTTCGACGAGTGCATGCTTGAGCTTAGAAGTTATGTTAATCTTGAAGAGCAACTGGCATACACGATTTAGCGCTCAGGTCGTACTGAATGTTGTTTTTAAGTTAGTAAATTTTCACGACACAACAACGATCGATATTTGATTCTAACCGATATAATATTTTCTTGAGTTGATGGAGGGCACGTGTTCTCCTGCCCTTTCATGGGTCCGTCCATAAGGAAAGATACAAAGATCTTCATCATTTTGGGATAAACTTTGCTAGTCATTTTTAGTTGAACTCTATATTTCTCCAAATGAGCTTAATTACTATCTTTGTAGAATTGAAACCATTAATTATATATTGGAAAGCCACATTATATTTTGCCACATATATAGGCGTGATTCTCAATAATCATGTTTTATCATTTAAATTTGGTACAACTAATTAATTAAACAATCTTTGAAAAATAAACTATATATTTTGTAGTGAGGAATCCTAAAGCAATTTAATTATGAATCTTGAATTACATCACCACGCCATGTTTTAGGCAACCATTTGATTCTTATTTTAAAACGAATGCCTACTCATTGCATCATTCTCCCAAATATAATATAGTTATATTTCACATAGAATCTTGCTATTTATTTTTCTATTCTTCCTACTTCAATTACTTTATAGCTTAAATTTAACTAACTGTCATTTTCATATTTGATTGGGACTTGTATATCATTTAATGACCAACTTTTATACAAAATGTATCTTATATTGAAATTATTATTAGACTAAATTAAAAAAAATAAAATAAAATAAAAATTACATCTTACCCTTTAAAAAATACCGTTGAAAATAATAGTGAACATTAAACAGTGTGGTGGTAACTTAAAACTCATATTAACGAAATTCTAATACCATACACCATTTTCAAATCACCACCATATTTTTTTCGGTTTTTAATTTTCATCCGAAATCTTAATTTCTACTCCAATAGTAATTTTGGAACATTTATGAAATAACAGAAAAAAATATTGTATTTATTGTTAAAGAATATGAACAATTTTGTAAAATTTACAAAGTTCAAAGGTATATTTCTATTTTAAACTACAAGTTTACAAATTTTGATAATACTATTTATTTAGTTCTAAGCCTTAAGAAGTATCATTTCTTTTTTACAAATATATATATATATATATATATATCATTTCTTTTCTAAGAAAAAAAAAGAAGTATTATTTCTTTTCTAAAAAAAAAATCATTTTCATCTCTAAATTTGAATTATGATATAAATGATGATGTACTAAGTAATAAGTATATTGAACCAATATGGGCTATTTTGACATGATATAATAGACACATACTGTGGCGAGCCAGTGAACAAAATAAAAATTCAAATCTTTTTATAGTTGAGGATTTAATGTTTTAACCAGTTTAAGTGTTTTTCACATTGACAAACATACCTTTTTTAAATGAACAATTTATATCAACTCTCTTTTTATATATACTACGCCACTCTATTTTGTCCAAACCATTTATTTTCTCTATCATTTCTATCCATCACGACTCTTTCACTTAACAAAATAAAGTTATCTATATCTTCACCTATTTTGTTATGTTTTAGTTGGTATATAATATTTTCTTTTATTTATCTAGTTGGATATTTTGTTTCTAATTTTATTGGTGTATATTTGACCCCGGTCTTCTTTTCTTTTTGGTTGCAGATCTACTGGGATGATTCTTGATTCTTTCCTTATGTGTGTTGTATATGGCTCTACTTTTTCTTTTGAATTTAGGCCAAGTTGAATGTTGTTGTGTAAACGATTCTACTAATCGTTTGTGTGAAAGTGATAATCATCTAAACCTACAGTTGATTTCAGTAAAGAAAATAAGGTGAACTGTTCGTTTGAATCCTGGTTCGTTCAAGTCAGTTTATTATCACAGGATCAAGAAGTATTGGTTGAGAGAGTATTCAACTAGTGAGTGAAAAGGGGTGAAGTCGTTGCTGGTTGCATCAGATTTAGGGAGAGCTTGAATCTGTAGACTCATCTGTAGCAGTATCTAAGTTAGGAGGAGCCTAACCTGTTCACTAGTAATCACTTATGTGTAAAATTGATTGTGTGCAATCTTAGTTGAATTATATGGTGTAAAACTAAATTACATTCTAATGGATCTCCTTTGACCAAGCGTAAAGCCTCCCAGACGAAGGTATTGTTACACTAAAATGGGTTAACAACTCCTTGTGTCTCTCTTCTCTTTTTCTCATATCTCTTATCTAGTGTCTTTAACTATGTCAGTGACATTATTACCATCTTGTAAATTATTAGTGATTTACCTGTTTTTAATGCCTATTTAGATTGACTCTCTGAAAAAAGAAAAATGCTTCTAAGTGAAAGTAAAAAAATTAATTAAACACTTAAAAAGATAATAAAATAATCCTTGATAATGCTAAACTAAGTTGTGATTCGTTAAATTACTTACTTAGCAATGTTGATTGGTACACAAATCTCTGATTAATTAAGTAATACCACTAATAAAATAGAATCACAATCGAAAAGTTAAAATTATAATTTAAATTTTACTTAAATAACTTAATTATTTGCAAACTCAAAAGAAGGTAAAGTTAAGGAATAACTCATAATGACATAACTTTTATAATTTTTTTAGTGAATATTTTCCTCGATAAGTTGACTTAATATTTCAATATTTGACACGTAAACGTGACAACAAAACAAAAACAAATAAATAAATGGGGAATAAAAATAATGAGTTATGATTAAAGTTTAAAAGAAAAATATAATAATAAAATGGGAAACAGATGGCATTGTTAATGATTTGTGGAACAAATAGCTGGAACCTGATGACTCATAACGTTAGGTAATCAACATTATATATTCTTCAACCAAGCAAAAACAAGTTCAAAATTGTCTTTTTTTTTCCAATATAATTTTAAGGGGAATTCCTACTTTAATAAAAAGAAATTGAAAATTAAATGCATGTCTTTAGATTTTACTTTTTTTTTTTTTTTTTTAATAAATATGTCAAAAAATTTATACTTGAAAATTTGATTTGATATCTGATTTCTATATGATTGTCACACCTATAATTACAAAAAAATTGAAGTCATGACTTTAATTTCTTAAAATATATTTGTCATATAATATAATTTTTCATAATTTTAATTAATTAATTAAAAAAATTTCAGGTGCATATTATGCTACTACACCCATGTGCATCTTATTCAATTTTCCAACCACATGGTGTGTCATCTCACAATTTTTTTCATGGGATTACATTAAGTTGCACAAATATATTATTTCAACTTTTCATAGCATTTGAACACATTATTGATGCAGAAGTTTATGTTAACAAAAATACTTCAGTCTAGTACATACATCATTTAATTGTCCAATCACATTTTTCAAGTACCAATTTTTTTAAAAGAATATTTTTAGAACTGCAAATATATTCTCAAAAGAGCCTACTTTGATCCACCAACAAATAAAGGAAAAAAAAATCCCAAACTTGGAATCTAGATTCAAGAACACCTAGCTTACAATCACATCAACAACTCCATTCTACATTTCATTAATGTATTGAAAACACTAAATATAAGGAAAAAAATGTGCTAAACTATAAATTTGGTCCCTATAATTTAAAGTTAAAATTTAGTCCTTATAGTTTGAAAAGTTAGAATATAATTCTTATGGTTTACTAAAATTTGATAAATAGTCCATATGATTTGTTAATAAATAGATTTAACTATGGCTAGTGAAGACTATATGAGATGATTTTATTAAATTATAGAGACTAAATTTTAATTTTTTTAAAAAAATAATTATAGAGACCAAGTTTATAATTTAATAAAAAAATGAATCAAAATATTTGCAAATAACAGTAAAATATCACAACTTATCTACAATGGATTATTATTTGTATTTATCTGAAATATTTTGTTATTACTTATAAATATTTTTAACAATTTAATCGTTTAAAATATATATATATATATATATATATATATATATATATATATTAACAAAATTACAGTGTGAATACATAAAAGAATAAAAAGAATTTCGTTAAAAGTAATATATAAGGTGATTGGGTTGGTCGGTGTTTACAGATGAGCGAGTGGGTGTCAAAACACGGTAATTTTGGTAGGTTCATCGAAAACGACACACATCGCTAGACACGTGTCACTTGCTAAGGTATGTCACTCTCTTTACGTGACTGTCATTTCAAAACAACCTCCTCACTTAGGACCACAATTCTCTTCATTTTTATTTTTTTTAATATTCATGATATTCTTTTTCATCTACATGTTTCTATCATTTTTTTTTTCTTTGTAATTAATGTGAAACTATATTTCATTCTTAATATTTAGAGGCGTCTACCCGATATTAAAATATTGATGTTTGTTTTCTTTTTTAAAAAAATTACAAATTACAAGTTTAAATTATAAAAATATCTAGGTGCATAAGAAATTTATACGATAAGAAAAATGGAGATATTGTTTTTTTTTCAAAAAAAAAAAAAAATCCTTTTTATATAAGAAGTTATATAGTAATAAAGATTTTTTCTTGGATATCAACTTTTTCAAATATTTTTTATTAATGTTTGGCTGACGTTCACCTTCCTCATATATATCTTACTTTTTAGGCGAGTACTTTTGTAGAATTAAAGTGTACGTGAAGATATTCTAATCTTACTTTAAAAGAAGACGAATTAAACCCACTTGAGTAAAAAAAAAATTATATATATTGAAAACTATATGTATGTAAGAGACAAACAAACCAATAATGGTGATACTTTTTGTTTGTCACACTCTCAAAAGCTAGCTACCATCTTGGATCTTCCATCTTACTCTTACGCGTAGTTTTCTTCCATATATATAATAAATATATACCAATTTAGACTCCATTACCAAATCTCATCACAAAAAGGGAGAAATTAGCACATCTCTTTCTTCCTCCATTGCAAATAAAGATTTAACTTTGAGCTGCCTTGAACCATGGAGATGGCTAATGACAAGAGTGAGGGAGTTTTGGCTCGTTGGGGTGAGGGACTCAAAGCAAAATTCTCAAAGCTAAAGGCAAAGGTGATCGAGTTATTTAGGAAGACAAAGAAACTAGCCAAGGATGATCCAAGGAGAATTGTTCATTCTCTCAAAGTTGGCTTAGCCCTCACTTTGGTGTCCTTGTTCTATTATTTCGAGCCTCTCTACGATGGCCTCGGTGCATCCGCTATGTGGGCTATCTTGACCGTCGTGGTTGTCTTTGAATTCTCCGTAGGTAAGTAGGTCTTCATTTCTGTTGTAAATGTTAATAAAATAGATGTCTTAACTACTAAACTATATTTTGTCAATTCTATCGTTGTAATATTTGTCGAAATAGGAGCAACACTTGGACGAGGATTGAATAGAGTTTTGGCGACATTTTTCGCAGCGGCTTTGGGATTTGGTGCCCATTTTTTGGCGGATTTGGCTGGAGATAAAGCCCAACCTATCATGCTTTCACTCTCTGTTTTCTTTCTTGGTATATAATTCTACTTTTAAGTTCTTTAAATGTGTAGATTTTCTTTATTCAAAATATTAAAGACGGACGTACGTATACACACACTGAGATATATTAGCATAAGTGAAGAATGAAGATTCACACTTTTAAAAGTTCAAACAAAATAATATGTGTCAATTACCTCTAAATAATATCAATATGGAATACTATATTATATTTTATTTTTTAGTCATGATACTAGTCATTATTTTTATTCATAATTTTTCTCATTTTTTTTATATTATAGCTTTTACGTTATCATCTTTCTTGATATAATTCTCAATCATTCCAATTAATATAAACATTTTAAAAGAAAATCTGATAATAGAAAGTGTTTGGGAATATAATTAGTGGGACATCTAGAATTTTATTGTATTTTAGGTGATGGAAAATAGTAATTATTTAAACAATTATGATTGGAAACTTGTGTACAAAGTTCATTTTTAATCCGTCTCGGAAAATTCGTAAGCAAAATAAGAATAGAGTAATCTCAAATTGCATCATTCTCCATGTATGCTCATCAATATTTCGCAAAGGGAAAAAAATATAAATAAATATTTTTTAAAAGAAAAAATTTTGTCCATGATAATTTGTGATTGGATATTTGAATGAGCTATAAAAAGATAACTTCAACTTGATACTCAAATACAGTTTTAATTATAAAATAAAATATAACGAGACCTAGATTTTAATGATATATATATATATATAGGAAAACTAAATTATGAATATGATCCCGAGGAGTTCAACTTAATTTTAATTTGGTTTCTATAATTTTAGAAGTTTCAATGGTCTAATTTTGTCATTATAATTTAGTTAAATCGCATATATTGACCTTAGTCCATCTTACCTCAAAACCCAACCATTTTCCTTAGTTTTTCATTGGCCCTTAAATCCTAATAATAATAATAATAATAATAATAATAATAATAACAAACAAAGAGTCGATTGTCATATAAATAAAAATAAAAGATATAATAAAATAAAATCAAAACTAAAATTTAAAAAATAACTATCTTAAAGGAAAAATTATCATATACGTCTTAATCAATCAAACTATGTTTAGATTTGACGCATGCATATTTGTATATATCGATGATACAATTTGACTATGAATATGTAGCTACAATAACGACATTCATGCGATTCTTCCCTCGAATAAAGGCGAGATACGACTATGGCTTCCTCATCTTCATCTTGACCTTCTGCTTAGTATCAGTGTCGGGATATAGAGAAGACGAGATTCTTAATGTTGCGTACAGGAGAGCTCTCACCATTCTAATCGGTACCTTCATTGCCATTCTCATCTGCATATGCATATGCCCTGTTTGGGCTGGTGATGATCTTCATTCTCTTGTCTCCAATAACATTGAGCTACTCGCCAACTTCCTTGAAGGTATGTTCTAACTCTTTATCTCTCGACAATAATGTGGCTGATAGCTTTACATCCTTTAACCTATATAAAAAAAATAATTAAAAAAAACCATAGAAAGTACCTAGGTGGTTAGGGACATGCATACAAATTTTAGAAATCTATGTGAACAAAAACATGTGGTTGCCCCCTAATAGCTGCATGTAAGTTTGAAATACAGCTTTTAATTTCTCTTTCATATATCTAACCATATACGATTGGTAGTTTTTATAGAAGAAACGATTGAGTTTTTGAATTTTGACTTGTAACGACTTATTCTTGTATTTTCAAATTTTTAATAATTTAGTCAATAAATTTTAACATGTAACAATTCAGTTCTTATACTATCAAATTCGTGCAAATGTACATCTTATCATAAAAAATTTCAACAAACTTAATTGTCAATTATGATTTTCAATCAACTTAGCCTTTATAATTTATGAACAAATTCGACCATTCATCAATTTATCAATCCACATGCATAAGATATTACATTAAATCTTAATTGTATTTTTCACTATATAGACTAAATCTTTACAAATTATAATGTACATACAAGGGCTATAAATTAATATTTATTAAAGTTTAGTGACTAAATCAAAGTGTTATTTTCATTAAAGTTCAAGGTCTAAAAGTGTTTGTTGGAATGCATTGAATCTGTTGTCTGGCACTTTGAGCGACCTACTATAGGGTCTCACTATTTAGCATTATTTAATTATGTATAGTTATTTACGATTATGACCCTAAGGTTTATATGTGTGCACTATATAAATTCTCTAATCCTAAAGGTTCTATTTGTTCTGTAATTTATAATCATTCTCTCCAATAAAATTGTTCTCACTCAGCCTCGAAGAGGTAGATAACACACTATTAGTGAAACACTTAAATTTGTGAATCGATTCTCTATTCTTTTTATCTTTTCTGTATTCTTTGATTGTAAACGAAATACGAACTTAGTTTTGATGATACCTTTGTTTGTGTTTTGCAGGTTTTGGGGGTCAATATTCAAATGAATGGAAGGAAAATGAGGTTGTTGAAGAATGTAAGAGTGTTTTGACATCAAGACAAACTGAAGAGTCACTTGTTAACTTTGCAAGGTGGGAACCAGGCCATGGCACCTTCAAGTTTCGTCACCCGTGGAAGCAATATCGCAAGATTGGAAGCTTGACAAGACAATGTGCATATCGACTCGAATCTCTTAACACCTACCTTGTCACTGAATGTCAAGTAAGAAACTTTCTCTATCAAAAGATTTGATCCGAAAATAGTTTGGATTTCATTCTATAAATTGATCGTTTTAGTTTAATCCCTAAGATTAAACCTTATTAGATGACATGTTTCTATTTAAAAAGAAGCGGTATATCAATTATGCGTTGAAACCTTAATTATGGTAGAATTCACAAATTTTCATTTGTTTCATGCAGACCCCATTACATATCCGAGACCAACTTAAGGAGTCTTGCTCAAAAATGAGCATTGAATCAAGCAAAGCTCTGAAGGTCCTAGCATCTGCCATAAGAACGATGACTCGACCGACGTTTCCAAATCCCCACATCGAGAGGTCAAAAGCAGTGGCGAAGGACCTGAAGGCAGCGCTGAAGATCAGGCCGTGCGACAGCGGTATGGATCTCCTGGAGATTGTACCGATGGCGACTGTGGCTTCTTTGCTCATTGATTCCATTTCTTGCATTGAGAAGATTGCAGAATCAGTAGGTGAATTGGCCTCACTTGCAAATTTTAAGTGTGTGGAAGTTGGGAAATCAGCTAGTATGAAATTGGAACAACATCAGGAGCAAAAGTTGCCAACTCCAGCCATTGTTAATGGCCATTGTCATGTTGTTACTATTGATTAGTGATAAAGATAATGCTTCTTTACCAAATCAATGTGTAGTTGAAATTGTAACTTCATTCTTAACCATATTGTATAATAAGAGATTTAGGAACAACCATTCAAAATGACTAGATTTTATAATACAGATTAATAGTCTAAATTATATATGACTATGTTGGTATGAAACCTTTCATACCACCTCCCATTTCTTTTGAAATTTTAAAGTGAATCTAATACATAATATACACCCACGTTAAGGAAGATGTTGTAACAAGATAACGGATAAACAGAATAACCTTAATTAATATCAAACAACGCAAGAGGAAATAAGATAGAAAGACATAAAGTTGATAGCCCAAGTCGATGCAATATATCACCTACTATGGGAAGCCTGTGTGCTTGGTGAAAAGAAATTTCACTATATAGAGTTCAGAGATTAGAACAAAGGTTATTGTAGAATATTCCATCTACAATAACCCACATGATCAGTGATATTTTTTCTTTAATTATTATTTTTGAATAATTGCAAAAGATAGCACTTTTAGGACTAATAATTAAGTGTATAGTTGAAGGGAATGAACAATTCATCCCACAAGGAGAAACATTGGATCAACTTGTTTTGATTTAAAATTAAACAAAATTACAATAGAGTTAAACAAATAATCTTATGAACACATTGGCGAATATTCTTGCGCTCCAACTCTACTTAGTAGAATCTCCATCTCCACCACAAAGTCTTCCTTTATTATGACTCTAACAAGGAATGGCTTGTTTTATTTTCAGCTATTGATGATCAGAAGGAACTGAATGCCATCTGATGCATTTCCCTTTAGGTAACAAAGTTCACTTTCTCTTTAACATCCCACACCTTTTTATTTATTTATTAATAATATAAAATTTTTCCTTTTTCAGTAATTGTCCTTAGTTGAAGGGCATGTTTAGAATTTTGAATATAAAGTATAAGTGCGAGGATTTAAATGTTGTCATGGAAATTATTCAAAAAATATTCAATTTTCAAATTCAATTTGAAAAGTTATGGTAGGAATTAATTATTTTGAAAAAAGAAAAGGAATTAAATAGTATAAAGTGGGTTAAGGAAAGGATTTAATTAGAGTTATACTATTTTCCTTTTATTATTATTATTATTATTAGTTTTTTTTAAAAAAATAAAAAGGGCACCCCCCCCATCTCCTTCACGTGTCTCTCTCGCTGGAGCGCCCCGCCCCTCACAGCCGTCCGCCGCTGCCAAGCCCTCCTCACAACCCAGACTCGCCTTTCTTATCAGATCCGGCAGGCGCACCCTCCTCCCCAGATCCGGTAGGCGAACCCTCCTCACCAAATCCGGCAGACGTGCCATCGCCCACCACTCGAGCCAGACCTGCCGCCGACCATCACGGCTCCCTCACTTCCTCCCTTCGCCGCATAAGCCATCAGACCTGCATGCCGCCAGTCGCACCATTGGATCTCGCCCAGTCGGTCTGAATCGCCGCCGCCGCTCCAGCCCCTAACTGCCGCACTCCGTCGCTGTCTCCTAGCAGTATGAGCCGCTGCCGCCTCCGGCCGGTTCCTCCACCGTCCATCGTCGCGCTGCCTATCTTCTGTTGTGTGGGTCTTCGTCGGACTCTTAGATTTTCGTAAGATCTATTTTGTGGTTGGGTTTCTTGAAAGATTTTGGATGTCCCCTAAATTGGATTAAAGATTAAATTAGTCGCATTATCTTGATTTTAGATTTGAGCTTGGGAAATTACAGCAGCGACTGTCCAGCAAATTCAAGATCGTTCGACAAGAGTTTTGGTAAGAGTTATAGTCCTTATTGTTGGTTTTTGGGCACACTTTGATTACTGAATTAAGTTGACTTAACCCTTGTATCTTTAAGGTTCCAAGTTGTCATCCATTGGGAGTTAAAATCTGTTGGAAGGAGATTTTGGAGTGGTTGTTAATCAAGTTCCTTGGGTAAGCTTTTAGGGTATTGTGGTTTTGAATCTGAGATATCACAATTATTATTGGACTGAAATTTTATGGTTTTATTCGTATGGTAGGGTCGTTACTTCAAATCGCGGTCATCGTTTGGTTGTCGGAGTTTATCTATGGAATTTCGATTAAGGTAAGTAATCTTACCATTGGAACTGCCCACGTGCTAGGTTTTATTTGTACTCTCATGATAAGTGTATGTTATGGTAAATATTAGTATGTTGACTGATAGTATGACCTGAATAAAGTATGTTCTGGCACAGGTTCTGTTTTGTTTAAAGATACACCTAAGCACTTGATCGTTAGTATGTGTTTTCATATGTTGATATCTGATCTACTGGTGTTGAGGCATACTTGCATGCTGTGGAATTATGATGTAAGGTATACATGAATGTAGTATGATATGCTGTTAATAATCATGTGTATGTGATGGAGCCATGGTATCAAGGATTTTCATGTATGTTCTAGAATTGTACAATGTTGATTCTTAGAACGTTGAGACTGTGTGAATATCTTCATTGATTAGTTAGATGCTCACCATTTTGTGTTTCCTTTGGGATTCACCAGTTTTGTATTCCCTTCGGGGTTCACCAGTTTTGTGGGCATACATAACTACAATATGATAGGACTCAGTCTCTTGTTTGTTTCATATGTTTATGTGCCATAGGTCGGTATCTATAGGATATAGATGCCTAGCCTGACCCCAGTGGTGGGGTTACTTACTGAGTATTCATGCTCATTCTTTCTTATGTTGATGTTTCAGGTAAGGGTAGGATGCACCGACGATGGCGCAGCGGAATTCGTGATCGTGCCACTGGGACTAGTTTTTATGCTTACGCATCATGACATTTAGAGTCTTTATTTTTTTTCCTTAATGTTTAGTTTTACTGTCTTAAACTTATTATTAAGGAGTTTTACTGTCTTAAACTTATTATTAAGGATTATTTCTTTTATATACTTTTAATAGTCTTTACGAATTATGGGTACCCTATTATTGTTTTAACAATTGCATTTAATAAATATCTTTTGAACTTCTCTTGTTTAATTAACATTTATTTCAACATAACTGAGCGTCGTTTTAAATTTTATGCATGCATTTATTTTAGTAACGATCTAACCTATGTCCGAGGGGGTCGGGTTGTTACAGTTGGTATCAGAGCCCATGTTTTGGGTTCTGTAGACTAACTTACTATGTAAGTCTAGATAGTCCCTATGGCCAGTAACGGATTCCTCGTTATCGCCAGGTACGTTCTACTAACGAAAGTTTCCATTTATATATGAGGATAATGATATAGTGTTTTAAATGCATGATGTCTGAGAAAGGCCTAGAAATAGTTAGTTAACGTACGAATTATGACAGGACATGGCACCTAAACATAGAACAAGAAAAACAGTTAGAGAAGAAATGCAAGCAGAGAGAGAGGGGAGTAGTCAAACTGCTCCGGCAGCACCAATTCCGCCTATGACCCAAGTGGATGAAAAGGCAATGGAAGCCCGAATTAGTGAAGCTGTTGCAACCACTCTAATGGGGAAACTGCAGGAACTGATCCGTAGCACGATGCCAGGACAGCCTGACAGACTCAGGCTTAGGAGGAACCGGTGCCACCCGAGCCGTTACGACAAACCCGTCTGCAGGACAAGGACACGCAGGGCCTGTCTCTCGAGGCCAAACATTTAAGGGATTTCCGGAAGTATGACCCTCGCCCCTTTGATGGATCGTTAGAGGACCCCACAAGGCAAAAATGTGGTTGTCATCCATCGAAACAATTTTCTATTTTATGAGGTGCCCGGAAGAGCACAAACTGCAATGTGCAGTCTTCATGCTGACTGGTAACGTGGCAATCTGGTGGCGGTCGGCAGAAAAGATGATCGATATTGGAGGTGAGCTTGCAACCTTGGAACAGTTCAAGGAATGTTTTTATGAGAAGTACTTTTTGGCCAACACCCGATACAATAAGCAAGTAGAATTCTTGAACCTGAAGCAGGGCGTTATATCAGTGGAGGAGTACGAGCAAGAATTCAATAAGCTGTATCAGTTTGCTCCTAAGCTAGTGGCCACCGAGGTAGCGAAGATCGAGAGATTTATCCAAGGCCTGAGGAGCGGGTTGCGAGGGATGGTGCATGCCTTAGATCTCAAGACATATGTCGCGGCACTGCGAGCCGCTGTGAGGATTGATGTCAACTTCTAGGGAAGAGAGGAATACAGGAGGTCACTCGGGATTGGGACCTTCGCAGGTCAGAAAAGGAAGGCTGAGCACAGGACTCTTGAAAATCAGCAGAGGGGTCAGAACACAGTGCATGCTCCACGTCAGTGGGGACAACAAAGTACCCAGGCTGGGAATGGTAGGGAGGATAGACCGATATGCACCATTTACAGTAAGCAACACTAGGGACGTTGTTTAGCCAGCTCTGGGATTTGTTTCCGATGTGGTCAAAAGAGGCATATGGCAGATAGATGCCCAAGGAAGAATGCGCCTGAGCACAGAAGCCAGCCCGTAGGCTCGTTCCAGGGAGGCCCGAACTGCCAGCAACAGTAGGGAAAGGTATTTTCTACCACTCGGCATGAGGCCGAGAAGTCAGGCATCGTGGTGACAGGTACACTTCCCATTTTGGGACACCATGCTCTTGTTTTATTTGACTCTGGCTCTTCGCACTCGTTTATATCTGTTGTATTTGTGAGACATGCCATGTTAGACTCAAAACCGTTGCCATTTGCATTGTCTATTTCCATTCCATCAAGAGAGATCATGTTAGCTACGGAAAAGATAAGAGCATGTTAGGTAGAGGTAGCCAATCGCGCATTAGATGTAACCTTGATAATTTTAGATATGTGCGATTTTGATGTTATATTAGGCATGGATTGGTTAGCTGCTACCCATGCCAGCATAGATTACTCTCGTAAAGAGGTTATCTTTAACCTTCCTACAGGAGCCAGTTTTAAGTTTAAAGGGGTTGGGACCGTAGTCCTACCCAAAGTGATATCCACAATGAAGGCCAGTAGGCTATTCGACCATGGAACCTGGGGCTTTATGACCAGTGTGGTGGACACCAGGGAGAATGAAGTTACCTTAACTTCGGAGCCAGTAGTAAGGGATTTTCTAGATGTGTTTTCAGAAGATCTTCCCGGACTGCCCCCGCAGCGGGAGATAGATTTTTCCATTGAATTGGAGCCAGGCACAACCCCTATTTCGAGGGCTCCGTACAAGATGGCCCCGACAAAGTTGAAGGAACTGAAGGTCCAATTGCAGAAGTTGTTGGACAAAGGTTTCATTCACCCTAGCGTGTCATCATGGGGTGCACCTGTTTTGTTTGTGAAAAAGAATGATGGATCGTTACGTCTGTGCATTGATTACAGAGAGTTGAACAAGGTTACCGTCAAGAACAAATATCCCCTTCCCAGGATCGATGATTTGTTTGACCAGTTACAGGGAGCTACGGTATTCTCTAAGATTGACCTCCGGTCAGGGTACCACCAGCTGAGGATAAAGGACAGTGACATACCCAAGACAACTTTCCGTTCGAGGTATGGACATTATGAATTCATAGTGATGCATTCGGTCTAACGAATGCACCAGCAGTGTTCATGGATCTGATGAATAGGGTGTTCAAGGAATTCCTCGACACCTTCATGATTGTTTTGTTGATGATATTTTGATTTATTCCAAGACAGAGGTCGAGCATGAGGAGCATTTGCGGAAAGTTTTGGAGACGTTGAGGGCCAATAAGATATATGCTAAGTTTTCTAAATGTGAATTTTGGTTGAAGTAGGTGTCCTTTCAAGGGCATGTGGTATCCAAGGAAGGTGTCTCAGTGGATCCTGCAAAGATGGAGGCAGTTACGGGTTGGGCTCGTCCAACCACGGTTAGTGAGGTGCGCAGTTTCCTGGGGTTAGCAGGCTGCTACAGTCGGTTTGTGAAGGACTTCTCTCGCATAGCCGCCCCATTAACTCAGTTGACCCGGAAGGGGGCAACATTTATTTGGAATGAGGCTTGTGAAAGCAGTTTCCAGGACCTCAAGAGAGGCTAGTTTCAGCCCCAGTTCTCACAGTACCGGACGAATCAGGTGGTTTCGTCGTTTTCAGTGATGCATCCAAGAAGGGGTTGGGATGCGTATTGATGCAGCAAGGTAGAGTAGTTGCTTACGCTTCACATCAGCTGAAGAAGCATGAACAGAATTATCCTACGCAAGACTTGGAGTTAGCAGCGGTGGTTTTTGCTCTCAAGATCTAGAGACATTACTTGTATGGAGAAAAGATACAGATCTTCACCGACCACAAGAGTTTGAAGTACTTTTTCACTCAGAAGGAGTTAAACATAAGGCAAAGAAGGTGGTTGGAACTAGTAAAGGATTATGACTGTGAAATTTTGTACCACCCGGGGAAAGCAAACGTAGTGGCAGATGCTTTAAGTAGAAAGGTGGCCCATTCCACAGCTCTCATTACCAGACAGACTCACCTATGCAAGGAACTGGAGAGGGTAGAGATTGCAGTAGTCGTGGGGAAGGTCACAGCATAGTTAGCACAGTTGTCGGTGCAAGCAAGCCTAAGGCAAAAGATTATTGATGCGCAACGAGACGACCCTTATTTGAAGGAGAGAGTTTGTAGAGTGGAGTCAGGCCAGGATAGCGAATTCTCAGTGTCTGCAGAAGGTGGCCTCCTTTATCAAGGGCATCTGTGCGTGTCGGCGGTTAGTGACATTAAGGATGAGTTGTTGTCAGAGGCTCATAGTTCTCTATTCTCGATCCACCCCGACAGCACCAAGATGTACCAGGATCTGAAACGTTACTATTGGTAGAATGATATGAAAATAGAGGTTGCGGAGTTCGTCAGTAAGTGTTTGGTGTGCCAGTAGGTGAAAGCCCCGAGGCAGAGGCCAGCAGGCTTGTTACAACCATTAAATGGACCAGAATGGAAGTGGAAGCAAGTGTCTATGGACTTCATCGTGGGGTTGCCTCGAACAGTTAAAGGTTTCACTATGATATGGGTCATTGTAGACAGACTTACGAAGCTAGCACATTTCATACCTGGAAAGTCCACCTTTTTAGTGAATAAGTGGGCACAGATATACATGAAGGAAGTGGTAAGATTGCATGGTGTACCCGTGTCCATTGTGTCGGACAGAGACCCTCGTTTCACGTCTAACTTCTGGAAGAGTCTTCAGATGGCTTTGAGGACCCGGTTAAACTTCAGTACAACGTTCCACCCTCAGACTGATGGGCAGACAAAGAGATTGAATTAGATACTGGAAGACATGTTGCGTGCCTGTGCGATAGAGTTTTCAGGAAGCTGGGATGCCCACTTGCACTTAATGGAGTTTGCTTATAATAACAGCTACCAGTCCACTATTGGGATGTCACCCTTTGAGGCTCTATATGGGAAGAGTTGGAGGTCCCCTGTGTGTTGGGATGAGGTAGGAGAGAGGAGATTATTAGGACCTGAATTGATGCAGACCATGAATGAGGCAATACAGAAGACCAGGGCTCGTATGCAAACAGCCCAGAGCAAACAGAAGAGCTATGTCGATGTAAGACGTAAGAACTTGGAATTTGAGACTGGGGTGAAAGTGTTCTTAAAGGTAGCACCCATGAAAGGTATTCTGATGTTTAGCAGGAAAGGAAAGTTGAGTCTGAGATTCATTGGACCTTTCGAGATCCTGGAACGAGTTAGCCCTGTAGCTTACCATTTGGCCTTGCCCCAGCGTTGTCTTCAGTTCATAATGTCTTCCATGTTTCGATGCTAAGGAAGTATGTGACAGACCCACCCCATGTAGTTGACTACGAGCCCTTACAGTTGAATGACAACTTGAGCTACGAGGAGAAGCCCATAGAGATCCTCGCCAGAGAGGTAAAGACATTGCGTCGTCGGAAAATTGCTTTTGTGAAAGTTCTGTGGCAGAACCATTAGTTCAGGGAAGCCACCTGGGAGTGAGAGGATGAGATGAAGGCCCAGTACCCAGAGCTTTTTCAAGGATGAACTTTCGAAGACAAAAGTTCTTTGAGGGGGGAAGAATGTAACATCCCACACCTTTTTATTTACTTATTAATAATGTAAAATTTTTCCTTTTTCAGTAATTGTCCTTAGTTGAAGGGCATGTTTGGAATTTTGAATTTAAAGTATAAGTGTGAGGATTTAAGTGTTGTCGTGGAAATTATTTAAACATTATTCAATTTTCAAATTCAATTTGAAAAGTTATGGCAGGAATTAATTATTTTTGGAAAAAGGAAAGGAATTAAATAGTATAAAGTGGGTTAAGGAAAGGATTTAATTAGAGTTATACTATTTTCCTTTTATTATTATTATTATTATTAGTTTTTTTAAAATTAAAAAGGGCACCTCCCCCCATCTCCTTCACGCGTCTCTTTCGCTCGAGCACCCCGCCCTTCACAGCCATTCGCCGCCGCCGAGCCCTCATCACAACCCAGACTCACCTTTCTCATCAGATCTGGCAGGCGCACCCTCCTCCCCAGATCCAGTGGCGAACCCTCCTTACCAAATCCAGCAAACGTGCCGTCGCCCACCGCTCGAGCCAGACCTGCCGCCGACCGTCACGGCTCACTCACTTCCTCCCTTTGCCGCATAAGCCATCGAACCTGCGTGCCGCTGGTCGCACCACTGGATCTCGCCCAGTCAGTCTGAATCGCCGCCACCCCTCCAGCCCCTAACCACCACACTCCGTCGCTATCTCCCAGCAGCTTGAGCTACTGCCACCTCCGATCGGTTCCTCCACTGTCCATCGCCGTGCTGCCTATCTTCTGTTGCATGGGTATTCGTCGGACTATTAGATTTTGGTAAAATCTATTTTGTGGTTGGGTTTCTTGAAATATTTTGGATGCCCACTAAGTTGGATTAAAGATTAAATTAGTCGCATTATCTTGATTTTAGATTTAAGCTTGGGAAATTACAGCAGCGACTATCCAGCAGATTCAAGATCGTTCAACAAGAGTTTTGGTAAGAGTTATGGTCTTTATTGTTGGTTTGTGGGCACGTTTTGATCACTAAATTAAGTTGACTTAACCCTTGTATCTTTAAGGTTTCAAGCTGTCGTCCATTGGAAGTTAAAATCTGTTGGAAGGAGATTTTGGAGTGGTTGTTAATCAAGTTCCTTGGGTAAGCTTTTGGGGTATTGTGGTTTTAAATCTGAGGTGTCGCAATTATTATTGGACTGAAATTTTATGGTTGTATTCATATGGTAGGGTCGTTACTTCAAATCGCGGTCATCGTTTGGTTGTCGGAGTTTATCTGTGGAATTTCGATTAAGGTAAGTAATCTTACCATTGGAACTGCCCACGGGCCAGGTTTTATTTGTATACTCGCGTGATAAGTGTATGTTATGGTAAATATTAGCATGTTGACTGATAGTATGACCTGAATCAAGTATGTTCTGGCACGGGTTCTGTTTTGTTTAAAGATACACCTAGGCACTTGATCGTTAGTATGTGATGGTATGTGTTTTCATATGTTGATATCTGATCTGCTGGTGTTGAGGCATACTTGCATGCTGTGGAATTATGATGTAAGGTATACATGAATGTAGTATGATATGTTGTTAATAATCATGTGTATGTGATGGAGCCATGGTATCAAGGATTTTCATGTATGTTCTCGAATTGTACAATGTTGATTCTTAGAACATTGAGGCTGTGTGAATATCCTCATTGATTAGTTAGATGCTCACCAGTTTGTGTTTCCTTCGGGATTCATCAGTTTGTGTTTCCTTTAGGATTCACTAATTTGTGTTTCCTTCGAGATTCACCAGTTTTGTGTTTCCTTTGGGATTCATCAGTTTTGTGTTTCCTTCGAGATTCACCAGTTTTGTGTTTCCTTTGGGATTCATCAGTTTTGTGTTTCCTTTGGGATTCACCAGATTGTGTTTCCTTCGGGATTCACCAGTTTATGTTCCTTCGGGATTCACCAGTTTTGTGTTCTCTTCGGGGTTCACCAGTTTTGTGGGCATACTTAACTACAATAGGATAGGACTCAGTCTCTTGTTTGTTCCATATGTTTATGTTCCATAGGTGGGTATCTAGAGAACATAGATGCCTAGCCTGACCTCAGTGGTGGGGTTACTTACTGAGTATTTCATGCTCATTCTTTCTTATGTTGATGTTTCAGATAAGGGTAGAGATGCACCGGCGATGGCACAGCGGAATTCATGATCATGCCATTAGGACTAGTTTTTACGCTTCCGCATCATGACATTTAGAGTCCTTATTATTATTATTATTATTATTTTGCCTTAATGTTTAGTTTTACTATCTTAAACTTATTATTAAGGATTATTTCTTTTATATACTTTTAATAGTCTTTACGAATTATGGGTACCCTATTATTGTTTTAACAATTGCATTTAATAAATGTCTTTTGAACTTCTCTTGTTTAATTAACATTTACTTCAACATAACTGAGCGTTGTTTTAAATTTTATGCATGCATTTATTTTAGTAATGATCTAACCTAAGTCTTAAGGGGTCAGGACGTTACATTCTCTCTCTCTCTAGCCCGAGTTCTGAAACCCTCTAAACTCTTTCTAACTCTTCTCCGTTCTTGGCAAGATTCACAGACAATGAAGAAGAAATTCAAGCATGCAAAGGAAGAAAATGAAAGAGGGAGAGGAGATCTACATAGTGATGTACGTGATTCAGCAAAGAGATGCCTACATCCATGGGAAGGGAGTTGATTCTTTATTAAAGACTACAAGAGATAAGAAATTTCTCCTCTTTACAGATTTATACAAGTGAAAAATGTAAAAACTCACTTAGTTGTTTGAATGTACAGCATATTTATATATTTGTATGACTGTTACATATGAGTTGTAGAGTCTGTTTAGAGAAAAACTAGCCGTTGAGAATATTTTCCTTCAAATCTCCACCTTAATCTCAACTTTATAGCTTTCTTCCTTCCAAATCTGGTGATGTTTAACCTTTTTCAGGTAACATGAAGCTTATCTGTTCAAGACATAGGGCTAACTTGAGCTTCGAGACAGGTTTGGTAAGCATGTCAGTTGTGTTCTCCGAGGTATGGACTTTCATAACCTTAATTTCTCCTTGTTCTATTATGTCTCTTACGAAATGAAACTTGATATCTATGTTTTTTTTTCTTGAGTAGTATTGTGGGTTTTTGGAAAGATGGATAGCACTTTGGTTATCATAGTAGATTTAACTATTGTTTGTTTAATGCCAAAGTCTTCCATCAAGCCCTTTAACCACAATGTTTTCTTTATAGCTTCTAAAAGTGCCATATATTCTGCACCAGTAGTTGGTAGACTTGTGATAGACTGTAGATTTTCCTTCTAGCTTAGTAGATTATGTCCATATAAGAAGAGATAACCTGTAAGTGATCTTCTTTTGTCTTGATCCCTTGCGAAATCTAAATCAACAAACCCATAAAGCTTAAGTTCTATCTCCTCTACACTTTGATAGATTAGCTTAGATTGTTTAGACCAGATTAGATACCTAAGTATCCATTTAATAGCTTCCCAATGTCTTCTTCCATGATTAGACATGTATCTACTGACTAGGCTAGCACAATAGGAAAGATCAGGCCTAGTTGAAATCATAAGATACATCGAACTACCTATTGCCTGACTATAGAGAACCATTTCCATCTGAATTAAGTGTTCCAAGTCAGTTCCTTAGGTGAATTAGCTGAGGATAGTTTAAAATGATGGGCAATAGGTATAGTTAATAGTTTAGCATTGGTCATATTAAATCTGAAGGAAATCAGACATGAGGATTTCTATGAGCAGCAGAAGGATCATTCCAAATTCCATTCGAAATTTGAACATAAACAATCACAGTACAAAACGGAAACTAACTGGTCATGCACAACAAGAAATTACAGCATGCTTACAAGGAGTATCAAGGATAGAGTATGCATACCTTTGAAGAACCTATTGAGATTAGTGTCCTAATTCTCTCGGAGTCTCGTTGTTTTGTAAAGATACACATTATTCAATGAATAAAATAAATGTTATCTAATTCTGACATTTACTCATATCCAATAAACAAAGCTCCTTGGTTATCTTATGTGAACTTAAGCATGTATATGTGATATACAAGTGGATCATGCCTTAAGTGATAACCTAAATCGGTCTGTAGTATAAGAATTAAGGTGAGATACCTGATCGTGGTGATACTATGGATACGACCCGCTTTGTAGAGGTTTGCAAGTGTTGTAAACTACTACAGATGGTAGATCCTAACCATTCATGTGGAACGTGAAGTGGGGTTGTCCTGTACAAAGAGTTTGTATAAGACCTAGACCATGAGATGACTAGACTCTATATATAACGCCATTAATACTAGAGACTTGCATCTCACCTAAACGACCATAGGTGACATGACCTCAATTCTGAGTGTTTTGGGAACTCCTGCCTTTGAGGGCGGTCCTTTGATTAGTATGGGTGAGAGTGGCCAGATTGCCAACTCAACAAGCCTACCTTTTTTAGGACTTGTCTGATCTTGGAGCTGGGAACTCAATCCACAAAATGGAATTCACTCCTTTCTCGAAGCAGGGATAAGTAGAGAGATTGCTCCCTTAAGGGCTGATTTCGAGGCTTGAACATAGTGGCCATAGCTTCTCTTTGGAAGAGAAGACACAGTCATAGTAGGACTATGATTTATGTTCATTAGAGGGATCAGTGGTACTTAAGGAGACAAATGTAACTGCAGGGGCATAACGGTTATTGGCCCAGCTGTACTTACAAGTGATCTATAAAGGGTTGTTGCACTACTGATTGGTTAAGATGGACATATAATATATCTGTAGTAAAGAGAGTTTAGCTATCGGTCTTTAGTGAAGTGTCTGACAGTTAACGGATAGTGGATCCCGTGACTAAAGAGTTTAGTCAGTTATTCACGTACCGTTGGAGCTTCGAAGCTATAGGTTCATAAGGTCCCATTGGTAGCCTGGAGGATCAGTTCTTCGTATTGATTTGAAATGTTCAAATTGACAAGAGATATTTTGATTATATATGATATAATCGGCATGATGTATAAGATACATCTAGTAGAGGATTGATGTAAATGAGATTTACATTAAGTACCATGGAATAGAAAAAGAACTATGGTTTATATGTTTCTCATCTATGAAGGGTTGTTGCACTGCTGATTGGTTAAGATGGACATATAATATATCTGTAGTAAAGAGAGTTCAGCTATCGGTCTTTAGTGGAGTGCCTGACAGTTAATGGATGGTGGATCCCGTGACTAAAGAGTTTAGTCAGTTATTCACATACCGTTGGAGCTTTGAAGCTATAGGTTCATGAGGTCCCATTGGTAGCCTAGAGGATCAGTTCTTCGTGTTGATTTGAAATGTTCAAATTGACAAGAGATATTTTGAATATATATTATATAATCGGTATGATGTATAAGATACATCTAGTGGAGGATTGATGTAAATGAGATTTACATTAAGTACCATGGAATAGAAAAAGAACTATGGTTTATATGTTTCATGAGATGAAATATTAAAACTATAGGTTATAAATATAGTATGATAAGTTGGTTATCATTTAAGTTTATAATAATATTAATTATTAGATAAATAATTCTTTTTCTTTTAAATAATCAAAGTAGTGGGTGGTTATTGGATCATGGTAACCGTGAGTTTAAAAGGAAAGTGGTTTCCTATTTTGAAAAGAAGTTTTTACAAACATTCTGAAAAGGTTTTTGAGTTTTCTCTCGCATAAAAAGAAACTAACGAAGTCGTCAAGTAAATACAGATTTACTAAACAACAGCTGGGCGAGCTAAACAATCGTGCAAGTGCGAGCTAAACGATCGTGCAGTATTTACTAAACGATCGCATAGTGTTGCTAGACAATCGCTGGCCCAAGGTAAACGATCGTGTAGAGTCTGTACACGATAGACCGAGCTAAACAATAGACTAAACGATCGCATAGATTTTGCTAGATGATCGCATAGCTTTATCTAAATGATTGGGCATCGACCTATACGACAGATCTCTGCCATCTTCCACTTGCCCAGTTGTGTATGCGATCGTTGTTTCCTCCGTTCGTCTGCTTCATACCAAGTCCGAACAGAGCCTACCCTCTGGATTCTCACATCGAGAATACTAAGGTCGCCTTGTTGGTGGTTTCAGACTCAACTCAACACCGTCGAGGTTTTCTAGAGGTCGTTCATGGTGCTATGGAGGTTGTTCGTGTTACGGAAGAGTTCGTGACCAAGGAGATCATTGAGGACGAGTGCAAAGTGTTCGTGCTTTGTTCGTGCAGTGTTACAGTCGTGTAGATCAAGCAGTCAAGGTTGTTGTTGTTCGATCAGAGTGCACAACAGAGCGTGGAAACGTTTCTGCATATGTGCGCAGAGTTTGCTTTCTATGCATTTGAGTTTATTCATGCTGTAATTTCTAGAATGATTTGCATAACCATTTATTTTGAAGTCGACTATAAATGTTATGTTAATTCATGATTGTAATTTGGAATAGTTTTGTTCCACTGCTCATGGAAATCTCGATTCCAATTTCCTTCATGACCATTCTTCAAACTCCCTCGATCAATCTCTAAGCGTCCATAGCACAACCTTCGAACGCAACGACCGGTGCACAACACGAACACAATGAACGCAACAATCACAAACCCAACGAATGGCTTCCAGAACCTTGAAATCAATCAAGTTGAGTGAGAATAACACCACAATGGTTACCTTGGTATTTTCAGTGTGAGAATCCAGGAGTTATGGACTCTGTATGATTTTGGTTAGAGGAAGAGATTGGAGGACAGCAATCATGTAGATGATTGAGCAAGTGGGAGATGAGAGTTGTCTATCCTATAGAAAATGTGCTCTCTTGTAGAAAATGGTAGCCTATCGTATAGACAAAACCACGCAATCGTTTAGATACAATCAACTGAATGAACTGTCGTATAGTTAGAGTCCACAATCGTTTAGTCTCTCTACTAGCTATCGCTTAATGAACACTTTCACTTGATAGCTTTATTGTGAGTAACTTTCCGAATTGAGTAACTCTATAAATTTAGGAAAACATTTTTCCTTTTATCTCACGGTTAACATAAAACAACCAATAACCTCCCACTCAATCGGTTATTAGAGAAAAAGATTTAATTATCAAATAATTAATATTATTATAAATAAATATGATAACCAACCTACCATATTATATTTATAACCTATAGTTTTAATATTTCATCTCATAAAACATACAAACCATAGTTCTTTTTCTATTTTATGATATTTAATGTAAATCATGTTTACATTAATCCTCCACTTGATGTATTTCATACATCACACCATTTATATTATATATAATTGAATTTCCTCTTGTCAATTTGAACATTTCATATCAACCCCAAGAATTGATTCTCAACTTGAATCCATTGAGCTACCAAAGAGACCTTATGCACTTGTAACTTGAAGCTCCAATGGTACGTGAATAATTGACTAAACTCTTTAGTCATGAGATCTATCATCCGTTAACTGTCGGGTACTCCACTAAAAATCGACAGCTGCACTCTCCTCACTACAGATATATTTCTGTGTCCATATCAACCAATCAACGATGCAATAATCCTTCACAAATCGCTCATAAGTACAGTTGGGCCAATTTACCATTATGCCCTTGTAGTTACATCTAACTCCTAAAGTACCACTGATTCCTCTAATGAACATAACTCATAGTCCTACTATGACTGAGCCCTCTCTTCAAAAAGAGGTTGTGGCCACTATGTTCAAGACCTGGAATCAGCCCTTAAGAGAACAATCTATCTACTTACCCCTGCTTCGGGGAAGGAGTGAATTCCATCTTGTGTAACTGAATTCTCAGCTCCCCAATTAGACAAACCCCAAAAAGGTAGGCTTGTTGAGTTGGCAATTTGGCGACTCTCACCCATACTAATCAAAAGATCTCCCTCAAAGGTAGAAGTTCCTAAAACACTCAAGATTAAGGTCATATCCCTATGGTCGTTTAAGGTGAGATGTAAGTCTAAAGTATCAACGACGTTATATAAAGAGACAAATCATCTCGTGGTCCGGTCTTATACAAACTCTTTGTATAGGACACCCTCGCTCGCATATCTCCACATGAATGGTCAGGATCAAACCATTTGTAGTAGTTCACAACACTTGTAAACCTCTACAAAGCGGGTCGTATCCGTAGTGTCACCAGGATAAGGTATCCTTCCTTTATGCTTATGCTACAGACCTTTTTAGGTTATCACTTAAGGCATGATCTACTTGTATATCTCATATAAATGCTTAAGTTTACATACAATAACCACAGATCTTTGTTTATTAGATATGAGTAAATGCAAAATAAAATAACTCTTATTTTATTCATAATAATGTGTACAATATTTACAAACTACGAGGCTCCAGAAGACTAATGTACAATACATGGAAAAACAAGTACAATATACAACAAACTAGGGCATACCCCAGTATCATCTCCAACTTTCCCTAGACAATATGTCATATGTCCCGTAGACCCAGACTCTTTAGATGACCCCTAGACACTTTAGCCATGAGAACCTTTGTAAGCCGATCAGCAACATTGTGCTCCGATGTGATCTTCGTGACTATCACATGCCCGCGATGCACAATCTCCCTAATCAATTGATATTTCTGTTCTATATGCTTGCTTCTACGATGACTCTGAGGTTCCTTCGAATTTGCCACAGCCCCGCTATTATTAAAATAAAGAATGATCGGAAAAAACATATTTGGAACAACTTTCAAATCTATAAGGAATTTCCTTAGCGAAATAGCCTTCTTAGTAGCTTCCCAAGCGGCTATGTATTCGAATTCCATAGTGGAGTCTACGATTCATCCTTGCTTGAAGCTTCGCCACACTATAGTCCCTCTATTAAGAGTGAACACTGACTCTGATGTCGATTTACGAGAATCTCTATCAGTCTGAAAGTCAGAGTCCGTGTATCCTGTAAGGATCAAATCCTTATCTTCATACACGAGCATATAGTCCCTCATTCTTCGAAGATACTTGAGGATCGTTTTGACCACCGTCTAGTGATCTAATCCTGGATTCGACTGATAACGACTGACAATCCCTACTGCATAGCAAATGTCAGGTCGAGTACATAACATTGCATACATTAAGTTTTCAACAGCTGAAGCATAGGGAATCCGTCTCATCTCCTCAACCTCTTGAGGTGTCTTAGGGCATTGATCCTTAAACAATACGATTCCATAACTGAAGGGTAACAAACCCTTCTTAGAATCTTGTATCTGACCAAGATTTGATCGATGTATGATGCCCGAGATAAGGCCAACCTCTTGTTCTTACGATCTCGAATGATCTGGATCCCTAGAACATATTATGCCTCTCCCAAATCTTTTATTTGGAATTGGGTGGCTAGCAACTTTTTAATGTCAGTCAAAAAGCCTAGATCATTCTCAATGAATAGAATATCATCCACATACAGTACCAGGAAAGCTACTAAGCTGTTGACATTTTCTTGTAAACATAAGGCTCATCAACGTTCTGATCAAAGCCAAACGATTTGACCTTACTGTAAAATCTAATGTTCCACGATCTAGATGCTTGTTTCAGCCCATAAATGGACCTATTAAGCTTGCAAAATTTTTGTTCTTGATCTAGAACTATGAACCCCTCTGGTTGAGCCATGTAGAAGGTATCCTCAAGATTACCATTAAGAAAGGCAGTCTTGACATCCATTTAACATATCTCATAATCATAAAATGTAGCTATAGACAGAAGTATCCTGATAGACTTCAGCATGACAACAAGTGAGAAAGTTTTCTCATAGTCCACTCCCTCGACCTAAGTATAACCCTTTGCCACGAGTCCAGCCTTAAAGGTTCGCACATTTCCATCTACACCTCGTTTTTGCGTGTAGATCCACTTACACCCTATAGGGTTTACCTCATCAGGCTGATCCACAAGTTCCCAGACATTATTGAAGTACATACACTCCATTTTCTGGTTCATGGCTTTAATCCACTCATCTTTGTCAACATCCTCCATTGCTTACTTATAAGACAATGGATCCTCGACCCCATCATCAGAAAATGATATTCTGAGCTTCAGTTAAACCCATGTAGCGTTCCGGTGGGTTCATAACCCTCCTACTATGTCGAGGCAGTCTCGACTCTTGAGATGGTTGACTAGATGTACTGACATCAACAACTCTTATTAATCTATTAGTCTGTTTAAAAACTCTTGTCAAACCCTCAGTAGTCTCACTAGAAATCTCATGTAAAATAAGCTTACTTCGTGGTTTGTAATCCCTGATGTGGTCTTCTTCTAAGAAGATAGCATTTTTCAACATAAACACTTTGTTCTCACTCGAATCATAAAAGTATCCACCCTTCGTTTTCCTGGGGTAGCCTACAAAGAGGCAAACTTTCGAACGTGGTTCCAACTTCTTCCAGTTAGTCACTAACACATGGTCCGGACATCCCTAAATCACTTTGTTCTCATCCCAAAATTCTATGTATCTCACTCACTCCTCTTTTCTCAAACTTTCCCTCTCTTCCAAAATACACAGAGCCCACACAAACTCTTGGAATTCTCATCCCAGAGAATAGAGAAGGCTTCTTGTGGTGGTGTCCACATGTTCTTCGTTTTGTGAGTTTGTGGTTCAATATGTTCATGACCATTTTGGAGAAGAGGAATTACGTGAAGAACGGTTCTTCAAAGGTAAGGTTTTCTTAATCTCTAATTTCTCCTTTTCCCTTTTGATGGCATGCTGTAAATTTTAATTTGAATGCATATTTTTGTTCTATAATTTTGCATTCTGTGAAAAACCAAAAATTGGGATGATCCATGTTTCCACTCAAGGCCTTCACAGGTTCTTTCAATATGATCTTGATGGATAGTTGCAAAAATCTTCGTAGCTCAGATTTAAGTGGTTTGTCTTTTGACAGACTTGATGAAGTTGGTCCAGGTATGGACTAGATGTGAAGTCTTCATAGCCCAGTTTTGAGTGGTCTGTTGCGATAGACTTGATGAAACAATAAACGTGAATGTGAAGGTCTGGTCGCCTTCCATGAAAGAGTTTAAGAGCTTCTTTCTAGAGCTTTCACGATGACCCGAGATTTATCTGCATGGTCTTATATAATACACTTTATATCCCATAATCAAGAAAAATTTAAAGAGTAAAAACGTGTTGTGCAGGTCTCAACCATAGTTAGTGAAAGTTCAAGAGGTAAACTCACTCTCTCTAATGAGGTTGTTGCTCTACTTCACTATGCATCAATTCAAATCGTAAGATATTGATGTTTAAGTTTGTTCTTCTTTCTTAACTCAGAAGTTGGTTATCAAAATCTTTTGTTGTTTTAACCAGTCATTCGTGGGGGATTGTTTGGAATGACTTTGGGCTTTTGGCCCATAGCAAAAGGAAAAAGTATGGACCAAAAGCAAAAAGTAGTTTTGAGAGAAAAGAGATAGAAGTTGTCCCACATTGGAAGATTTAGGCTTGGTAAGTGGATATATATATATATATATATATATATATATGCAAGGAAGCTTCTAAAATATGGTGGTGGTGGAAGTATAACACTTTTTTATAACATGCGTGCGCTCGTCCGTCCGCTTGGACAATCGGGTTCGAGTAACCACGCTTAGGCGAAAAAGAAATAACTTTTTACTTCACCAAAATAAATGTGTTAATTGGAATTAATTCCAAAATGTTTTTTTTTTCCTCTTTTTAAAGAAATCTGCTTCTGAATATATAGAAACCCTAGCCACCTTCTTCTTCACAGATCTGCTCTACTACCCTCCATCATCGTTTTTGAGCTAATTTCCTATTGATTTCAATCTGTTCTCCGATACTCCTCAGATTGCACCTATCTCTGTGCAACCGAGGGAGCTAAAAAACTACGACACGTTAGTTTTTGTTTTTTAAAAAAATATATATATTTTTTAATTTCTTCTTTGTAGGTTAGAAATGAGGAGTATGGGATTAGATGCAGTTTATCATTATCGTAAAAAAAAAAAAAAAAGAGAGAGAAAGTATTGGTTACATAAGTGGTAACATCAAAATTACAAAAGCTTCATTAATAAATTCTAAGGAAAGAGGATAAAGTACTATAAAAAAAAAAAAAGCAAATAAATGGTACTTGTGGGGTGAACGAGAATATATCCAACTGGAGTTTGAATATATATATTGGTATAAAATTTTAAATTTAGGATTAAGTATCGAATCATATTCAATTAAAGATTAAACTAATTTCAGAAAAATTGGAGATTGGGAATGTCTACTACTCGAACAGTTCTCAATTCTGGATATGTGAATGGTTTATTATATGACATATTTTATTATTAGTTATATATTATGAGATATCATGACAGTTTTGATTTTCTACGATTTTAGGAGAATTTCTCAGTCATTTTAATAAAATATTTTTCAGTAATGTGATATTGTAGCTGAAGTTTTATGTTTAAAAATGTTAAAGTATGTTTTATTCTAAATGGTTTCAGAAAGACAAGAAAGCATGTTTATCTATCATTCGAAGTTATGAGTTATGAGATTTATGATGAAATGGTTTTTAAAGACGTGATCTTATACCCATGTGATTATCCAATACACCTCGTGAATGTGTTTCCTTAGTATAAATGATATGGTGATTTTCTCAATACACCTCATGAGTGTGTTTCTGAGATGTAAATGATAGTTACATTTTCTAATACACCTCGAGAATATGTTTCTAGGGTGTAAATGTTATAGTTATGTTTTCCGAGATACCACTAAAATGTATTTCGGTGGTGTAAATGTAGACCTACGTGCACATATGGAAAGATTAGTCTATCATTTATAATAGTATCACTCTATGCAAACGTGAGAATAAGTTGAGGTATAGATTTAGTGATGGTTTTCACAAGCTAATGTTTTAAGTTCATCCAGGATTGTTATTTATGTGAATTCTCTAATGATTATTAATTTTGAATGAACTTTTATATGTTTTGAGGAAAGTTTTACTAAAGTAATTTTAATACTAAACTTATCATTCATTAGACTTTAATTCAACCTTTTAAATTTATTTTCTCTCCACTACAATAATTCTAGTTCTAGATATTAGTTGGCATTTTATAAACGATGATAGTTTAACTCTATGATATTAGTTTTAGAATAACATAGTTTAACTCTATGATATTAGTTTTAGAATAACACGTCTAAAAATTTCGTAATTCAATGGAAATTTCATAAACAATGATTGGCCTTGATAAATATGTTGCCATTGATATATATGATGCCATCGAAGGAATAGCTTGATTGGGATTAAATATATTGGAAAGAATGGAATATTTGAAAGAAAGGTACATGTTTTTTTAAACAATAATAACTTCTTTATTTTTAATGTTTTCTCAACATTTCTCTTTCTAGTATAAATAATCGTAATGAAGCAAATATAGTTTTATTAATTAAAACTCTATTTATGTTGACTTGATATAACTTAATTTCTATACTTGTCCTATAATTATGGTAGTCATAGATTAGGTATTGATAAGTTTAGTTACTTGGATTGATAAGTTATTCATGGCTTCTCTTTTATATATATATAGATATATATCAATGTTCTTGTTGATAAGTTATTAACACTAATGGAAACTTCCCTCACTTAACTCTTACCATTCCATATGGTTTAGAGATGACTTTACATATCGTTGACTTTTTTCTATTAATTATTTCTGTTTAAGTTGTTTGTATTTGATAACCTTATTTAGGTGTTTGTGTGTTTGATAAATTAGATTACAATATAAGGAGTTGTTATTTGTCTTTTGTATTCCTTTTTTACAACCTTAAGTTCTTGGGTGGATAACATTACAATGTAGGAATTGTTATTTATCGTTTGTATTCCTTTTTCAACAACCTTAATTTCTTGGGTGGATAAGTTATTGTTATGGTTTCTACTAAGTTCATTTTAGTTCATGAATATCATTACTTATTGAGTTTATTTATTGAGTTGAATTTATATTGATAAATTTAGTTTAGGTAACTTCTCCCTATTTCAATTCTTTATTCTCACGTGCTTAAAGGTTTTATAGAGTTTAATTTGGATGGAGATTCAAAGAATTTGGGTTAGTATTTTCTCCCTTTATTTCAAATGACTTGTATAATTCAAAGAACTTACCTTGAAACCTTTGTTATATAAATGTATGATAAATCGAAAAATAAGTACCTTATCATTTTAGTCATAATATGGGTATTATGTAATAAGGTTCATGAGAGAAGTTTTGCATCATCTAGATATTTCTATCAAATCCCTTATATATCACTCTCCAAACTTAATATTATTATTTACATATTGTGTATTTATTAATAATGAGTTTATTGTAATATTTGTTATTTATTTGCTTTCATGTAATTTGATACTGAGAATCCTTTTATCCAAGAGGAACTCAATGAGGACGTACGAGTTGGATGGGTGGAATTGTTAAGCTTCACTTGATCAGATTGTGTTTTGGTATAAAATATATTGTTTGGCCTCACTCTGAACATTTGGAAACCCTTAAGCATTTTGTGTAGACTTGAAACATATTGTATAGCTTTGTTTGGTTGTTAGGTAATTTTTGTAACTTTGCTAGATTTGAAGCATAGTATACAACTATTCTGAGAGCATTGTATTGAAACTCGAATTAATGAATATCGAAATGAAATGACGGATTGTGTTTTAGAATTTTGTCCTTATTTTGTTTTAACATTTTTGTTAAAGAATTAACGGGTTGAGAATTATTATTTTTATAAAAAAAATATATTTTATGCAGGTTTTGGGTTCTATATTATGCTAATATATTTGTTGCCAATTATAGAAGATATGATGTCAGTTTTAAATTGTCATAGTAGATAATAATAATAATTGCAATTAACAAATCGCATCGTATATGTATGATGGCATGGGTTTGATGTTGATTATAAACTAACATCGTAACAAACTGCCATCATAAATGTATGATGGCATGGGTGTGATGTAGGTTCTAAACCGACATCATAAACAATCGCTATTGTATATATATGATGACATAAATTTTGATGGTCGTTTAGAATGGCCATCATAGCACAATCGCCATTGTAACCTAGATGTCGTTGGATACGATGGCGGTTTGTAATCCATCACCATAAGTATATGATGTCAGCTTAGAACTAACATCTAAAGCCAAAATTATTGTAGTGTCCACCAAGTTGCTCTTGAATTTCAACAAGAGTGAATTTTAGTAATTGTGTAACGATGTTGAATTGTATAATTAAGGTATATCATTCAAGTTAAGTTTGAGAAGAGTTTGATGGTAAGTTCCATTGAACGCTCAGGGTCTACTATCGTCATAGTTCGTCTTATGTTTAGGTAGGGTAATCTGGGGTGGGGTGTGACAATTTATGTAAGTAGTATTTATTTCAAGTTAGGTTTCAAGTTTAAGGTAAGTTTGAGGGTAAGCTCTATTCCACACTTGGGGTCTACTATCGTGACTGCCTGTCCTAGGTTTAGGTAGGGTAATTTAGGGCAAGGTACGACATATAGTAACTTTCAATAAGTAAATGATTTCATGGACGTTTTTAGTGATGTATCTAGAAATTAGGTTATTTTGAAAAAGAGAGTAGTTTAAATTTTTTGTCTAAGCTCCATATGAACCTCTAATATTGACCTAGTGTGATTATTTCGAACTCTTCAATTTTGAAATATTCAAGAAGATTCATCCAATCTATCTCTCTCCTTCCCTCCCTTTCTCCCCCTCCCTCGAGCACACACATAGGTAACACAACTATACATTAATATAAAGTTAATAGTTATTCAGGAATATATAAATTTCTTCTATACATAATGTAAAGTTAGGTATGATCTTTCTCAAATTTTATAGAAAGATCTTTCCTCAGTACTGCTAGCATTTTTAAATGGAGCAGGTTTCCCACTTAAAGGTGCTAAATCAAGATCCAGAACACAAAGATGGAATTGGATTTGTTTGTAGTAATCAGAGAAATTGAATCCATTAAAGTTGATTATAGACATAGCTTGCAAATGAAGAGAAACGAAAGCAAACACTTACAAATACATAATAGATATGCTTATACATTATTGCTTTGAGAAATAAACTTACATATATATAATGTAAATTCATATAACATTAAATAATCATTAAACATATATTGAAGTTATTCTTTATAAGATAAAATAATATATAATATTCATTCATAATTCATGTTATATTTATTTTCACATAATTAGTCATTAAAATTGATAAGGCAACTCTAACCTTCGGCTCAAAGACCCAAGCTATTATGTAGCAAGAACCTTTGAATCTAAGAAATTAACACCTCCCTATACGAATTTAGCTCAACCCCGAGAAAATACTCAAATTAGATTATCTCTTGATCGAAGATCTAGAAGCAAGATTGGGAAATCTAGTTCTATATTGAGTCACTCCACAATCAACTTGATCAAGGTTAGATTGAACGACTCACATGCATTCTATCACAAGAATTGCAAAATTCTAATGGAAAAGTCTCAAATATGAGATCTTAAATTTCATTCATCAAAATCTTAATCTGATTACAAATGGATGATGATAAGGCTTTATATGGACTTTTAGAGATTCTAAACCTATTTAATGTAAAGTAGAAAAAGTCAAAATAAAACATTAAAAGAGTTCTCCATCTTCCAACCACCATCTTCTAACTATCATCTTTATTGTTACATCATTAATGGTAGCCTCCATCTTTGACTAGTCATAGAAATAAATTTAAAGCTGATATTACAATAAAACGTTTGTGAACTTAATATAAAAATTCTTCAAAGTGCTTGAACTCAAGGAATCTTAATGTCTACTCCATGTTCCACTTCAACCGAGCAAAGATTGACTTTCAATACTCCAAATGGTCCTTGGTCTATTGGATCAACATTTTTCACATGAAATAGAGGATGAAACGACTCTATCCAATATTGTACATGAAGAATAAATATTGTCGAATCTGCTGTCTTAGATCTTGTAATTGGTCCAACCAGAACGAGCAGAATACCTTGATTCTTATCATTTTCTCCGTCTTCAAAATGATTCATCCTTAGATCAGGAAATTCATCACCTAGATAAAAAAAGACTCAAGTCAGCAATATTAAATGTAGAACTTATTGAAAATTCTCCTAGAAGATCAAACTTGTATGCATTGTTGTTAATTCTTTCAAGAATTTGAAGAGGACCATCCCCTTTTGGATGTAACTTTTTCTTCCTTTTAAAATTAGTTTCCTTCTTCCTTTATTAATTCTTAAAGCAACTTTGGAGTTATTTTTTCAATCCTTTCTTTCACTTCCTTGTGCAAGGTTTTGATTAATTCTGCCTTATTTATTGTTGCATCACTTACAAAATTGTTAGAAAGAATAGGAAGCAAATCAAAAGGAGTAAGTGGATTGAATCAACAAACAACTTCAAAAGGAGAACAATGAGTTGTAGTATAAATTGCCCTATTGTATGCAAATTCAACAAAGGGCAAAGAGTTTTCCCAAGACTTAATATTCTTTGAAATAATGGCACTAAGTAAAGCACCCAGTGTTCTATTCATTACCTCACTTTGTCCATCAAATTGAGGATGACAAGTAGTAGAGAACAACAACTTTGTTCCCAACTTACCCCGCAACACTTTCCAAAAGTGGCTTAAAAACTCAATATCCTTATCATTAACAATAATTCAAAGAATTCCATATAACCTTACCACTTCTCTAAAAAACAAGTCAACCACGTCTTAGCATCATCAGTTTTGTTACATGCTATAAAATGTGTCATTTTACTAAAATCTATCAACAACAACAAAAATGCAATCTTTATCCTTCTTAGTCCTAGGAAAACCTAGAACAAAATTCATAGACATGTTAGTCCAAGGTTCATTCGGCACAAGTAAAGGAGTATACAATCCATTTGGTTGTGATCTAGATTTAGCCTCTTTGCATTTAAAACATTGAGTACAAACCTTATGCACATCATGCTTCATTTTAGACCAAAATAACTGCTCATGCAACATATCATAGGTTTTGTGAATTCCAAAATATCCCATCAATCCACCTCCATAGGCTCATTTCACAAGCAAGTCTCTTACAAAACATTTAGGGATACAGAGTTTACTTTTCTTAAACAAAAATTCACGAACATTTAGGAATACAAAGTTTACTTTTCTTAAACAAAACTTCATGAAAAACATAACCTACAGCTTTTCCATTAAGACCAGATGAATAAATCGTTCCAAAATTAGTGTTATCTCTATATAACTCCTTAACATGCTCAAATCCAAGAATTTTTACACTAAGAGAGGTAAATAGATTGTACCTTCTTGACAAAGCATCAACCATCACATGTTTCTTACCTTGCTTATATTTGATAACATAGGGAAATGTTTCGATAAATTCGACCCATTTTGCATGCCTACGATTCAATTTGATTTGACCCTTAAGATGCTTCAAGCTTCATGATCAATATGGATCATAAACTCTCTTGGCCATAAGTAGTATTGCCATACCTGCAAAGCACGAACTAAAGAAAACATTTTTTTATCATAGGTAGGATAGTTCAAAGCTGTCTCATTTAGTTTTTCACTAAATACATTAAGGGCTTCCTATTTTGCATTAAAACAACATTTATGCCAAAATCACTTGCATAACACTCAATTTAAAAGGTCTTATCAAAGTTAGGTAATTTGTCTTTAAGTTCATTAAAAGCTTTTTCTTGCTTTTTCCCCCATTCAAAGACATGCTTTTTCACTAAATCATTCAAATGGTGCAACTATGGTACTAAAATCCTTTATGAAACTCCTATAGAAACTAGCTAGTCCATGAAAACTTCTAACCTCACTTGCATTTTTGGGTGTTGCCCATTCTTTAATTGCCTTAACTTTCTCTTCGTCTACTTCTACTCCATTTTTACCGACTATGAAGCCAAGTAAGTTAACTTTTTCCATGCAAAAACTACATTCATCTAAGTTAGCATAAAGCCTCTATTTTCTAAGTGTGATCAAAATAGTCCTAACATACTTCTCGTGTTCAAACAAAGCCTTTGAATAAATCAAAATATCATCAAAACAAACAACAAAAAAATTTCCCAAACATTCTCTCAAAACATGGTTCATTAGACACATAAATATACTAGGAGCATCAGTTAAACCAAAAGGCATAACAAGCCATTCATACAATCCAAATTTGATTTTGAAAGCTGTTTTTCATTCATCTCCTCATACATTCTAATTTGATGATATCCAAATTTCAAATAAATCTTTGTGAATAAACATGAACCATGCAATTCATCAAACATATCATCTAGCCTAAGAATAGAATGACGATACTTTGCAATGATTTTGTTGATAGTTCTACTGTCCACACATGCACCAAGTTCCATCCTTCTTTGGCACCAATTGGATTGGTATAGAACGTGAACTCAAGCTTTCTTGAACATGGTCTTTCTCCATGAGTTCCTCTGCTTGCCTCTGAATTTTTTTTTTTTTTTTTTTGTCTCAAACGGATTTGCTTTATAGTCTGGCATTTTTGGAATGATAGCCCCAGGAATGAAATGTATTTTATACTTAATACCTTTAATAGGTGGTAGTTCTTTAGGAGCTTCATCTTGAAACACATCTTCAAATTCCTGCAAAAGAGATTGAAACACACTAGGCAAAGACAACTTGTTAACATTAGAGGCTAAATACCCTTCCTTGTATGTAAGAAAGATTGGTTTTTGGCAAAACAATGCCTTTCTCATTTCTCCCACTTTTGCCAAACAACTCACTTTCTTTTCTGTTTTTTTCTTTCAATTTTATTCTTTTTTCACTTTTCTTCTCTCCACTCTTTTTTTTCTCGTTGATTTTTCTCAAATTTTTCACTCACCTTTTTATTTTCTCTCAACTATTTTTCTTCAAACTCTTTTCTTTTCTTTTTCTCTAACTTCATATGATCAGAAAATACATCTTTAGAACACAGAGGTACAAGAGTTGTGTTTCTCCCATCTTTTGTAAAAGAATACCTATTCAAGTATCCATCATACAAGACCTTCCTATCAATTTCCAAGGTCGACCAAGTAATATATCTCTAGCATGCATGGGTAACACATCATAAAGAACCTCATCTTTATACTTTTTCAAGGTAAAATAAATTAAAATTTGAGAAACTACCTTCAGTGTTCCACTATCATTGAGACATTGAAGCTTGTAAGACTTAGGATGGTGTTGAGTTGAAATTTGCAATTGTTTGATCATAAATGTACTAACGCCATTGGTGCAACTTCCATTGTCAATAACAAGACTACAAGGAGTTCCATTAACTAAACACCTAGTGTTGAAAAGATTATCTCTTTGGTCTTCGACATCATTCTCCTTAACTTGAGTGTTAAGAAGTCTCCTTGTAACAAGTGTCAATCTACTCCCATCTTCTAGTCCCCCTTACTCTCTTCAACTTCTTCTTCAATTAGCTCATCTTGGTCATTTTCTTCTCCATCGGTGACAACTTCTCCATTTTTTATGATCATGGTTCGCTTGTTTGGACAATCACGACTAATATGACCACTTGACATTTCCAACATTTGATATCTCTATTCTTTTCTCGAACGTTCTTGGATCTCTCCAATTTTTCCTTGCCCTTGGAGCTCTCAGCCTTATCCTTCTTGTCAAACTCAAAATTTTCCCTAGGCTTGAAATTAACTTTCCCAATATTTGCATTCTTTTGCTAAGTGTTAGTAGAAATAGAAGTAGATTTAGAAGAAGCATACCTCTTGTTATGCAACTTCTCCCAAGCTAATTGCCCTTCAATTTTGATAGCAAGGTGTAACAATTCTTTCATGTCAAAGTAAGTTTGCCTAGCCACTTGATTGGCCAATTCTCGATTCATTTCTCTAAGAAATCTAGCCATTGTATCTTTCTCATCTTCATCAATATTTGCTCTATTCATAAGGATTTGCATTTCCTTGTAATAGTCATCCACACCTTTGGATCCTTGCTACAAAGAATAAAGCTTTTGCTTAAGTTCTCGAATGTAGTGCTTAAGAATGTATCTTTTTCTCATTAGGGCCTTTAACTCCTCCCAAGTTTCAATTGACACTTTGTAATTCCTTCCCCATTCGAGTTTTAAAGATGTCCACCATAAACTTGCATAATCAACAAATTCAGCTACAACAAACTTCAATTTCCTTTCCTTGTTAAAATATGGCAATAAAAAACATGCTTGATTTTGCTCTTATATTGCAAATACTCATCTAGATCCGTTGTCCCATGAAAATAGGAATTGTAAGCTTCACTCCCCCAATTCCTCTTTCCCCTCCTCTCTCATTTTAGTACTCCTTTTCTACCCTTTTTGGTTGTAAAATGCTCATTTCCCTTCTTCTTCCTCTTCCTATACCTTGGTCTAACACTTTCATTCCCCTTGGGTTTTGCCTAACTAAAACAGTTTCATTATCGTCATTTTCTTTATTTTCAAATCATTCATTGCGACCCAATTCCTCTTGTTGAGGATTCCTCAAAGTTACTTCTATCCTTTCTATCTGATCTATCAAGGAATGAATTACTTGGGTCAATCGAGTTATAACACCAACTTGTGCTTCTCTATACTGAGCTTCACTAATCTCTACACGATCTCCCTCTCCTTGACTCATAATAATATTTTAAAGTGTTGGATTTTATGTCCTAAAACTCGTGGTTTGTAAAAAATAGAACTTATTCTGAAAATTTAATAAGTTGTTATTGAATAGATGTTTTGTTTATTAGAAATTCAATAAACCTAAAAGTCCCTTGACTATTACATAGACTTAGGGTTGTTTTTATTGGCCAGAAAAGAACCTAAGTATAAATTTACCCTTTTAATAGAACACTTCAGTGGTAGTTCAATAACTTCTATATGATAATGTTATTAGAAAACTTTAGTGGGAGATTAATAACATATATGATACGTTATTTTTAGCTCTCACATCCCTAAGAGTTCAAAGTCTAGATTTAAGCGGTACTTCGTGTCACCCTGGGAGTGACCTCCATACGGAAAGTATTTTTTAGCTTAAATCTAGATTTCGGTAAATAAGGGAAAGTTGTTCGAACAAAAATCAAGTATACGATTTCAAACTGCCACGTCTCCACATAGTTTACATTGTGAGATTCATATGATGCTTCGTGTTACCCTGGAAGTGACCTCCATATGACAAGCAAATGTATGAGTCAATAACAAGGTAAACGAGGGAAGTAGTTCATAGTAAATGGGTGAAGGAAATGTGTCAACATATCCTACGGTCTCTTCCATTAGTTTGGACCATGAGATTCCTATGTTGCACCTACTGGTTAGCTTTAAGCGACCCTTTGCTAGTCGTTTAACGACGATTATCCCCATGGAGGGTTGTAACATAGTATTCAGAACAACTCAAGCTCCAAAGATGGATAAGATTTCTTAGGTTTATTCCCAACCTTGACTCTCCACTTCAATAGCATAATTGGGGCCGACTTCTGACGTCTGAAAACGGAGGGTTACACTTACAGAATTCTTAAGTGTTAATAATTTCTGACCAAAAGTGGTACCTAAATGACTATTGAAATATGAGTTATCCTGGAGATAGTATTTAGTCAAGAATGTCTTGTTGTAGTATCATTGCAAAAGAATAATCTTGGGTACATTATTAATTTGCTAAAATTTGATTGGATTTAAAAGTAATTCACTTATAGAATTTGTTTATAATTTCATAATGATAAGTTCAATAATACAATTGTTGGCATCGGATAAACTGATCAGGGATAATTATGTGACCTGAAAATCAAATTTGAACACGATACTTGTGATAGACAATTTGTGGTTTGTCTTAACAGAGGATTGTCCTCCCATTCCGAGCTCTAACACAAACCGAACTGTTCGGGATGCGTATGATAGATGGATCATGGCAAATGATAAAGCCCATGCTTATATCCTAACCAGCATATCAGATGTTTTGGCAAAGAAACATGAGGATATAGGTACTATCAAAGAGATTATGGAATCTCTACGAGGGATGTTTGGACAACCGTCCTTCACCCTGAGGCATGATGCCATAAAATACATTTACAACAGTTGCATGAAAGAGGGGGCCGCTGTTTGTGAACATGTCCTGGACATGATGATCCACTTTAATGTGGCAGAAGTGAACGACATTGTTGTTGACGAAAGAAGTCAAGTTGGTTTTATTCTAGAATCTCTTTCGAAGATTTTTCTGCAATTCTGTACGAATGCACTGATGAATAAAATTGAATACAGTTTGACTACTCTGTTGAATGAGCTACAGGCTTACCAGAATATGTTGAGAACTAAAGGTCTGGAATCAGAAATAAATGTTATTACTGCTGAAAAGAGGGGAACGCCCTCCAAGCCTGATGTTGTTTCCTCTTCACAGAGTAAAAGTATTCCTGTGAAGAAGGGCAAAGGGAAAGGGAAGAGAAACTTGCTGGAAAGAAAGGCAAGAAAAACACTGCAGAGAAAGGGAAGTGTTTCCACTGCAACGAAGAAGGGCATTAGAAGAGAAATTGCCCTCAACACCTTGCTGAGAAGAGAGCAGAGAAAGCTAAACAGGCAAACTAGTTTCTGAGGATCGCTTGCTCAGCTTGATCAGTGGGAGATGTTGATGCTTGATCTTACTTGCTTTTGTGATATTGTAAAGAACAAAATGTATATATTTTTGTTGTAAATGAAATGTTCATTTTAAGAAAATTATGTTAGTTCTATCTCATAACAACTTCTGTTAAGAATCAAACTATTAAAAGCCATTTGCAAATATTCAGATATTTAAAAATGGCTAAATTAAAGTATAGAAAGTTTAAAGATTTCTAGATCTGACTATTAAACAAGAGTTGTTAAGATAGGTCAGACGCGTCTTACTCAAAGAGTTGAGAGTATCTCAATGTAGTGGGAGGAAAGTGTGACATCCTGGTTATTATTGAGAATAAGATGCATTCCCATATAGTTTAATTAAAAGTCTATTGTACACTGACATGTTTGCAATAATTCTGTCGGCTAAAGTGTTTGAGAATCACCTAGTAAAACATGATTTTAATTGTTTGACTACTCTGCTAAATGAGATACACTAAAAATGTACATTATATTTGGTATATCAATCAATTGATACACTTAAAAAATATCATTTATACAGGTGATATAACATGACTTTAATTGTGTTATGATCAAAGTTGTTTGTTCGATTATGATAAATATTAATTTTATCTTTTTTCATGTTTATATAGAGTAATTTTCGTTCTATTGGTTCTTTGATGTTGATAGTATATGTTAAATGAATTAATTTTGTCAAGTGATATATCAAATATAAATTATATTAGTTAATCTGTTTTATTTTCAAATTTTTAATATCATTTTAATGGTATATAATTTATACTTAATTTGGTATATCAATTGTATAACAAATATTTTATATTTCGTATAATTAATTGATTGATATATATAATTTACAAAAAAAAAAAAAAAAAAAACATATCGATGATATTGTTGATATACCAAATATGAAGTATATCCTTTATAAAGATACTTAAAGTTTAACATTGACATTTCAATTGTATATATTAGTATTAATTCAAAATGAATTACAAATAGATCATTATTCTATCAATGATATATCATAATGAGCTGAAGATGTAATACTAAGTATTTGGTGTATCGATAATTTATCAACACTCATTCAAATTTTTATTTATATTGTAATATTAGATGTATTAATAATATATCAATAGTCATTTAAAATTCATTTCATGTACATTTGTAGTGTATCTATAGTATATCACTCATGATCTAAATTTATTTTAAGTACTATATTAGTGTATAATATATCAATACTCATTCAAAATTCAATTTCAAATATATATTATTAATGTATTAGTAGTTATAATTAGATACTTATTCAAAATTCATCTAAAGTATAAATTAGTTTATCAATATTATATCAATGCATATAAAAAAACTAAGTGCAAGTATATCATAAATGTATCGGTAGTATATCAACATTTCTTCTAAATAAAATTTTAAGTATAACAATGTGTTAGTATTATGTTAACATTAACTCATAATTTATTTTAAGTATAAAACATTGGTATATCATTATTTCTTAAAGATACATTTGTTCAAGTATATCAATTATATATCAACACATGTTCAAAATTCAATTTCAAATGTAACATTGGTATACCAATAGTTTATCAACATTCGTTCAAAATGGTTACTGGTATAACAAGTTGAACCATTACAAGCTGATAATGTTATTCAATAATAGACAAATAAGAATAGAAATCAAATGAAAAATAGTAAATGAACAAGCACATCTTCATAGACAAAACATGGTTTGTGAATGATAAATATGATATATCTATTGCATAGCTTATATACTTTATCTTTGGTATATTAATCAATTTATATACCAAATATAAAGTATATTAGATGACTGATGTACCAAATATAAAGTATATTAGATATACGATGTACATGCTGATACACCAATAACAGTAAATTTGGATGACTGTATTAAATAAACTATTGATATACATGCTGATACATCAAAAAGGGTAAGTTTGGAATAATAAAAATGGAAATATGCTTTTATGGGTTTTTTTGCTATATTTGCAAATTTTGAAAAATCATTGCTAAATTTGTAAATTTAAGAATGTTATTTTTTTATATTCTTGCGAGTACCCCGTAGATATACGATGTACATGCTGATACACCAATAACAGTAAATTTGGATGACTGTATTAAATAAACTATTGATATACATGCTGATACATCAAAAAGGGTAAGTTTGGAATAATAAAAATGGAAATATGCTTTTATGGGTTTTTTTGCTATATTTGCAAATTTTGAAAAATCATTGCTAAATTTGTAAATTTAAGAATGTTATTTTTTTCTATTCTTGCGAGTACCCCTATAATATATTTACTAATTCTAAGTCAAAACCCTACTTTGATCTGTCAATTTTATATTATTTAATTTTTTCCCCTAAATTCCCACCTCTTCGCAATCTTAAATTCAAAACCCCAAATTTAAATCATTCATCAACTTAAATTCCAATTCCAAAATATTTTATCCAAATATTTAAATCAAACCACAACCGAGGATTCCAAATATCTCAATCAAATCTACATATTAAATATTTCACCAATTAAATTTTAAGTTCTCTTATCAACTTAATCTAAATCAATTATTTTCTCAAATTTGATTTTAAAATTGAAAATTAAAAAAAAAACATAAAATTCAATAAATTTAAGATAATCATTTTAAATTCACCTAAAATTTGGGGATGTTATAGTACATATCTTGACCTGATGGGTTTTTATATATCTAGGACCGGTCTTAAAACTGTTAAAACCAAATCGGATTATTAATAAAACCGAAATTGCGGTTCGGTTCGATTTAAAAGATATTAACCGAAATTTTCGGTTCGATTCGATTTGAATTTCACAAATTTAAACCAAACCGAACCGTTTTAAAATATATATATACTCGAAATTTAGATTTTAGGGTCTCTTCCCATATCGCAAGACGCAAATTGCAGCCCGAAATCGTTCCTCTCTCGCAAGCTGGAGGCCAGCCCCCCTTCCCAATTCTTCTCTCCGTCTCTCGCGTCTCCCTTCGGCCTTTCGTTCTTGATTCGAAACTTTCGGTAGGAACCTCAGTCTCTTCCTTGTGATTCTGTGTTTATTTTCTAAAAGATTAGAAAATATAGGTTGTTCCGGATTTGATTAACTGAGTTGATTTGAATATGCAACTTTTCTGTTGGTGCTTTTCTCAATCTTAAGAAAATATAGCTTTTCTCAACTTTTCCTCACCCATCAATCCTTCCTCATTATCCCCAAAGTTTTCTCTTCCGATCGACAGAAAATTCTTCGCCCAATTCTAGGGTTTCCCATTTGCAAGAGGTATGCATTTTGTTTTGTTTTGTGATCCATAGATCGTGTTTGTTAGGGGGGCTAGCTTTTGGGTTTTGATTTAGATTTTTATTGGGTTTGTGTCTTGCCTTCCTCAGTTGGTATCTAGGCATGTTTTGCTTAGATTGGGCCTTTGCGGGTCGTTTACATGTCTCAAGAAGATGGGTTTTTGTATACCCCTTTAATGATTAATTGAAGTGAAGTGGGTTTCTATGATCTATGTATTTCTTTTGACCTTTATCGTTAATTTGATAAGTGCGACTGTGATAGCTGTTTGTGATGTACGGATTACTATTTTCGGTTTATTTAATAGGCATGAATTCTTGGGTTATTTATAATTTAGGGATATTTTGTCCTGATTTTGGGCTTGGGGGATTGAAGAAACGTGAAGAATGGTGGTATTCTTACTGTTTTTTGTGATAATTATTTTGCAGAAGGAGTTTAAAGGGTGGAGTTCTGTCGTGAAGAGATTTCTTATAAGAAATGGCTGATCAAGGCTTGGAAGGAGCCCAACCCGTTGATCTTAAGAAGCATCCCTCAGGAATTGTGCCTACCCTCCAGTGAGTTCTCACTTTTCCAACCGCTTGTGCCTTCTGATTGTGTATGATAGCTATTTTTTGTTGACCAAATAATAGTGTTACATTAGTTTTAAATGGTGGTTAAATATCAATGTTTTCAAAGGGCAAGGCGCATCTCAAGGTGACCAGCCCTTTGATTGCCTCAAGATGAGAGGTGAAAAAAAGGTGAGGCCTGAGTGGAGCAAGGGGCCATTAATAAATGAATATAACATAGATTGTAAGAACATCCAAATGGCAAAAACATACAATACTAATTAAGTTCTAATAGTTCCTCAATTGCGAATCAGAATGTTTTTGTTTGTGCTCCATTTCCACCATCCTATTGTAAAAGAGTACAAAATAAACTTAAAACAACTTCACTGCCCACTGCCGATGCCGAAGAAGCAAAATGCAAATACGAAAATTTATTGATTAATTGAATATAATTACAAATCATAATAAATTACCGTAAGGACAACCTACTATAAATTATAATAATAAAATATAATTTTATAATTTTATTGATTAAAGTAACAGAAGTTTTATTTAAAAAACAAACTTCAAAGAATGAAGCAAAAGAAATAAATGAAAAACTTACCCACAGACTGAATAAGACAAACAAGAAGAAAAGTGGAGAAACATTACTGACTGGTAGAAAGGATATGATGACCAAGTCGAGAAACCTTACACCCAACCATTGAAGTAATTGGAGAAACCTTGAGGAAGAAAACATCGTTCGAGAAGAAGAAACGATGACTAGTCTGAAGATGAAACGAGAGGGAAGAAGGAAGTGAATTAAAAAAATATTAAGGAGTAGCAGAAAAGTTAATGGCAAATCTTTATGTAGGCCTTTTTCTCGGGCTTACTAGATTTGATTTTATGGGTATGGAGCATATTTGAAAAAATAAAAATTAAAGAAGCAGCAGTAGAATGGTTGGTTGCGTGCCTCCGTCAATGCCAAAGGCACTCAAAGGGGCATTGAGGTGTTGTCGGGGGAGCCCTGATTGAAGATGCTTGCCTAGGCACTTCAAGAGGCAACCAGACCGTAGGTTGCCTTGCCTCTCATCTTAGGTTTGCTTGGGGTTGTCTTATTAACACTGCTATATAGAGCAGATTTCAACAAGAAATTGGTATCATGGATGCTTATAGTGATGTATCCAGAAATTGGGTTACTCTGGAAACGAGAGTAGTTTTTAACTTTTCGACCTAAGATCCATATGAACATCCAATATTGGCGTGATGTGATTCTTTCAAACTCTCCAGTTTTGAAATATTTAAGAATATACACATCCAATCTCTTTCTCCCCCCTATTTCTCTCTCTCGTGTGCACACATGTAGGTAACAGTATATATTTTGGTAATATAAGATTTAAATCGAGGTTCGAAGAACCAGTTACATCCTCTAAAAAATATAATGAGTTTACAAATCTCTTGTTAATTTGAATAGTTATTCAGGAATATATAAATTTCATTTATACATTAAAATACAAGTCCAGTAATTGTTTAAAAGCCACAACCTGCCCCTTCAAGAATGCCAATAAATGGACTTTCCTGCTTAACGAATCAACATTAGAGTGTCCAACTTTATGCTTACTGACGAAATCAAACCTTTGAATGAAGGAAAGCCATCTAGCATGCATACGATTTATATAGTTTTTTGAGTTTGCACAAATTTTAGAGAATAATGGTCAGAGAAAAGTATAAATTCCTTTCATAATAAGTATTGCTCCCAAACCTTAAGTGCTCGGACAAGGGAGTATAGCTCTTGCTCATATGTACTCTATTTTTGACGAGCCTCACCCAACTTTTTGCTAAAGAATTCATTAGGATGCATGCTCTAGAGATAGAATGGCTCCATTTCCAGCCCCAGAAGCATTGAAAAGTACTTCAAAAGGCCTAGAAAAATCTGGAAGAGCACACTGTGGATGAGCATAACTTGTTCCTGTAACCAAAGAAATTTTCCTTTATTCAAGCAAATAGTGAGTGGGCTGCTAAAGAACTCAAATGTTGGATAAATTTCCTGTAAAATGTAGCCAAGTCAAGAAAGCTTTGGACATCCTTTACTGACGTGGGTGTTGGCCAATTGCGTGTAGCTTGAGTTTTAGAAGTGTTAGACACTCCATATTCATTAATCACAAACCCAAGAAAAGAGATCTAGTTTGTCATAAAATGAACACTTTTTTTTGATTAATGACCAATTGATTCTCGGCCGACGATTTAAGCATATTGTGAAGATGAAATAGGTGGTCATCTTTAGTTTTGCTATAAACCAATATATCATGGACATATACCACCAAAAACTTATTAATGAAAGGTTTTAGAACTTGTGACATTAGTCTCATAAAAGTGCTCGGTGCATTAAACAAGCCAAATGGCACGACAAGCCAAACAAACCATCATGTGTTTTGATGGTTGTCTTCCATTAATCTCTCCACCTTATTCTTATTTGATGGTAACCACTCTTGAGATCAACTTTGGAAAACCACTTAGCAGCTCCAATTGGGTTGAATGCATCCGAAATCCTTGGAATTGAAAAATGACACTTTAACAGTTATCTTGTTGATGGCCCTACTATCTGCACACAACCTCCAAGTACCATCTTTCTTAGGGGCTACTAAAGTTGGGATGACACAAGGGCTAAGGCTTGGATGATTATGGCCTTTTTCTAATAGCTGTTGGATTTGTTCCTAAAGTATCTTACAATCTCTTGGGTTCATTCTATAATGAGGCAATTTAGGCAAAATGCTATTGGGTAAAAAGTCAATTTGGTGTTGGACATCCCTAAGAAGAGGTAAATCTGTTGGTGTTTCAACAATTTGTGGGAATTCCTCTAATAGTTGGTTAACATGGTCATTAGGCATAGAAGGGTCGGGTGAGTTTGACTGCCCTTGGACAAGACGACCCCAAATCTCCTTACACTCTTTGGTAACTAAAGGCTTTCGTTTAATGATGGTAAAGATACTTTCTTGTTATTAATATAATAACATTAGAAGGTAGGACTGCTTTTATGCCCATCGAGTTAAACTCATACGTATTGTCCCATCCTTTGTGAATGGTTTGTAAGTCGTATTGCCAAGGTCTCCCTAACAAAATATGAAAAACATTCATATCAAGATTATCACAAACGACTTGATCTTTATATATTTTTCCAGTAGAACTTATCTGAGCATCTCCTCCCTTTCGAATTCATCCAATTTTGTATGGGAGGGTGTGTCACTATCAAAGCTTTTACCAATTTCAAGGAGACCACATTTCAACTGCTTCCGTTGTCGATAATGACACTGCTCACCTTTCCATTGATTGTGCAATGCATACAGAAGAGGACGTGTCTTTGTGAATGAATTTTGGTTTTAGGTGAAAGCAAGACTGTTTTGAGAATGCATAACAGTTGGTCCCCATCTTCAGCTTTAATGTAAGTAGGATCTTCTTCCAAAATAGTGTTGTCACTGGTTTCTTGGCTCCCGTCCTCCATATATACCTCTACCTTTCTTTGAGGACATTCGTTTGATGATTGACCCTGTTGGCCAATGGCCATAACGAAAACATTTGCTGAAGTTGGTAGAGTTTGCATGTTTGTTCCACCCTTCTTGGTCGCCGTTTTTTGAAAACTTGGAGTTTGATTGGGTTTGTTACATGTGTTGTTTTTGTTCCAGACATGCTGCCAACCTAAAATTGCTTATTAGTGTCAGAGTTCTTTTTAGAATAAGTAAATGATCTGTTCCACATGCTTCTCTTCTGTTTCTGATTTCTTTTTCTACTTTCTGTTCCACCTTAGCAGCCATATTGATAGCTATTGCCAAGATCATCTACAATTCTTGCTATCTGGTAGTTTTCACTTTTGATTAATCTTGTACGGGCACCCAACCTATGAAATTCCACAGTATATGGCCACAATTCAATTCTACATTTTTGATACTGTTGGTAAAGGAGTTGTTCATAGTCAGCCTGTAAGACTCTTCCTTTCATCATTCTCAACATTCATGGTCAACGCTTGATAGGTCTCTTTCCGATTAGTCTAAGATTGAGTTGTATTTGGTCCCACCATGACATAGCTCCCCAATTTTCAATTTAGAAGTTACTAGTTTGACCTTGGGCTTCGGTGTATTCATGTAATCAGAAGCTCTCTGCGCTTTTGACCCAATCAAGGTATGCTTCTAAGTCTATCTTGCCATCGAACGTAGGGAAATCGATCTTCATCTTGTAATATTGGTTGTAATCCTTGCGTTATTGAAAATTCCTCACCTCTTATCTATTATGAAATCTTCCTAGCTTTTCTTATTCACTGGAGGAATCGAAATCATGGTTGTCAAATTTAGGTTCTTGAATTCTTGGTCTATCTTGAAGAACTCGAGCTCTCTAGAAATTAGGAAATCTTCCCCTTGCATTAAATCTTGATCCATTATTTTGTACTTCTTGAATTTTTGTTTTTTGCGGTTGCTCCCTAATCTCCCCTTTTCCCTATAAAGGTTGTTGTGGAGGGGCATTGGAAATTTGTTCTAATTGCCTAGCCATATCTTCGAGGATAGTCTGAATACTATCAATGCTAGATTGCATATAATTCAATGGTCCTTCAACCGCCAGCAAGCTTACGATTGTGGATTGTGGAGAGAGCGCATCAGGTGCATGGGTTTGGGCTCAACATCCCTTACCCGACCGGAATTTATGGTGTTTTTCCTAGTCATTAGGTCCAAGGTAGTCTTGGAGCTTTGATACCGAACTTAGTGTAAGCAAGTTGGTAGAAACATTACCTCAAAAATCTTATGAATGAAAAGGGGGACTAATTCTTTAAATACTAGCCAGCCCACTGAAATTACAAGATAATCCCTATTAAACAATACACAAAGTTACTACACGGTAAACTACAAATACAACATAATATCCAAGCTTTAAACCCAAAACAGGGTACTAAAGAACAAGGGAAAGACAAAATTCACCCAAAACCAAAAACAAAGCCTCAAACCACATCAACAACTGTAGATTCATTTTGGTAATACGAGAGTTAAGTTGGAGTTCTAAGAATGAATTACATCCACCAAAAAAATTTAAGGAGTTCACAACTCTCTTACTAATTTGAATAGTTACTCAGGAATATGTAAATTTTGTCTATACATTAAGAATTTGTCAAGATTGATGGTCTAGCATAATCTTTGTAATATTTCCAAGAATAATTCAGAGAAGATTCTCCCTTCCTGACAAAATTGTCATACATAACGGTGATATGTGATAACCTGGTAACTAAGATAAAAACATATTCTTTCTGATTATATGTACTCTCTTTTTTTTTGTCTCTTGATGAACGTACAATATATTATATTGTTTCTAGGAACATTGTGTCAACTGTGAATCTGGACTGCAAGTTGGATCTAAAAGCCATTGCTCTGCAAGCTCGCAATGCTGAATATAATCCCAAGGCAAGTGACTTTTTATAATAAGCCAATTCTAATTTCAGGTTGGAACTTTGTTGTTTCTTTTTTTGCCTTTGAATTTTTAAGATTTCAATAATTTTTTCAATGAAACAGCGTTTTGCTGCTGTTATCATGAGAATAAGGGAGCCAAAAACTACAGCATTGATATTTGCATCAGGAAAGATGGTAATTTATTTTCTACCTAATTTTTGAATGACTGAAGTTTGCCACATTGCTAACTTGATTAAGACAATATGACATTATGATCAAAGATCAAAAATTTGCAAGGTTGATTAGGGGCATAATCTTGTTCCATATCTTTGTGAACCCATGTCATGATCATATTTTATTCTATAATTTAATAATAACCTCAAAACCACATGTATTAAGACAATATGACATTATGGGAGTTGTACTAAAGAAAAAAAGACCTCAAACCAATATTTATAATTTATTTGGCCAATCTTCTTTTCATGGACCCATATGAAACAGGCACGTTGATAAAATAATTCCCCTAAGAATGCTTCGGAGCTTGATGAAATTTGTTTGAATTGCATTTAAGTTGGGTGAGAATTTGTGGCCGTAATTTGCCACTATAGTTATATGGATGCTCTTTTTTTTTCCCTTGTAAACTGGTTGCTGCACTTGAAGATTATCTTGTTTTAGCTATTCAGATGTATGATGTGGTGTAGGTCTGTACTGGAGCTAAGAGTGAACAACAATCCAAATTAGCTGCAAGAAAGGTATTTACTTTCTTTCCATTGTTTTGTCTTAGTGTATAGAGGTTGTCAAAACCTCTCTCTACACACTGGCTGTTAGAATATCAATGATGGAATCCTGCAGCTTGAGAAGGTTTACATGATTTTATCTTAAACTGTTATCTTTTGGTTCATTAATTTTTCAAAGGTCTGACTAGTTGTGTCCTGCCTGGATTCGGTGACTTAATTTGAATTCTGAAGCTTAAGTGTTACAGATTTCATTTTATAGGCAGTCCAGACAATTAGACATATGAGCTGAGATATGGTTAGGAATTAGGCATTGAGAATGGTTGATAGTTGAAAGTAATATGTACATTACATCTTGTTGTAGAAAAAATGTATGTACGCATAGTTATTTGCATAACTAAGTGTTGATGTATCATTTGAGATTAAATTGTCATAAGGGAGTCAATAAGCATGATCAGTTGATGCTTAGTTTATTGACTTTCTTATTATTCTAAAAGCTGTTGGGCATCTCATTCAACAGCACCCTTCTTTTTCATATGAAGGTCATAAAAAATATAATATGAATTCTTTATCTGATATTGTACCTTGTTTCTACTTCCCAGTACGCCCGAATTATCCAAAAACTTGGTTTTCCTGCCAAGTTCAAGGTATGTGCTTCTATCCCCCTCACGTGTAGGGCACTGCAATTGCCACCAGAAACTTCTTTTAGATTTCCTTTTGTAAAAAAAAAAAAGTGGAGACGTCTTTCAGTAAGAATGAAAGAAGACAAAAGAGAAGGGAAAATAAGATAAACACACAGTTCAAATAAAAAAATTTGATTCTTAAAACTAAGATTGTTTAGTGTACATTCTCATGCATTTTTAATCTGATGCAGGATTTTAAGATTCAGAATATTGTTGGCTCATGTGATGTTAAGTTCCCCATAAGGCTCGAGGGTCTTGCTTATTCACACGGAGCCTTTTCAAGTGTAAGCTTAAAATCTATATCTTGGTATCTATGTGCATTCTATGGGATCGTTTCTATTACCTCATTATTAGATTTTTGTCAGATTCTGGAAGTCCACAGTTAGTCAAGCATTTTTCTGCTAGAAATCTCTCTCTTCTGAATATTTTTCTTTTGGGGGTATGCCTTGAATGTGTATGTATTAGTCAAGCATTTTTCTGCTAGAAATCTCCATCTCTTCTGAATATTTTTCTTTTGGGGGCATGACTTTTGGGGGCATTTCTCCAATTTTTTAAAGTGATTCTGTGTTTTGGTTTTTGCATGGGGAACTAGTCCAACAATGAATCTTCATGGTCAACAAGTTTGAGATGGTACTGAAGTTTGTAGTTTTGAGTGATGTATGCACATTTATCGGTGATGAAATAAATCCTAAGAGTTAATAGTATTTTCAATGTTTTAAGTACTTCATTGTAATTAACATTCACTATATATTTTATCAGTTAAACATTTATTTTGATGTGAACATTTTATATTTGTGTAACTTAACTTCATTAAAACTAAACATTTATTTTGATGTCGAACTTTTTTATATATGTGTAACTTAACTTCATTAAAACTTAACTCTTCATTTTTCTTTCCAGTACGAACCAGAGTTATTTCCTGGATTGATATATCGGATGAAACAACCAAAGATTGTGCTGCTCATTTTTGTCTCTGGAAAAATAGTTCTAACTGGGGCTAAGGTAAAAATTCGATTGCCATTTTTGTGCTTATGAGGTTAGATGTCTGAAATATTATTTGAATATTGAGGATATATTAGTTATTAGCCAAAAGTTTATTAGTCGGAGGTGGTATGTATTGGGTGACGGTGAAGGCATATGATGGTTTACCTATTTTAGCTTCGGCTTGCATTTATTCAGTAGGGAGGTCTCCAAGTTCCTTGACTCGAATATTTTACTGGTCAATATGATTCTCTGATTTCAATTTAATGCGTAATTATATGCCATCAATTATCACAGATTCAATTAGCAGTTAATGGGTTTAGTATGATTTATGGTCAGTTTTGACCAATCTTGAGATAACCCTTAGAATAACAGGATTACAATTGCAGAATTGCATGACCTATTTGCCATGTTTTAAAAGGTGGTCATACGCGCATGGCTAGGCACTAGGTGTAGGTTAAGGCGGGGCACACAAAAGAACGTGTACATTAGGCGTGCTCCTTCTGTGAAGCCCCAAGTGTTAAGCCCTGGCCCTGAGGCTTTTTCATTAAGTAAAAAAATAATAATTATTAGGGTTTTTCATCTATATTAATTAAAAAAAATAATATTTACTAAGTCTAAATGCAAACTTCCCTGCATTTAGGTTATTTTTCCCTCATAATATTCGACCATTTTCTTTTCCTTATGGAATACTTTATACATAGGTAGCGAACATCACACAAAAATCTGTGCTTTTTTTGTGCTTTGTGCTTTGTACTTAAGTCCCAAAAACTATTGCGCTTTATTAGCTTTAAAAACACACAGCCTATTTGTAAAGTTAGTGTCAGAACTACAGTTATCTTTGATCTTGAATCCTTCAGGTGAGAGAGGAGACATATACAGCCTTTGAGAACATATACCCAGTGCTTACAGAGTTCAGGAAAAACCAGCAATGGTAAGATGCTTCAACTGAAACTCCCAAAGAGTTTAATATGGGTGCCAACATAAATCTTTGTGCAATTTTTTCTTCTCCTATATTGGTTGGATTTCTTATTAGCATGTGGATCTGAGTCTGAATCTTTTGCTGGAAGAAATGAATAATCTAAATTGTTCCAGATTAAAACAACCAGCCTATTGCTCGTTTCATCTTAACGAACATCTGTTTGCAGATATTTTGGTTTTGGATTAGCCATCTGGGAAGTCGATTTTCCTTCATCCTTGGAGAACAAACTGACTGGCACAGACACAAGGTAGCCGGAAAGAAGTGTATTTATCGAGAGATTTCTTCCAGTTTGAAGATATATGAAAGACTTTCGGTTTTTGGCCTTAAAATGAAGGGGTTTAGTCTAGTGAATCAGCGTCTTCACTTAAGTGTCCGTCTGTCTATGCGATAAAAAGTGGAGGGAAGCCAATGGAACCCTTTTTTTTTTTTTTTTTTTTTTTTTTTTTAATTTTTTCTTTTTGATATATGTGATATTATGTAATCAAAATGGGGGATTGTGTATAGAAGATTTTTTGTTCCAATAACTGACACTAGACAATTATGCAATTTATATTAACCTTCACACAAGGTCATCTTATGGTTCTACTCCATAGATAGAATAAATTAGAAATTATTTGATATTCGAATAGTGAAAATATTGACGATCCTATTTCTATTCCAGTATATGAGGTGATCATCAAACCCCAAATTGTGAAATTTGAACCTTTTTTTTTACTTCATTTTGAAGCTATAATATCTGGCTTCCTAAACCAGCAATTGCTGGCTGGAGAAAAAAAAGATCATTGCAGGGTCAATCAAAGCTAAATGAATCCGGAGTTATTTGAACTTAGAGGTGTTTGATCTCTCAATTTTGCAATTTTTGCACTAGAAAAAGAAAAAAGAGTTTGTGTTGGCTTTTCTATTTTTTTATTTTTTCTCTACCACCATTTAGTGTTCTATAAAATTTTATAATAGAAGATGCTTTGATCAATTTACAAATTAAAATCCTATCATTTGGAGAGTTAAAATTCCATATATATTTATGAATGTTTTATAATCTACTTGGGTTTATCAAATCATAATGTTGTGCTTTTGAAGATGCTAAAATTTATTAAGTCAGCATTATCTCATACATAGATAAGTTATTATTTTATAAATAATAACGAAATCTTTGACATTTCTTGTTCATTCATATTTAAATATGTGGGAATCGAAATTTAAAATTAGTAGAAACATGAGTAACTTAAAAAGGTACAATTCTTTGTCTATGAGAAGTGGCATTCTACTTACATCAACATCTTGTCAATTTACCAATTCGACCTTGAAAACCACTTGTGCGTTTGCAATTAAGAACGCCACTTGATGATCAATGCTCGATGCACGATACATGACACTCCATGCTCTATGCTTTACACTCTATGTTGTACGTTCTATGCTCGATACGCGATACACCATGCACAATGCTCGATGCACAATACATGATGCTTCATGCTCTTTGCTCTATGTTATATGTTGTATGTTCTATGATCGATGTAAAGAAACGGAAAGAAAAAAAGAAATATAGGAAGAAACAGAAAATGTAGAAGAAACGAAAAAAAACCGAAAGAAGAAACACATAAAAAAGACAAAAAAAGAAAAAACAAAGTAAAGAAATGGAAGTAGAATTGCAAAAAAAAAAAAAAAAAAAAAAAAAAAAAAAAAAAAAAAAAAAAGCTAAAGAAAGAGAGAAAAAGAAGTGAGAAGAAGAAAACTTAGAAAAAAAGAAGAAGAAAAACATTGCAAAATGAAGAAAAGGGAAGAAGAATGGATTTGAGGTTAAATAGGTAACTTCATACAATGATGACATAAGCATAAGACCACTTTTCATTGGTTTTAAAAAAAGCACCTGTTTTTCATTTGGACCTCTTATTTTAGGCTACTATGCCAATTTTCCAGCATTTATCTATTTTTAAAGATAAACACACATAAAAAACAAGGTTTAAAATGTTGATGTCGATGTCGATGTCTCAATTTTAAGAGAGTTGACACTCAGCATTGTAGGTGCTCGGTGGCCTTGAACTTTGATTCACTTCCCTCTGATCAGGTCTAAATCTCGTCCAAGCTAACCTGCATAAGAGTTCTCGTGCTAGTATGGTGTCCAACCTACTGTACTCTGATATTTAAGTTAGTACTAAGAGTGACTAATTCAACTAAGCATAAAAAGAAGTAAGATTCTTTCCTTTGGAGATTACTTACTCTTCAATTTAGAGTGGTCGAATGGGGTTTTTTTTTATAAATTAGACATCTGACATATAACCATGGTTGCGTGTGGCGTCAAGGTTGTCAAGGACGTTTTCTAGCCTTTGAGGTTATAGGGTGCCAGTCCAATCTCAACTCGTTTATTTCCTAATTGTTATATATGTTTATCGGCTCGACTGGTCGGCCCAAACTCCAAGGCACTGTCATTTTCCTTTTGGGACGCACACTCCCCAATGCCTTTTCCTGATACCTTTTGGGCTTGTACCCGTCCATGAGTTTTGTGCCATGCCTTAGGCAACCGTCGAAATTGGTCCTCCAGTGAGTTGACTAGTGGTTTTGTTAAGGGTTAGGTCATCGACTTCTTAAGAGGTGATGCAATCATTCGGACGTGGCAAAGGTGATTAATGCTCTTCATATTGATTACGCTTTTTTTAGTGTGAACAAGTGGTCGTGTCAATCTCGCCTTGCGAGAGTGCCAATTCTTGTTCAAGTGTGTTCGTCAGATGGTAGTCCATCCAATGGTCATCATCGAAAAGAGATTTCCTATAAAAAAATGACCTTTGTTCGTGGCAGTAGATTGCTTTTTTGTGTCGACTTTGTCAAATTTTTTGTTGACGTCCCTCCAAGAGATCCTGGTGGAAGTGATCCATCTCGACTTATCCAAGTCGGCTTGGAGAACATGAGGGAGCGATACCGCATCGCCCCCTATATCACTCTTCAACTATGCCTAAGCTCGGGGAGAGCATCGCACAACCTTCTTCCTTATTGGCAAGGTTAGAACCATTAAATATTTAAGGGTAACATTCACCTTAGTTCTCAATGCTTTCTTTACCTGCAAGGGTTGCTTAGGCTTAGCTTTCCCCTAATGGAGCATAGGAATTATGGGCCACTAGCCAATGAAATCAGCTTGCTTGAAGGTAAGAATTTTAAGTGAAAAATGTTATACTAGCCTTTCGAACATGTGACCTTTGGTTTAGGTAAGAGGGTGCAGTGCACAACCAGCTAGGTTGAAAATCAACTTTTGAACATAAGTCTTGAAATTTAAAATAAATACAATCGGTTGGTTTCAGGTTTATTCAGTTTGGTTAGTTCTGTTGAAACATTTGTCATTATTAAACTTTATTTGTGATATTTAGTGTGACTTTTGGATTTTGTAACTTTTAATTTTTTTTGTAACCAATAGTGATTTTTAAGTTATAGGAGTTATGTGAGTTATGAGCATTTGATGACATTTTTATGTTATAGGAGTTATGTGAGTGATGAGAATTTTGTAACCATTGGCATTCCTATGATTATGTTTGTAAGCCTATATAAAGGCATGCTTAGTTGAATGGAAAACATATCTCTCATTTTTCATATTTGTTCTCCACGTTTTTTCTAACATAGTGGTATTAGAGCTAGTAGAAAATATTGAGAGAAAAATGGCCAACGGTGGAATAGGTTCACTTCAACTACCAATGCTTACCAAGCTCAACTATGACAATTGGAACATCAAGATAAAAGCGTTACTAGGAGCACAAGATGTATAGGAAATCGTGGAGAACGGTTTCCAAGAGGCAGAAGCTGAAGCCGATCAAGCGTAGAGAGATGTGTTAAAGAAGACAAGAAAGAAGGACAAGAAGGCCCTTTATATCTTGTATCAATCGGTGGATGAAGATACGTTTGACACCATCGCCAATGCGGAGACGTCAAAGGCGGCATGGGACAAGCTTCAATGGATTCATAGAGGAGCCGATCGTGTGAAAAAGGTACGGTTGCAAACCTTACGTGGTGAGTTTGAATCTTTACAAATGAAGGAGACAGAGGTGATAGCGGAATATCACACAAAAGTAATGGCTGTTGTCAACCAATTGAGACGGAATGGTAAAGAAATCACCGATGTTCGTGTCATGGAGAAGGTTCTACGAAGCCTAAATATAAAGTTTGAGATTATCGCCATGACGATCGAGGAGGCATAGGATCTCGAGAACATGACAATTGAACAATTTATAGGCTCGTTACAAGCCTATGAGGAGAAAAAGAAAAGGAGGATGGAGCAAACAAAGACCGTTGAACAACTTCTCCAACTCAAAATCAAGGAGGAGAATAGTCGTGGATGTGGAAGAGGTCGTGGTGGTCGAGACCATGTTGGAAGAGGTGAAGCCAACACCGATGTTTCTCAAAACTCATCTGAATCCTCAAGAGGAAGAGGAGGTCGAGGTTGTGGAAGACGTGGTGGAAGGTCCGGGAGAGATAAATCTTAGGTAAAATGTTATAATTATAACAAATATGGACATTATGCGAATGGGTGTTACTCATCTTAAACAGAGTCGATTGATCGAAAGCATCAGGACTGATCAACTGCTAGCACATCAAAAGCCCATCAAGGGCAATCCAATTATGCAGAGGAGAATGAAACCTTATTTATGGTTTCAAAGGGAGAAGAAGAGAGTCAAGATAGTATGTGGTATCTTGACACAGGAGCCTTGAATCACATGTGTGGAAAATGCGAGATGTTTGTGGAGTTGAATGAGATGGAGAAAGGTAATATTGCCTTTGGAGACAATTCTTTGGCCGCCATCAAAGGAATAGGTAAAATTCTCATTCGGTTAAAAAATGAAGAAAATCAATATATCACAAATGTTTATTACATTCCCAATGTAAAAAATAATATATTGAGTGTGGGACAATTGTTAGAGAAAAAATAATATATTGAGTGTGGGACAATTGTTAGAGAAAGGTTTTGAAGTTCAAATGAAAAACAATTGTTTGTATTTGAGGGATAATCATAGAGACTTATTGCTAAAGTCTCCATAACCAAAAACCGAATGTTTCCTTTGAATATATGTAATGATGTTCCAAAATGCTTGAAGACGTGTTATGAAGATCTCTCTTGGCTACGGCATCTACAGTTCGAACACTTCAATTTTGGAAGTTTAGAAGATTTGTCGAAGAAGAAGATGGTGCGAGGTTTACCACACATTCACAAGCCAAACCAAGTGTGTGAAGGGTGTTTGCTTGGCAAACATCATCGAAGTAGTCCGAAGGAGTCTATGACAAGAACAAAGAAGCCTTTAGAACTCATCCATGCCGATGTGTGTGGAATGATCAAATCAGAGTCTCATGGTAAAAGTAAATATTTCCTTCTCTTTATTGATGATTTTTCTAGAAAAACATGGGTGTACTTTTTGAAGGAAAAATCAGAAGTATTTGAAATCTTCAAAAGATTTAAGGCACATGTGGAGAATGAAAGAAACCTTACAATCAAGGCCATGAGAACTGATCGAGGTGGTGAATTCACATCAAATGAGTTCAAACAATTTTGTGATGAAAAAGGCATCCGACGTCCGTTAACAGTCCCAAGGACACCGCAACAAAATGGCGTGGTGGAGAGGAAGAATCGGACAATCTTGAATATGGCAAGAAGCATGCTAAATACAAAGAAGATGCCGAGGGAATTTTGGGCGGAGGCCGTAGCTTGTGCAGTTTATTTGACAAATCGAGCACCAACCAAAAGTGTGCTTGACAAGACGCCTCAAGAAGCATGGAACGGAAGAAATTCTGGGATTGGTCACTTCAAGGTGTTTGAGAGTATTGTATATGCTCATGTGTCAAAAGAAAAAAGGACCAAGCTCGATGATCGAAGCTAGAAACTCATCTTCATCGGCTATGATGCAAGTTCAAAGGGTTATCGTCTTTACAGTCCTTTGAAAGAGAAGGTAATTATTAGTTATGATGTTGTTTTTGATGAGAAAGCCTCTTGGGATTGGAATATACAAGATGAGGAGAATGATTTCCTTCCATATTTTGAAGAAGACGATGAAAATGAGCCGACCAGGGATGAAGTGGGTGAAGGTTTGCCCATTCCAGTGCCACCTCATTCGACCGATCGATCATCATCTGAAGGTTCATCCAGCGATTCAGAGAACGAAATTGGCCCAAGAGGAACTCGAAGTCTACGGAAACTTAATGAGGTAAATGAAAATCAAAATGACATAATTCTCTATTGTCTTTTTGGTGATAGTGAGCCTATTAGTTTCCAAGAAGCCATTGCAAGCAAGAAATGGAAGGATGCAATGGATGAAGAAATTCGAGCGATAGAGAAAAATGACACATGGGAGTTGACCAAGCTTCCAAAAGGGCACAAACTGATCAGAGTGAAGTGGGTATACAAGACAAAGAGAAAAGTCAATGGTGATGTTGAGAGGCACAAGGCGAGACTAGTGGTGAAAGGGTATAGCCAACGACATGGCATCGACTATGATGAGGTATTTGCCCCTGTTGTTCACCTTGAAACTATTCGTTTGATTATTGCTTTGGCAGCCCATAATCATTGGAAGATACATCAAATGGATGTCAAATCAGCATTCTTGAACGGAATTCTTGAGGAAGAGGTCTATGTGGAACAACCATTGGGTTATGAAGTCAAGGTTGAAGAAAATAAAGTGCTTCGATTGAAGAAGGCACTTTATGGTTTAAAGCAAGCACCAAGAGCATAAAATTCGAAGATTGACAAGTACTTTCAAGAGAAGATGTATATGAAGTGTCCTTATGAGCATGCCTTCTACATCAAAATGCAAGGTGAAAGCATACTAATCATTTGTTTATATGTTGATGATTTAGTATTTACTAGAAAAAATCCTAGCATGTTTGATGAGTTCAAAAGAGACATGGCAAAGGAGTTTGAAATGACGAACATTGGTCTCATGAGTTACTATCTTGGGATCGAGGTCAAACAAGGTGAAGATGGGATTTTTATATCCCAAGAGGGCTATGCTAAAGAAGTGCTCAAGAAGTTAAATATGAATGATGCTAATCCATTTGGAACACCGATGGAATGTGGAGTCAAAATCACCAAGCAAGATGAAGGAGAGAAGGTAAATTCTACATATTTCAAAAGCTTGGTTGAAAGTTTGAGATACTTGACATGTACAAGACCAGATATTCTTTATTCGGTTGGAATTATTAGTCGATTTATGGAGGAACCGATAGCAACACATTGCAAAATGACAAAAAGGATACTTCGCTACATCAAAGGGATGATTGGGTTTGGTCTTTCATATGTCTCTTCTAGCAATTTTGATATTGTTGGTTATTGTGATAGTGATTGGAGTAGTGATTTGGATGATTGAAAGAGCACTACTGGGTTTGTGTTTTTTATTGGTGAAACGGCGTTCACATGGATGTCAAAAAAGCAACCCATAGTCACATTATCAACATGCGAGGCAGAGTACATCGCAACAACTTCATGTGTATGTTATGCAATTTAGCTAAGAAACTTAGTGAAGGAGTTGAAGTTTCAAATGGAAGGTCCAATGGAGATTTTTGTTGACAACAAATTGGCCATTGCCTTAGCAAAAAATAATCCGGTATTTCATGGGAGGGATAAGCACATTGATACCTGATTTCACTACATTCGGGATTGCATTACGAAGAAAGAAGAGGAACTCAAATAAGTCATAAGACCAAGTGGCAGAAATTTTCATAAAGCCCCTCAAGTTGGAGACTTTTATCAAAATGAGGAGTTTACTTGGTGTAACAAATCAAGTTTAAATTGGGGGGGGGGGGGGGGGGTGTTGAAACGTTTATCATTATTAAACTTTATTTGTGGCATTTAGTGTGACTTTTGGATTTTGTAACTTTTAGTTTTTTGTAACCAATAGTGATTTTTAAGTTATAGGAGTTATGAGCATTTGATGACATTTTTAAGTTATAGGAATTATGTGAGTGATGAGATTTTTTTAACCATTGGCATTCCTATGGTTATGTTTGTAAGCCTATATAAAGGCATACTTAGTTGAGTGGAAAACATATCTCTCATTTTTCATATTTGTCCTCCACGTTTTTTCTAACACATTCAAGACCCAAAACTGATTGAATTTCATATATTTTTTTGCCTTGCATCCCCAGCTTTCACACAGATAGGCAACAGATGGAATTCCCAAAAAAATAGACAAGACAACTTTAATATTTGATAAATCATCTAACAAAACAATTCATGTAAAGCAGAAAATACTTTAGTGAAATCAAACATTTATCTTACAAATACACCCATAATTAAACTTGTAAAACCCTATATATAGGGGATCTAAGTTAGAAATTGAGGTAGAATGTTCTTATCTGTTTCTGTAAGCCCTTGAAAATCCTTCAAGAATCTAAGAATAAAGCCCCTTTCGTGGATGTAGGCCTTGTTGCTAAACCACGTAAAATCTCTTGTGTTCCTCTTCTTTTTTTCCATCTTTGCATGCTCAGTTTACATCTACAAATCATCTTCTTCTTTTGACCGTTTGAACTGCTTCTTATCTTCTTTTCTTTCACGACTGCAAAACAGAGAGAAAACTCGAGTGAATTTTTTTCCCCTCTTCTTTTTGGGTTGAAATGAGGTATGCAAGTGATGAATAGTTGTGATTAGATTAGACCTTCAATGTGTGTAGAAGGATCATCAACAACGTGACCATTTCTCCAACCATTTGTTCAACCTTAGGTCTTTCTTTTAGTTTGGGCCTCGGTGATTGTGGAAAAAGCCTAACAAAGTGGTATTAGAGCCTACAAGAACAAAGAAAGATTTTCAAGAACTTTAAAAAAAGACAATCTTGGAGCCTTTTGAAGCAAAAAAGAAGGCAAGAAAATGGCAGTTGTAAGTATGACATAGAAAAATTTGATAGGAAAGGAGATTTCAACTTTTGAAAGGCCAAAATCAGAGCCGTACTGGGGCAATAGAAAGCTCATAAAACCCTAAAAGATCCCTCTAAGCTCCCTACTACTGTGACAGAAGATGACGGAGAAAATATGGAGTTGATTGTACATGGAACACTTGTTTTGAATCTCTTAGACAGTGTATTTCGACAAGTGATTAGTTAAGACACTACTTTTAAGATGTGGACAAAGTTAAATGAACTCTATGAATCTAAGGATCCCCCTAATAAATTATTCTTAAGGGAGAGATTCTTTACATTCAAGATGAATTCATCTAAGACTTTGATCGAGAACCTTGATGGGTTTAAGAAGATTACAACATAATTTAGAACTCAAGGTGACACTATTTGGGTAGATAATGAAGCCTTTGTGCTACTTAATTCACTTCCTGAGACATATTAACAGACCATGTCCCTCCAATTTTAATATTGTTAATAAACTATCATTAGACCTAAAATCTCGAATGGATAGATTATGATAAATTTTATATTCTATTCATATTCTTAATGCTCGTGACATGTTTTGAGCAGGAGCGACGCTAGGGCGAGGTTTAAATAGAGTTATGGCAACGTTTTTAGCTGGGGCCCTAGGGTTTGGAGCTCATTATTTGGCAAGCTTGGGTGGAGAGACTGGCCGACCAATAATGCTTGGCTTGTTTGTGTTCGTCCTAGGTAAATTTTTAGTTATTGTCCATCCTCAAATGTTTCTTGCCAATGAAAAATGAGAAAAAACATAACATAAAAAATTAACAGGACATAAAAAATTTATGGTAATCTAATTATGTATATGATTATCTCTAATTTGGGTAATTACTATACAAAAACAAACTTTGCAAAGCTAATTTTACTGGATTGAATTCCAATAATGTGGCTTCGTTGAAAATATGTTGAAAAAGAATTATTTGTGTTGTCGAGAAGGCCACTTTGCAACACACGTGAAAAAGTAAAATAATTATTTTTGAGGAATAGTACACTCAAATATCTAAGTGCTCACCAACCTAAAATGTGTACAACCAAGGAATGATACAATCATATTGTTATTTCATGAGATTAGTCGAAGTCTACATAATTGACTACGATATTTGATGGAGTTTAACAATTTTTAGTGTTAAAAAAAATTTGAGAGTATTTTTCTAATTTTGGAGATGAGTTTTATCTTGATTCATCTTTTGTGTGAGTATTATATTATAAATCAAATCAATACATTTTTCTTTTAATACAATAAAATGGGGGCATCAAAATTTAAAATTTAGAGAAAATAGTACATACCAATTACCATTTAATTATGCTTACTTTACAAATTTAATATATATCTAAGCCAAGGGAAATGATTTAATAATGTATTTGAAAAATAATAAATAAATCATGCACATGTCTTAACTAACAACTTTGTTTGTATGTTTGTTTTATTTAAGTTTAATAGTGATTTAACTATATCAATCAACTCGTCGTCATTAAAATTCAAATTTAGTTAAAGAGATTAATTTATTCTTGAACAAAATATCAAAAGATTAAATACTCACCCCTACATATTATTAAATCCTATGTAGGTAGCCACCATGAATTGAACTCATTCTCTCTAACTTGAACATATTAGTTTAATTGATTAAGACATTATATCTTTGATGAAAAGATCAAATGTTTGAAATCTCATTACTACGTGTCATTTAATATTTTTTTTCTTTTGTATTTAAATGAAATATGGCAGGTGGAATATCAACATTCATACGATTCTTCCCAAAGATAAAGGCAAGATACGATTATGGGCTGCTGATATTCATATTGACATTCTGTATGGTATCACTATCAGGATATAGAGACGATGAAATTGCAAAGCTTGCAATTAGTAGGATTCTAACTATTCTCATTGGTTGTTGTTTCACTGTCATTGTTTGTATTTTTGTGCGACCTGTTTGGGCTGGCACTGATCTTCATTATTTGGTCGCCACCAACATTCAATCTCTTGCCATTTTCTTTGAAGGTATGTACGATTGTTGATTCACTTTTTTGTTTGTTTTTTTAAATTTATTTTTTCGGTTATTATCTACTTTTTCAAGAATTTTTTTCAAATTAAATAGTTATCAAACATTTAAAAATATTGTCTAATTTGTGTTCGATAATTTAGTCATAATTTGTTGGTTTTTTATGATAATTAATCTCCTTTAGTTTTTTTTTTTTTTTTTTTTGACTTGATTGATGATTGTATGTGTAAATTATCGTTGGCAGGCTTTGGAGTTGAATATTTTGGATTATCAAAAGAAGGAGAGGTTTCCAAGACCGACATGCAAAAATATAGAACTATTCTAAATTCAAAATCAAATGAAGAATCGTTAGTGAGTATTCGAGCTCGATCAAGTTAGATATCTTTTAGGGCTTGTTTGATAATTGTCTAATTCATTTATTTCGTTCTTTCTTTTTTCTTCTTTTTTTTTCTTTTAGTTCATGTTTCATGACAATGGTTTCTTGTTTATTATGGTTTTTAAAAAGAAAAACTAAAATAAAGGTAATAGAAACTGTGTTTAGTAACTATTTATTTGGTATGGAATCAAGATGATATAGTGTTGTTCTTAAAAACGGGATTAAAGGACAAATTAATACCATCATTTTCCAAAACAAAAAAGAAGTAAACAGAAAAGTCGAAATAAAAAACGAAAAAAAAGGTTATGTGTAATTACAGTTCTAACTTCTAACTTCTCTCACTTGAGAAAATGTTGAGCTAAATGTTGCACATGTTTGGGCAGACTAACCTTGCAAGATGGGAGCCTCGTCATGGCAAATTTAGATATCGTCATCCTTGGAAGCAATATTTGGTAATTGGAAGCTTAAACAGGGAGTGTGCCTATCGCCTTGAAGTTCTTAACGGATGCCTCAAAGCTAACCAATTTCAAGTAAGATTTCATGTAAATTTTCATCTACAACTTCTAGAATTGTATCGAATTACTTCTACATCTTTTAAAAGCTTATAATAGATCCCAAAGCCAATTTCAATTTTGCATATAGTTAATCTACCAACTTCACTATGCTTACTTTATCATAAAATGATTAGTTGATAACATTAATTTTAAGTAAATTTTATTTTTTTTAAAAAAAAACTAGTTTTTAAAACTTTCCAAAAGTTTTCAAAACACAGTTAGAAAGTAGATCTCGAAACAAATTATAAATTGCTTAATTTTGGAAGCAAAAGATACAAGACTAAATATCTATTTATTAAATGCGAAGTAGTTTTAAAAAAAAATTTCCAGAAATTTAGTCAAAAATATAAATGTTACTTAAGAAAGATAAAAACTTTGGCTAAGAGACGTTGTAAGAAAAAAAAATACTTTTCACATTTGGTTAAGAGTACATATATATGCTGATGATGATCTTTTATTTTGTAGATGCCATCACAAGTCCATGGTCAATTCCAAGAGGAATGTAGGAAGATATGCAGTGAATCAAGTCGTGGGTTAAGAGAATTATCATTAGCACTAAGAAAAATGGTTCCTCCACTAACAGCCAAAGCCCACATAGAAAAAGCAAAGATTGCAGCTGAGAACCTCAAGTCCCATTTGGAAGAATGGAGATTTGAAGAAGTGAATAATGCTATGGAGATTGTTCATGTTATTTCATTGACATCACTTCTATTTGACACAATTTGTTGTATAGAGAAGATTGTGGATTCCGTTCAAAAGTTAGCTTCAATGGCAGGTTTCAAGGCTGTGGAAGTACAATCAGGTGTAGCACCACAGCAACAAAATGATTTGCAAGATGAAGGTCATTGCAGCCATGCCATGGAACTACTATTCTTTTAGCTCATCATGTTATTACCATTGATGAAGAAACTCCTTGTTAATGCTTTGAAGCATTTTCAAATAAGAGGGCTGAAAATTTATAGTGATTATTAGATAAACATGGCTCCATCTCAAAATTAATATGTGATGAGAGGAGGTAATCCATGTATCTAATTAAAATTGTGAAGTTTTTTCATCTTTTCGATGTTTGAGATCCTCAACATGTGTCTTCCTAAATGGTGCTTCTTTTTGTTAACCATTGGGAAATCACTATTATTAGGTCATATCTCAATTTTGGAAATCACTATTATTAGGTTATATCTCAATTTTTTGACTAAATACTCGTTTGGTTGTTTGGGCTTCATTGGACTCTAATACGATGTTCTATTTTTTTTTTTTTTTTGAGAGCATATTTTAGTAGTGGATGAATATTATGTCTAACTTTTATTGGATTTTAATTGAAAGGATGTTTCTATTATGGTCATTTAGGTATGGATCTTATCATCTACTTCTATGCGAAAAATAATAGCAATTATTAAGAATAAATATTACTGATCACGATATTGGATCAACTACGTTGGATGTCATCCATACTATAAATTGAAAAAAGTTTGATACGAGTTTTCTTAGGTCCATTTGGGAGCTTATACAAGGATAAAAAAAATCACATACCTACTACTTTCTAAAATTAACTTTTCACAAAATTTGCCTACCATATTCTCTAATAAAAATTTTACAATTTTAATTCAATTTCTTTTTATAGGGATGATACTTTAATCGGTCAATTGATATTGGTTTTAACCTCTGAAAAAGCATTAGGATGACTCGTCACTCAATATGTGGTTGTTAAGCTGAAAGTACTAACAATAGTTGTAACAATAAAAATTCTAACAACAATAAAACAAGTAAAGACACATAGTAGTTGGTAACCCAGTTCGGTGACAAACATCTACATCTGGGAGGCTGAACGCCCAGGAAAGATAGTCCACTAATATTAAAGAGTTAAGCAGTTTACAACATAGTACTTATTTGTAAAATCCCAACTACTACAGTTGCTCACATAGAGCTTAACTCACACGTCACCTAGGCTCCCCTTAGATGTGAGACTTCCTCTCAACTAAACTTAAGTTCTCCCTAAGTATGTTAATATTAGCAATGAACACTTCGGCATTTGATAGTGTGTGAAACTCCCTCTGACAACAATATCTTTCCCAATGTCAGTAAACTCCCTTCATTGTTGATTCTTAGGAGCTCTCTAAGATGAAGTACTCCCTCCTCCAAAGCTGAGTCTTAGGCTTCCTCTAAGGTTGAGAATCCTTTCTCTGGCAGCCAGGGCTTAGACTCCCTCTAAACTATAATAATCTTCAAAGTCTTGTATTCAACGAAAAAAGAACTTGCACAATGGAATAAAGTAAACAATGAGCAAGATAACAATGTAGGACAATTCGGCTGAAGGTTGCAAACATCTTGCTCTCAAAAATCCAAATCGGCGTAATAAAAAATTGCTCATTGAAAGCATACAAGAACACTCCTTTTATAGACGATTCTAGAAAAGGAAACTTCTCCCAAATAGGAGAAAATAAGCCACACAACAATAAAGGAAAATATCAGACTATATAAATCTGCCAAATATTTCCAGATTAGGAAAGTATTTTGCAGAAAAGTATTTTAATGTCAAAACCTGATGTTAGTACTTTATTTAAGACATCTGTAGAGCTAATGCCATAGAGAAAATTATAAGGCCAACAAACTAAATCTTCAACAGTCTCAAACCAACCCCGACTATCAATAGAACAACTTCTATTAGTTTTGAAGAGCATGAGTGTCACATCCCCTCCTAGATTATCCACCTAATCTAGAAAGAGATGTGAAGATGCTAAACATCACCTCCCCTGATGACATTTAGCATCCAACTAACCAACTCAATTTGTACCTGAATATGAATCGTTACACAACAATCATTCAATACATTTATTTACCATTCGATATATTCTATATCATGACATTCACAAGTACATTTCATAGCTTTCTATCTCCTGCTATATACAACCGTCAACGTAGTTTAAGTACTACAAGAACACCCTTTAAATTGTACCATCACAACTACTTTATCTTACACTCCCAAAACTCAAATACATGTGGTTCGTGATATGTAAACTATCTATATAGGACTTTAAAACATGTAAACCTACAATGTAGCAGGAGATTCTTGTCGTGTGATAGCCAACAACTTAGCTTGAATCAGGAACTTGCTCGCTACCAGGGGGGGGGGGGGGGGAGAGGACATAAAACATGGAGAACACGAGCCAAAGCCCAATGAATGTAGTTTAATATGAACATATTCTTTTTCTTTAAAAAATCATCAATGAAAATCAATAACAAATTTAAAACGTCAATAGGTCTTCATGTCAACAGTTATTCAGCAATGTCATAAACATGAAACTCATTCATGAAACTGTTATCAACACATAACACAGTAAACAACATTTTGATAATCATTAAACGTTGAAACATATAAACTTTTATAGTGGCACAATCTATACATCTCAACATAGTAACTGGTCAGGCAACACATGCCACTTACTAATTGTCACATCCAATCTATCTTTGTATGTTTTACCCTCTATTATGTCATGTGTGCACGTAGAGTTTCTTACGATTTTAAGGTCAAGTCATATTTCAACCCTGAAGTCCAACATATCAAACTGACTCCGAAAGCCATCTTTCAACCCGACCTCTTGGTTGAGCCATCTTTCAACCTCAGAGTAAGGTTGTAACTTCTAGGTTAAGCCATATTTCAGCCCCAAATCTAATAGATATCAGATTCCGAGTTAAGCCATATTTTAGCGCAGAGTCCTGTCATTCCCTCTCCTTCTCTGAGTTAAGCCTTTTTCAGCCTCAGATCACAAGATATGTCTGACTTCGAGTTAAGCCATCTTTCAGCCTCGAAGCCAAGTCTTTCTCTGAGATAAGCCATCTTTCAACCTCGAAGTTTCGTCAATCAAATAGAAATGTGCTCAATTCAAGTAAGTCAGCGAAATGCATAGGAAACATTCATACACAACTTGTCACCCTAAACTTAGATTCCTCTCTGGCCACACTAGCTCATGGAGATCCCCTGCCAGTCAGAGTGTACAGGTTTAGGGTTTTGAAACCCTTTTCCATAAAGTTATACAAATCACGAAAGAATTTCACACATTTCTCATTATATTATCAAACTCAATGACAATAGGGTCGTTTGTAAACCATCACCCTCAATCACTACATCTTGTGGTGTAAAACAATATTTTCAGCAACCATCATAACATCCTACCCTTGCAACACACATTTCTTTCTATATTCTTTATTAGGTTTATTATTAAAACTATGCTTGAACAACCCAGAGTTCTATCACATTTCAACATCCTAGTCATAAGAAATTCATGATAATCATAAATCATTGATCAAACATATTTAAAACATGGTTTTCATAAAAGAGGTGAGCTTTTAACTCAAATCATAGCATACTATAGTACCACATATAGATTCTATATAGAAAACTTGGGAATAAACCACTCACAGATCAAACATATAGTTTATATAAAAAATAGTTAAAAATAAACCACTCACATTTTGCTCCATAAGCCCATTTTTCTCAAAATATCCAAAATGGCCCAAGAATCACTTTATAATCCAAAATTATTTATTTTAGGGTCAAAATATAAGGAAAATCATAATTGAACTTAAAAAATGCTAACCAACATCGAAAATGCTAAAAAAACAAGCAATTGGACACCAAAAATGGGCATGGGTGCTAGTTGTGGGTGTGGGCAGTCGAGGCTGGCCGTGGGTATGCAAGGGTGGGCGTGGGGTGCATGCTGGAGGGCACTGAGCATGACATGAGGACGAGGGCGCACGAGCGTGAGGCATGCGAGGCGTGTGTGGGTGGGCAAGGCAGGGCGTGGCTTGAGGTGCCTGGCTACTGTCTTTGCTCAGTAAATTTTCTGCTATAACTCGACTTTTCAAAACTTCAAATATCATTTCTAATTAAATAAACTTCAAATATATCTTATAAAACTCAAGAGGGATCTTTTAACTAGCTTACCAAAAAAATTTGGGCACTAAAATCTTCTTCTAAGTGTCTTGAAAACCCCTTGAAAACAGCAAGCTCCGATTCACTCGATTTTTAGACAACCTCTGTTTTTTTCATGTTTTCTCTATCTTTCCAATCTCAAATCAATCTGGTAGTCCTCAATTATCTTCTACACTCAATCAGCTTTCATTTGATTCATAAACTATGAAAATGACATGAGTAAATTGGAAGAACTAACATTTCAAAAATACCCTTCATGTGTAGGCAAATTCTACCTTTTCTTCATCCAATATATTTGAAACAACCAACTGCTTGCTTGCTCTTTCACGTGGCTTTTTCTCACTGTTCCTTATCTTTTCCATCTTTAACCATGTTTATCAAGTTAAATGAATTTTAAAATTTAGGATATTAATTTAAAAATAATTTCCAACTTTAGCACTCCTCCTTCTCCTCACCGAGGACTAACTTGTTGCACCTACTAAGTTTTCTTTTTTTCCTTTCTTCTAAAACTTAGCCAATCACAACTCATCTTCATTAGCTAATTTCCCAATCATGTTAAATTACTCCAACAATCAATAATTTTACTAAGTAACTAAATAAATAAGAAGATACTTGCATTTATAAAGTAATCCCCAACTACTAACTTCAACACTCAACAACAAAACCTACTTAGGTCATATCATCCAAGTGATTTTTTAGGTAAGTTCTAGTCTCATTTATTTGAGTTAATTCTAAATATAAACAAGAGAAAAAGAAACAAGGGCTTACAAGTCAGTACCCTCTTTTTGTGAATGTTGTCCTTCAAATTCTGGTGGAGGTCACTGAGAGAAAAGAATCGATAAGAAACTAAATCCAATGAAGGAAAAAAATGTATTTAATGGAGATAAAATGGAAAGAAAGGAAAAAAGATAAGAAAAGAATAAAATAAGAAGATAAAAAAGAAAAAAAGAACATAAGAGAAAAAGAAGTTGTCGGTCCCGATACTTGGTAACAATCTTAAATCTCCAATCCCAGTAATTAGTGATAGGTGACCTTAGTCAGACAAGAGACCAATGCCTGATGGCAGGGAGCAAAATGTGCTAGTTTTAGGATATGGTTTTAACTAGTTTTCATATGAATTTTGGTGCTTTCACAAGTTTATTTCTTTAAATTATTGATTTAAGAATTTAGAGTAAAACTAGGCTTCATTAGTACAAAATTAGGTTATCATGTCCGTCAAAAATCAATATTTTAGGAGTATGATGTCTGTGAAGCGGTTGACATCGAAGATGGTGTTACTAAAGACATTCCATATCAGCCAACTTTGCTGTCGATTTTTGACTGACATTATACATGAATGACATTGAGTACTTTTAATAACATCTTCTTCATTGTCAATCACTTAATTTATATTAAAGGAGGTTGCTCATCATTAAATTTTTTTTTGAGACACGAAATGACTGCAATTTTTGTTTTATTTAAAAAAAAAAACATTGGTTGTGCACATAGCTGACTAAAAATATATCTATGTATATAATAAAATTGATATGATATTTTTATACACAACTCAACTTTCAAAAAATACAACAATTAACAAACTTAAAAAAAAAAAAAAAAACACAAGTAGTATGATTATACATCCATCCATAAACTACATTCAACTTACAAAGATGAACAAAATTCCTAACTCTAACAAGTACACGACTCTAAGACCTTAAAATTTCTTGCCAATCCAAAATAGTTTTGTCTTCTAAAGTGTTGAATACCTCATGAAGCTTCATCACCAACTTCACCACAAATAGTTTTTTATTATAAAATTGTTAGCTTCATCTTATGTAATTTGGATTTAAGAGCACCTTCATATTTTTGTCCATAATGTTTTCACTGTAGCTTCACGAGACTTTTGTGTCAAATCATATGCTGGAAGAGAATAATGAAAATAATAATAGAAAAACTATAATGGTAAATTAGAACACTATTGTGAGCGAACAACAATAATGGTTTCTGAGCCAGCAACACCCCACAAATCAACTGAGGATAAAAAATGGGAAGCCTTAAAGCCTGAGAACCAATGTGATGTTTAATTTGATTCATAACAAAAGAACCAAAATCGAGAGAAGTAAAAGTACAAATCTGAAACAACAGAGTAACCAGGGAGATAGATAAACCAAACTTATGGGAAGACGGACACCAGTTGAATATGCTAATCTTGTGAAGAACACCATATTTCGAGCTCAAGATTGCAGTGGATAATTATCTTGGGCTTGGACGAACGAGCCCCACCAATTAACTCAAAAGCTAGCTCTCTCTAAGATGGTCGTTTCTCAGGAATCTCTCCTGGCACTATCCTATTTAGAAACTTATTAATCAAATCAGCATTGAAGATAAACGCATGGCAATGCACATGCACTTTTTGGAAATCTGGACTGTTGGGATTATCAACTTAGAGGAGAGACATGACAATAAATTGATGCACTAATTGAGCATAAAAAGGTGCCTAAATTCAACACCGTTTTGTTCAGCTGGGCTTGCAAAATCATATTAACAAGATCAAAACATTCTTGAGTCCGGTCAGAGAGTTCCTTCTCATCAACAATCTTTCTCTGCAACATATATTTCCACATGCTGGCTCTTTCTTCAGTATGAAAGGATACGCCATCTAAAGAAACAGAACAAACATGTAGAGGAGTAGTTGCTTTCTTTCCTCGAGTTTTGACAAATGCTCTAGTACCCGATTAGGAGAAGGCTTGTTAAGATCAGCAGAGGTTTTCAACCCATTGTCTTAAGAGGAATCAAATATATCCTCAGTCCCATCTTGATCAAATTCAGAATGAGATGTCTTTGATGACACACTATCAACACTTTTGACATCTGTAGGTTTTTTCTTAGAAAGTTCAGATAGAGGAACATTATCATTAGAATCTTCGCTATCAACACTTTTCACATCTTTATTCTCATGAGAACCTTCAAAATGACCTTCAACTTCCACAACATTTAGGTCATTCCCAACAAATTCCATAGGACAAACCTAACCTCTTCTTCAACATTACAAGGATTTTCAACTTCTTGAATAACAGTATTTGCAAAAAATTTAGAATGATTATAAATAAGTAAAGATGCAACGGAGGTTAAAGTTTCAGACACAATTTAGTTAACAAAATCACTCAGTGCATGCACATCTGAGTCAGATAATAAGATATTTTCTGACTCCATCGAAATTGAACCAACTTTATTAGCAAGGATAGGCTAAGAAAGCATGGTCTTCAAAATAGAATTAGAAGCAATATTAGTATCTTTCAAAAAAATTTCATCAGAAACCTTGGCTTCAAGATGATCTTGATTAGAAATACTAGGGACATCTTTAGGTTTTCTAGATACAATCACAAAGTTATGCATGCTATTCGGTGACTTACTCTTTTCAGGGCATATTTCAACTTCTTTTCCTATTAAATCGTTTTTCTCTTTTCCTTTTGTTTCCACCTATTGGCTTGTACTAGATTGTCTTTGTTTTGTCGAAGGGGGAGGAACACTAACTTCTTTCATTGCAATAGACATTCGAAGAACACGAACACTATACTTGTTTGTAGCAACAAGACATACATCTTCTTCGGCTGCTTGCTTTTTATTTGCTTTTTCCTTATACCTTACTATTTTGCTTCCAAATGTATGAGCATAAATTTTTGTACTTACCATCAGAAAATATAATACAAGGTTGAGAGGACACTAGAACTGAAGCATGCCTTTACACCAGGACAGTTGGAAAAAGAAACCACCCACGACTTTTAGAGAACAATAAACACACTTACTTTGTGAAAAATTTGATTTTGATAGACGATTTAAAGCAAAGTACCATTCAATCTCCCTTATTCGAGTACCAATCATAATTAATGTGGTTTTATTTTTAAACAATTGTTTAGCCTTTCGTGCTTGTTGGGTCCATAAAGAACAAAGACTGGTCGAAAGCATTAATTATAATCTTTTAAAATGCAAAGACCCAACGTAGCTTTCAGGTGTTCAAAATGATTAGCATGAAGGGCCTTGGTGAAGATATCAGCTATTTGATTTTTTTTGTCTTAACATGCTTTAACACAATATGTTTGCTTTCAACAAGGTCACAAATAAAATGATATCTGATGTCTATATATTTAGTACAATTGTGCTAAATTGGATTTTTGGATATATTAATCGCATTCATGTTGTCAGATAAAAGAGTCATGAAATCTTGTGAGACATCATACTCCATTAACATTTGTTTCATCCAAAGTAATTGTGTACAACTACTCCCAACAACAACATATTCTACTTTAATCGTAGACAAGAAAACACAATTTTGTTTCTTGCTGAACCACAAAATCATATTGTTCCCTAAGAAAAAACAACCTCCAGATGTAATTTTCTATCCTCTCAGCTACCTACCCAATCAATATCACAGTAGCCAACTAAAGAGCTACTGGTATCAAGGTTATACAATAAGCCATAATCGCTAGTCTCATTTATGTAATTGATGATCCTTTTTGCACTGAGTAAATAGCAAAGGCCATATTAGGTCTGTTGGCAGTCAAATAAAGAAAACATCCAATGATGCTCCTATAGAGTCTCTCATCTACATTAGTTCCACTGAAGTCTTTTGTCATTTTTACATGAGTCGACACATGAAATCTTTTAGCACAAGCACCCTTAAGGCCAAATTTCTTCACTAAATTATTGGCATATTGAGTTTGAGAGATAAAGACTCCCTCATTCAGTTGCTTTATTTGAAACCCAGAAAATAGGATAATTCTCCTACCATACTCATTTCAAATTCATCCTGTATCTATTTCACAAAGAGCTCAACTATCTTCTGAGACGTTCCTCTGAAAATAATGTCATCAACATAAATTTGTACAATCACAAACTTTTCACTAGATCACCTTACAGAAAGTTTTATCAACTCCCCCTCGCCTGTACCCATTATTGAAAATAAATTGGGTTAGATGCTCGTACCATGTCCTGGAACTTGTTTGAGGCCATATAGGGCCTTGTTGAGTTTATACACATGCTCAGGATGAGAAAGATCCACAAATACTTTGGGTTGAGCAACATACACTTCGTTTAGAATTCCATTCAAAAAGGCACTTTTCACATCCATCTGTTGTTATTTAAATTTCAAAAGACAAACAATGCCGAGCAAGAGTCTGATAGCTTCTAATCTTGCAACAGAAGCAAAGGTTTCACCAAAATTCACACCTTCAACTTGAGTATATCCTTGGGTGACTAATCTTGATTTATTTATGATCACATTTCCATTATCACCAATCATATTTTTTAAGATCCACTTTGTGCTGATAACATTCACAGAATCAGACTTGGGAATAAGAGTCCAGACATCATTTCTCATGAATTGCCCAAGTTCCTTTTGTATTGCATTTACTCAACATTCATCTTGAAGAGCTTATTTAAATTTTTTTTGTTCAATTGGAAAAGTGAAACAAATATTATTGATCATGTCAAGGTAATTAATCTTATCCTTTCTTCTGTTTGTCACTCCATCTTCTAAGTCCCCAATAATGTTACTTGGGGGATGATTTTTACAAACCTTACTGGAAGTTTCTTGTTCCTTGCATCTGTCTGCTTATTGGTATTCTGGTTAATCTCCACAAGATTTTCAAAATTCATGTCTATCAACATGTCAAATGAGATGTTAGACACATTAGTATTAACAACTGAAGCGATATTGAGATCTTGTACTTCAATAAGAGAAAAATCAGGAGAAGTAACATCATCATCAATTACAATGTTAATAGACTCAATTATAGTATGAGTTCATTTGTTATAGACACGATAAGCTTGAATGTTTGAAGAATACAAGAAATATCCCTTCATCAGACTTGGAATCCCATTTTCTTCTAGCTTCTCTATCAACAAGAATGTAACAGACACTTCTAAAGACATGAAAATATTTCACATTAGGTTTTCTACATCTCCATATTTCATATATAGTGCTTGAAGTTCCTGGTCGTAAGACCACTTTGTTATGTATATGACATGTTGTGTTTAGAGCTTCTGCCCAGAAGTGAAATGTTAGATGCTTTACATGTATCATCGCACGAGCCATCTCCTGAAGAGTTATTTTTTCCCTTCCACAATTCCATTTTGTTGTGATGTAATATGAGCAGACAATTCATGATGAATCTCAACAGACTGACAAAGATCAGGGAATTGAGAGTTTTTAAACTCCCTACCATGATCAATGCCTATCATATTTAGGTCTTTCTCATGTTCTAGTTGAAGATAGAGAGCATGAAAAACAGGAAAAATATCTGATTTTTCAGGAATAAAACGCACCTAGGTGTATTTGGAGTACTCATCAACAACTAGAACATATCGCTTGCCTCCTAAACTCTGGAAATTCATGGGTCCCATCAAATCCATATGAAAAAGTTCCAAAACTTGGGAAGAGCTAGAGTGACCTTATTGTTTGTAAGAGACATAAGTTTGTTTATCAGATAGACAATCTCCACAAATAATTCCAAGAGAGCTCGATAAAAAAGGGAGACCAATTATAGCATTAGTTGCAAGAGCTTCTAGATAGTTTTCATGCTTATATGCTCGATGTAGGATTGTGTTAGTAATAGTGGAAGCATAATGATCATCTAAACACTCTAATTCTCTAATTTTGGAAAAATATAAAGCATGCTCTTGTAGAAAATAAGTGAGTTTCAAGACATACTTCTTGTAGAACTTCTTCAAAGCTCCTTCTCTAGCTGCTATCTTCTTCGAATCTGATTGCAGACCACCAGTTGTGGGACTCAAAACAAGCTTGAATCAAGGGATGAAGAAGAAAAGCTCACCGCAACAATCTTGGTGAAGAATCCTTTCGTCAACCTGAATTTTCTCTAAAATTCTCTACAGATTGCATGCCCAATATTCACTCCAATCTCTTCATTATATTGTAGATCAATATGCAAAGAAGAGAGTTGCATGAGTTACAGCTCATGCTAGGAGAAGATAAGGCAAAGAAGATGCTATTTGTGTGAGCAACTTAGGTGATGAATAATGGAAAACAAAATTTTTCCATTTTGTGTTTTATTTTCTAATTTTTCAATTTTATTATAAAATCAAAAATGAATTCCAAAATCCATTTTGATTTTAAAATTTGAAAAAATGAAATTAATTTCATAAATTAATTTTTAAATAAAACTAATTAATTTAATATCAAATATTAAATTAATTTTTACACATATCCATATTTATATATTTAAACCATATTTAAATATATAAATTCTCCTATTCCATTTAATTCTCAAGTTAAATACATAATTATATCTCATATAATTACTAATTCCCTTAATTCTAATTTGAACATTTCAAATTAACTTATCACACTATTTTAGAGCTAATCCATTACGAGCTAGTAGGTGACCACGCGGACCTACAGATCATGGGCTCCAACAATCCGAGATTAATTGGCTAAACTCATTAGACCATATTAATCCTCATTCGTTAACTAATGGGTCACTCCACTAAAGCCCATAGTTGCACTCTCCTCACTGTAGATATATTATGTTTACATGATTTAACCATAATCAGTAAGTCGGCCCTTCACAGGTTATTCGTAATAACAGCTGGGTCAAATATCTATTTTACTCTCGAGATTACATCTTAATCTTCAAGTCCCTACTGATCCTCTAATGAACAATTGGTTTGTGATCCAATCACTAAACCAAACTCTCTCAGCCCAGTGAGAGAGTGAGACCCCTTATTCAAGACCTGGATTCAATACTTGAGAGAACAACCTTTCTCTTATCCCTAAATGGGGTAGAAATGAACTCCATATTGCACCCTATGTCCCCAGCTATCTATTCGGTCTTACCCCTGAAATGGGAGTCTTATTGAGCCTGTTGAGCCAACCCTCACCTATGCAAATCTAAGGGCAATATCCAATTAACAGGAGTTCATAGTTAATTCAGGATTAAGATCGAGTTACCTAGGTCATCTAGGTGAAATAGTCAGTCTTAAACAGTAAATAGCATTATAAAGTAAGAGTGACTTATTTCTTGGTCCGATCTTATGCAAACTTATTGCATAGGACTCCACTACTCCTCATGTCATAAAATGTACGAATTAAGATCATATCATATGTAGCACTTTACAACTCTTTGTAACAACAACAAAGAAGGCCACATCCAATGGTGTTACCAGAATAAGGTACCCAACCTTATTCATGTACCATAAATCATTTTGACTATTTACTCGAACCTGATCCACTCTTATGTCTCGACATAAAGTTCAAGTAATCATACAATAGTCATAGGTCTTAGTTTATTGGATTTAGACTTTCATACAATTTATGAAATTAATAATAAGTATATTGATTATAGAAAATGTTTATCATTTTAGAAACTGCGAGTTTTAGGACATAAAACCCAACACTCGAGACTTGTATGCCAAAGGCTCATTTGATCTTGTCTAGAAAGACTATAAATATGCGAATGATGATCAGAACTCCACCGATAATAGTTATTAGAAGAATGTAAACCTTTCAAAATGAGGACTTTGACATTGTCTATGACAACACATTTGTCTTTCATAAAGCTCAAATTTATACATTGATTTCATAGCTGACTAATGCTAATAAGATTGCAGTGAGTCTTCAACCAATATCACATCTTTCAAAGGAGGGAGACTCGAATAATTCATACCAGTCACCCTTAGCAGAGGATCTAAGCGAAGTCAAAACAGCATTACATTTATTTTGACTATTTTTTCTCTCTCCAAACCTGTTTGACTCTCGTATATCTATTATAATAATCACGTGTAACATAGAGAGTACTTCTAGAATAGGTGGGTCTATAGAGAATCTTTAGTAATGGAAACAAAAAGGATGTTTGTGACTCACCTTTCCACAGTAATGACAAATCCATCTTGGTTTGTCAAGTGGTTATCTTTTAGCACAACATTGCTGGTAGATGTACTTGTAAACCCATAAGATTCTGAATCTTGAGCTTTAACAAATCCAATCTCTTGCTTCTCTTTATGTTTTTACTGATTATAATGCTTACTTCTTTTTTTAGAAAATCCAAGCCCGGAGTTTGAAGGAACTCTAATTACAGAGGACCTGTGAGCCGAAGCGGATCGCTCAAACTTCATTGTGAAAGAACTCATACATTTACAGTCATGCTAAATAGATTATGCATTAAACCATAAATGACAACATGCTTCTAGAAATAAATACAAAGGTTGGAGAGACAATACCTTTGAAGAACACTTTCTTCAAGTATATCACTCGATCAGTTATGAATGCAACGAGCAAGAACTCGAACTCCCTCGAATAGCAACAAGTATAAACTTGATCCTCGAACAACCGGATACAACCACAAGATTACCTTGGTATTCTTGGTGTGAGAATCCAAGAGTGGTGGGCTCTGGCTTATTTTGGATTGAGGAAAGGATTAGAGTGAAGGAGGAGATGATCGAGTAAACGAATGAACTTATCATGTAGAAGATGGAAGTCTATCACATAGACTAGATACTCGATCGTTTAGACTCTCAAGCTATCATTTAGTAAACTCGATACTATCGTATAGTCACTCGATAGTTAATAATCTGAGTCGTTAGAGATTTTGAAATCAAATTTCATTTTATCTCAATTTTCCATAAAAGCATATAACTACCCACTAAAGATAGTCATGGAGAAATTTTTTTTTATTATCATATAATTAATAAATTATAAATAAATACAATAAGTAACTTATCATATTATATTTATAACCTATTGTCTTAATATTGTATCATATACAATATATAAACCATAGTTTTTTTTCTTTATTTTATGGAATTTGATATAAATCATATTTATATTAAATTTAATAACTATGAATCTTATACATAGAATTTATATTTGAATCATATTCAAATACTAGTTCCTCCAATCAAACAATAATGTATCAAATATATTATATCAATTATATCATATATAATTGAATTAATTTAACTATATCATATATAATAAAATTCTCTTTTATTAATTTCAACATTTCAAATTAACCAAAAAACTGATTCTCAACTTGAATCCATTGAACTACCAAGAGGACCTTATAAACTTGTAGCTTGAAGCTCCAACGGTACGTGAAATAATTGACTAAACTCTTTAATCACATTATCTACCATCTGTTAACTGTCGGGCACTCCACTAAAGACCGACAATTGTACTCTTCTCATTACAGATATATTTCTATGTCCATTGGATATAACCAATCAACAGTATGATGACCTTTCACAAATCGTTCGTAAGTACAATTGGGCCAATTTACCATTTTTCCCTCATAGTTACATCTAATTCCTTAAGTACTATTGATCCCTCTAATGAACAATAGATCATAAACCCACTATGACTAAATCCTTCTCGGGCCAAGAGAGGATGTGGCGCCACATTGTTCAAGTTTCGGAATCAGCCCTTAAGGGAGCAATTTATCTACTTACCCTTGCTTCGGGGAAGGAGTCAATTCCATCTTGTGTAACTGAGTTCTCAACTCCTCAATCAGATGAACCCCCAAAATGGTAGGCTTGTTGAGTCGACGATCTGACCACTCTCACCCATGCAAATTATGTTGGGGTTGATGCCCTAAATCTCGTAAGGTCCTGTAGTTTGTAAACATCTATACGAACAAACATTTTGTGATATATATATGAGATATTTTATTAACTTCAGTCTATGAAATGTGAGATATTTTAGTTGCATTAACAACAAACCAATAGACTAAGATCCCTGGTTATCATTGTAACTTAAGCATGTATATGGAGATATACAGGTGATCGTGTTTTAAATGATAACCTAAATGGTCTATAGTATATGGGTAAAAGCGAGAAACCTTATCCTGGTGACACTATAAGTGTGGCCTGCTTTATAGATGTTACAAATGTTGTAAAGTATTACAAATCTTCTGATCCTGATCATTCATGTATTAGACATGCGAGCGAGGATATTCTATAAAAAGGAGTTTGTATAAGGCCAGATCACGAAATATTTAGTCTCGTTATATAACGCCGTTCATGATAGAGACTTTCATTTAACCAGGATGATCATAAGTAACATGACCTTAATCCTGAGTGAGTTGTGAACTCCTGCCTATGAGGGTGGCCTTTGATTTGCATGGGTACGAGTGACCAGCTTGTAGACTCAAACCTACCAATTTGGGGATTCGTCTGATTGGGGAGCTGGAAACTCAGCTACACAAGACAGAATTCACTCCTTCCCCCAAGTAAGGGTAAGTAGATAAATTGCTCCTTTAAGGGCTGATTCTGGGGCTTGAACAATGTGGCGCCACACCTTCTTTTAGCCGGAGAAGGGTTTACTCATAGTGGGACTATGATGTATTGTTCATTAGAGGAATCAGTGGTACTTAAGGAATTAGATGTAACTACAGGGGCAAAACGGAAAATTGGCCCAGCTGTATATATGAGCGATTTGTGAAGGGTCATCGTACTGTTGATTGGTTATATCCGATGGACATAAAAATATATCTATAGTGTGAAGAGTGCAGCTATCGGTCTTTACTAGAGTGTTCGACAGTTAACGGATAGTGGATATCATGATTAAAGAGTTTAGCCAGTTATTCACGTACCATTGGAGCTTTAAGCTACAGTCTATAAGGCTCTTTTGGTAGCTCAATTGATTCATGTTGAAAATTGGTTTTTGGGTTAGTTTAAAGTGTTCAAATTAACAAGAGGGAATTTGATTATATATGATATAATTAAATTGATTCAATTATATGTGATATGATTCATGTAATGTATTTGATACATTATTATTTGATTGGAGGAATTAATATAAATATGATTTATATTAAATGCCTTAAGGAGAAAAAGAACAGTGGTTTATATGTTGCATATTATGTGCTAGTAAAACTATAGGTTATAAATATAATCTGATAAATTAGTTATTATTTTTATTTATAATAAATTAATTATGAGATAATTGATTTTCGGTTTTCTCCAAATAACCACCTTAGTGGGAGGTTTTAATCGGTGTATGGAAACTATTGGATAAAGACGAAAATGATTTTCATTTTAAGTCCACATGCAAAAGGATCAAGTAATTAGATTACTTATTGAAAGAGTAAACGATAATTGTCATCGAGTTTACTATAAGATAGTTACTCGTTACTAAACGATCGAGTACTCAAGTCTATACGATAGGCTTATTCCTTCTATCGCCTACTCAATTGTCTAGTTTCTCCTTCCCTCTACCCAAATTTATACAGAGCCCGCATCTTCTGGATTCTCACACCGAGAATAGCAAGGTAACCGAGTGGTGGTGCCGAGTTCCGTTCGAGGGTCAAGGATCGAGGACCTTCCAGCTCGTGCTGTTTGCTGAATTGCTTGTTGCATTTGTGTTGATTTAACGTGTACGAGTTTGATCAAGAAAATACTAGAAGCAAGGTTTCTTCAAAGGTATTCTACTCGATCCCTTGTATTTTATCTTGAAGCATGCTGTAATTTATTCTTTCATGCATAACTGTTTTGTTTGATTGTAAATATCTTTGTTCTTTCACGATAGGGTTTAGAATGATATGCTTCCGCTCATTGGTTCTCTAGATTTAGAGTTCCTTCAAATCAAAGGGCCCTCATACGGGAGTTCACAACTCACTCAGGATTAAGGTCATGTTACCTATAGTTATCTTAGTGAAATGGAGGTCTTAATTATGAATGACATTACATAAGGAGACTAAATATTTTGTGGTCCGTTCTTATACAAACTCCTTTGTATAGAATATCCCCGCTCGCCTGCTAATACATGAATGATTATGATCAGACCATTTGTAGCACTTTACATCACTTGTAACACCTAAAAAGCGGGCAATATTCGTAGTGTCACAAGGATAAGGTAATCCTTCTTATCCATATATTACAGACCATTTAGGTTATCACTTAAAACATGATCCACTTGTATGTCTCTACATACATGTTTATGTTACAACGATAACCATGGAACTTAGTTTATTTGTTTGTGGTTAATACAACTAAAATATCAAATATTTCATAGACTGAAGTAAATAAAATATCAAATATTATAAATCATAAAGTGTTTTTTCATACAAGTGTTTACAAACTATAGAACTCTACGAGATTTGGGGCATCAGCCCCATAAGAGTTATCACCAACAAATCTTCCTTCTGTCAAAATTGTCTCCAGGAACTCAATACCAATGTTTAACATTATAATATTCTTGTATACTGAATCCTTTTTAGCTTTAACTTGAGAAATTTCATGCTTTAAATCTGCAAATGTCGACATAAGTTTGTGATTGTTATCTATCAACATCTCAATTCATTCTTTCTACACATCGAGTGCTTTCTGATCATTTTGCCATTTAAGAAAAAGAACATGATAAGAAGGATTTATAGACTCAAATCCTGCAGTACCATGATTAGTTTTTGCCTACACATCATATTCCGAAATATTACATGACGAGGCATATGAGGAGATGTTACTGACAAGTGCTTTGACATCATCCCCAAAGCCACTACTATCTTTAGATTCAGTATCAGACAATGGTTGTAACTTTCATGTCAAATCTATTGGGTAGAGACCTCAAAACTTCTTGACAAGTTTTCTTTCTGAAATCTTCTCTTCCAGAGCAAATTACTCATTTGTAATATCTAACAACCAAACATTGAATTCAGCAATGGATTCCTCATCGTACACTCTAAGATGCTCAAAATTTTAATGTCGCTTGTAATATCTAACAACCAAACATTGAATTCAGCAATGGATTCCTCATCGTACACTCTAAGATGCTCAAAATTTTAATGTCACCAACGACAACCTGGACATATTTACTTTAGGCGTTCCCTCATGAGCAACAAACAAGATATCCCATGCCTCCTTAGTTGAGACACAAGTATTAATAACTCTGAATATGTTGTGATCTACACCATTGAATATTACGTTTAAGGCACGTGAATTTCACAATGAGGCTTCATCTTCTTCTTTAGACCACTAAGCCTTTGGCTTCAAAATTTCCTTTCCATCCTCAAACTTGATGATAGGATGTGTCCATGCGGATACAACAAGCTTCCAAGTTTTGTTATCAATTGATTTCAAGAAGGCAGTCATTCGAGCTTTCTAGTACGAATAGTTTGTTCCATCAAGAACATGTGGATGAGTGGTAGAGTCTCATTCCTTATTGATTCAATCCATGATTTAAGCACCTGGGATAAAGATGACCGACGTTGATACCAACTGAAAAAGCGTTAGGATGACTCATCACTCAATATGTGGTTGTTAAGTTGAAAATATTGACAATAGTTGTAAAAAAAAAACATTCCAATAGCCATAAAACAAGTAAAGACACCCAACAGATTGTAACCTAATTCGGTGACAAACACCTATATCTGGGGGGTTGAATGTCCAGGAAATATAGTCCACTAATATTAAAGAGTTAAGCAGTTTACAATGTAGTACTTATCTGTAAAATGTCAACTACTATTGTGGCTTATGTAAATCTTAACTCACACGTCACCTAGGCTCCCCCTAGATGCGAGACTCCCTCTCAACTATACTTAGGCATTCCCTAAGTATGCTAAAATTAGCAACAAACACTTCGACACCCAAACGTGTGTGAGACTCTCTCTCATGACAATATCTTCTCTATTGTCAGCGAACTTCCTTCATTGATGATTTTTAGGAACTCTAAGAACTCCCTTCTTCGAAGCTGAGTCTTAGGCTCCGCTTAAGTATGAGAATCCCTTCTCTAGCAACTAGGGCTTAGGCTCCCCCTTAGTCGTAATAATCTTTAAAGTCTTGTTTTCAACGGAAGAAGAACTTGCACAATGGAATAAAGTGAGCAACAAGGAAGATCACAATGTAGGACAATTCAGTCGAAGTCTGCAAATGTCTTGCTCTCAAAAACCTAAATTGGCATAATAAAAAATTGCTCAATGAAAGTATACCAAGACACTCCTTTCATGGACGAATCCAAAAAAGGAAACATCTCCTAAATAGGAGAAAATAAGTAGTGCCAAAATAAAGGAAAATATCAGACTAAACCAATCTGCTAGATATTTCCAGAATAGGAAAGTATTTCACAGGAAAATATTTTGATGTCAAAACCTGATGTTAGTACTTTATTAGAAACATCTGTAGAGCCACTGCCTTAGAGAAAGTTATAACGCCAACAAATCAAATATCCAACCTCAAACTAACCTAGACTATCACTAGAACAGTTTCTGTTGGTTTTGAAGAGCATGAGCATGCTAACTGACCAACCATACCGAAATCGACTATCAATTTAATTTTAGTTTTGTATATTTGGTTAATTGATTAGAAAAGAATTGATAAGAAACTAAATCCAACGAATGAAACAAAAATGGATTTAACGGAGATAAAATGAAAAGAAAGAAAAAGGGATAAGAAAAGAATAAAAGAAGATAAAAAAGAAGAAAAAAAAAAAAAAAAAGAAGAGCATAAGAGAAGGAGGTGTTGGTCAGGATACTCGGTAACAGTCTCAAATCTCCAATCCCAATAATCGGTGATAGGTGACCCTACTCAGACAAGAGACTAATGCCTAATAGCAGTATGGTTTTAGCTAGTTTTTAGAGTTTTGGTGCTTTTACGAGTTTATTTCTTTAAATTACTGATTTCAAACATTTAAAGCAAAACTAGGCTACACTAGTACAAAATTGGGTTATCACGTCAATCAAAAATCGATATTATAGGAGTATGATGTTTGTGAAGCGATTGACATTGAAGATAGTGTTATTAAAGACATTCCATATCGATCAAATATAAGGTCGATTTTTGACCAATATTATACATGATTGACATTGAACACCTTTAATAACTCTTCATAGTCAATCACTTAACTTATATTAAAGAAGTTTGTCCATCATTAAATATTCATTTTTGTGACACAAAAGGACTGTCATGGTTGTTTTATTAAAAAAAAAAAACATTGGTTGCACACATAGCTAACTAAAAATATTTCTATGCATATAATAAAATTAATATGATATTTATATATACAACCCAACTTTAAAAAATACAACAATTGACAAACTTACTAAAAAGAATTGGTATGATTATACATCCATCCACAAACTACATTCAACTTATAAAGATGAACAAAATTCCTAACTTTGACAAGTACAAGACTCTAAGACCTCAAAATTTCTTACTAACCCCAAATAGTTTTGTCTTCTTTAGTGTTAAATACTTCATGAAGCTTCATCACTAGCTTCACCACAAATAACTTTTTTCTTATAAAATTGTTAGCTCTACCACATATAATTTGGATTCAAGCGTCTTCCTATTTTTTTTCCTTAATATTTTCAATGTAGTTTCATGAGACCTTTGTGTCAAATTATATGTTAGAAGAGAATAATAAAAACTATATATAAAAAAAAGAAAAACTATAATGGTAAATTAGAACGCCGTTGCTATTTTTAAAAAGAATTAGTAAAATAATAAGTACGTAGATATGAAACTATTTAGAAAAATAGAGTAATTTTTTGATCTTTTAGTGAAATGTATCTATTCAAGACATGCATTCACATTAAAATTTGTCACTTAAAACAGTTAACAATATGAAAAGTGGTGGTGTGTTGATGACTTCCCTACCCCATTTGCTTTTGAATCCCACTCCTAACGTTCTTTTTCTTTGGTTTTATATTTCAATTTCAATCCTAATTATTAATAATTCTCTCTTTGTTATAAAGAAAAATACTATAATTAATACATCATTTCATTATATTATACCGAGATCACATAAGGGCAAGGGAGCACGTATCCCCTCAAATAATCGTATTTTCTATGTTTCATATATATTTTAAGTAATATGTTAAAATATATATGTGAAAACTCATTAGTCTTACCATACCAAAATATGAATGTAGACTAGTACAGTTTGTGACTTCAAGTCCTACATTTTTAACAATTTAGTACGGTTGTCAGCCCATGTGTTGTAGTGTGGCCCAATGGACTTAAGTTTTTCTAAAACAAAACTCATAAATTATTATTATTATTTTTTTTTTGGCTCTAGTGGTCAAATTAAAATGCTAAAGAAAAAAATCAGCAACAATTATTTTTTTTGGTTCATAGATCTTTTTCCCAACCTAAATTTTTACTCCCGAGTCTTAACAACATTCTATTGAAAAGGTATATCGTTCACATTTTTTTTAGGAAATTTTGAGATTTGCAATACTTATGTAAATATTTATTTTAATTAATTTCAGAGTTAAAGTTATAAGATAATTTTTTTCACTCATTATCAAGTGATATACGTATCATACCATTCTCAAGTAAGTTTCACTTTATTCTCGATCTTTTTAGTTTTCATACTTTTAAATCTATGTAATAGATCATAATACTTTTATTTTTAATACTTTTATAGAGTTAACTCTATATCAACGAGCTCTACGAAGATACCAAAAGGACAACAACACCAAAAGAACCAAAACCTTAAACACTACCACGAAAACTTTGGTAATCTCTACAGGGATGAGAATCTCTCGAGAGGTGGACTTTGTGTTAATTTTGACAGAGAGAAGAGGGAAAATTTTTTTTAGAGGAGAAAAATTGCAAAGCAATTCAATTAGTTTGAAAACTCACTGTATTCCTCATTAGACTTAAAAGGAAGAAAGGAATAAAAAAAAAAAAATTCCTAGCCTCCATTCCATTCACACGTAAAGAGAGAAAAAAGGAGAATGAGGACAACTCTCTTTTTCAAAAAGATTTAAAAATCAAAATTAAAATTTTAAAATTTTAAATTAATTTAATATATTAACACACACGCACACATATATACATAAATAATAACTATCTTACTATATATATATATATACAATATATTAAACTATATGTTATATCTAATATAACACATAATCTATAGTTTATATTGTATCACATAAAATACATCATATAGTTTAATATTCTCCCATTTAACCTATAGTATTTAATATGAATCAAGTACACATTAAATTTAAACTATAGTTTTTATATGATTCATATTTATATAATTAATATTTGAATCAAATTCAAATATTTATATTCTCTCAAATAAAACTTTATATTATAATGCATCATATACATTATATTACTTATATCATATATAATTAATTTCCTCGACTAATTTGAACAGTTCAAACTAATCCAAAATTAATTAGATTCTCAATAATCCCAGTTGAGCTACCGAGGGGACCTTATGGACCTATAGATATTGAAGCTCCAATGGTACTTAATTAATTAATTAAACTCTTTAATTAAATTACACAACTTCCATTAACTGTCAGTCCCTCCACTAAAGACGAACAGTTGCACTCGTACTACAGATATATTTCTATGTCCATTGGATATAATCAATTACCGGTGCATTGATCTTTCATAAATTACTCGTAAGTACAGCTGGACCAAAATTACCTTTTACCCTGTAGTTACATCTAACTCCTTAAGTACCACTAATCCTTCTAATGGACAATAAGTCATAGTCCAACTATAATGAAACCCTTCTCGAGTCATGAGAGGATGTATCACCACATTGTTCAAGCCCTAGAATCAACTCTTAAGGGAGAAATTTCTCTACTTTCTTAAACTATAGAGAAGGAGTAAACTCCTTCTTGTAAAGTTGTGTTCCTTGCTTCTTAATTAGACGAAACCCCAAAATAGAAGGTATATTGAATTGGCGATATAGGCCACACCTATACAAATCAAAGGATCACCTTCATAGGTAGAAGTTCACAACTCACTCAAGCTTCATGTCAAGTCATTTATGGCCATCCTCGTGAAATCTAAGTCCCTTTTATCAATGGTGTTATATAGTGAGACTATTCATATTGTGGTCTGTTTTATACAAACTCTTTGTATAGAACACCCCTGCTCACATGTCTCTACATGAATGATTAGGATCAGATCATTTGTAGCACTTTACAACAATTGTAACAACTGTAAAGCGGTCCGTATTCATAGTGTCTCAAAGATAAGATACTCAATCTTATCCATCTTCTACAGACCATCTAGGTTATCCCTTAAACATAATCCACATGTATATCTCTACATACACATTTAAGTTACAGAAGATAACCTTGGATCTTTGTTTGGCTTTGTGGGTCAATGCTATTAAATGTCAAACAAAATTCCTCTATTTTATTAGTTAAATAAGTTATTTGTACATTACAATTACAAACCACAAGACCCACGAGATTTATACATCAACTCCAACAATCTCCCACAAGTTCTAAAGCTAATGAGATGTACATCATAAAAGTTAAGCTATTACAAAAGTACAAAAAAAAAGATACTAGGGCATACAATACGCGTCCAATAAAGAAATCTTCCACTTGCCTTAGAAACTAGATGTGACCTGTCCCATAGACCCATACTCTCTAGGTGACCCTCAAACACCTTAGCCATGAGGGTCTTCATAAATGGATCAGCAACATTGTGCGTCGAAGTTATTTGTATGATGATCATGTCCCTTCAATGCACAATATCCCATATCAGATGATACTTGCACTCTATGTGCTTCCCGTGCTCGTGACTCCTAGGCTCCCTAGAATTAGCCACAACACCATTATTATCACAATAAAGGGTGATGGGCCTTGACATGTCTGAAACCACTTCCAGATCAGCCAAGAGTTTTCGAAGCCAGACAACCTCCTTGGTAGCTTCACAAGTTGCTACATATTCTACCTCTATGATGGGTCAGCAATGCACCCTTGCTTGGTGCTTCTCCTGACCACAACCCCTCTGTTAAGAGTGAACACTGATTCTAAAGTGGATTTCCTGGAATCTCTATTAGTCTGAAAATCAGAGTCTGTGTATCCTGTAAGGATTAAATCCTTGGACCCATACATAAGCATGTAGTCCTTATTCTTTGAAGATACTTGAGGATGTTTTTAACGGCAGTTCAGTGATTTAATCCTGAAATAGACTGATATCTAATGACTATCCCTACTGCGTAGCAAATGTCAGGTCTGGTACATAACATTGCATACATCAGGCTACCAACAACTGATTATAGGGGATCTATTTCATCTCCTCGAGTTCTTTAGGCGTTTTAGGACACGGCTCCTTAGACAAAACAACTCCATGCCTGAAAGGTAGCAAGCCTTTCTTGGAGTTTTGTATCGAATACTTAACAAACATCTTGTCAATTTATGATTCTTGAGACAAGGCCAACGATTTTTTTTTTTTTTTAATTCCTAAAAATCTGAATACCTAGAATAGACTGCATCTCTCCCAAATATTTCATTTTGAATTGAGCTACCAGTCACTGTTTAATGTCAGTCAGTAGACCTACATCATTCCCAATGAGTAGGATATCATTTACGCATAACACTAGAAAAGCTACTAAACTGTTAATGATTTTCTTGTAAACACAAGGCTCGTCATCATTTTGATTAAAGCCATAAGATTTGATCGCAGTATCAAATCTTATATTCCAATATCGATAAGCTTGTTTCAATCCATAAATGGATCGATTAAGCTTGTAAACCCTTTGCTTTGGTTACGAGTCCCTCAGGTTGCTACATATAAATGGTCTCTTCAAGATTACCATTCAGAAAGACAGTCTTAACGCTCATTTGTCAAATCTCATAGTCATAATATGTGGCAACGTATAGGAGTGTTTAGATAGACTTCAACATGGCAACAAGCGAGAAAGTCTCCCCATAGTCGACTCCCTCAATATGGGTTTAACCATTTTCCACAAGTCTAGCCTTGAAGGTTTTCACCTTCCCATCAACACCCATTTTCTCTTATAGATCAATTTACAACCTATAGGTTTTACTCCATCAGGTTGATCTACAAAATCGCAAACCGAATTGAAGTACATAGATTGCATTTCGAGATCCATAACTTTGATCCGTCATTCTTTGTCATCATCCTTCATAGCCTTCTTATAGGACAATGGGTTCTCAATGTCACCATCAAATATGATGGCTAGGGTTTATGTTAAACCCATATAACGAATAGGTGGGTTCGCAACCCTCCCACTACGTCGAGGCTCCCTAAACAATTGACGTGGATGTGACCTACTAAATGAACCTATTGGAAATTTTATGGTAACCGTGAGATAAAAGGAAAATTATTTTCCAAAATTAGAAATTGAATACATTCTGAAAATTCTCATGGAAAAGGCTATCAAGTAAAAATTGTTTTTACTAAGCAATAGCATTGAGAGTCTACACGATCACTTAGAGTTGACTATACGATAGTTACTCAACTGATCGTTGCTACACGACCGAGTAGTAAACTCTATGTGATAGGTTTGTGTTTACTAAATGATCGAGTACATCGTCTATGCGATAGAAAGTGTTCTTATCTCCCACTTACTCGATCGTCTACTCGATCACATACCTCCAGTCTTCCTCGAGCGAATATCATACAGAGCCCACAACTCCTGGATTCTCACACCGAGAATACCAAGGTAACACTTGTGGTGGTGTTCTACATCCATTCGTGAATCGAGTTGGACTCGATTGGGTTCGAGGAGCATTTAGACGATCGTTGTGTTCATGTTCATGCTGTTGGCTGTTTCCGTCGTTGCATTCGAGTACTTCATTGGACATATTGGATATTGATCGAGGGATTCTTGAAGAATGGTTCTTCAAAGGTACGCATACTCTATCCCTTGAATCTTTGGTAGCATGTTGTAATTTCTGTTGATGCATAATCTATGAGTTTCCAATTAAGACTGTAATTTTTTATGTTCATTCGATTGGAATTTGGAATGATCCCTTCCGCTGCTCATGGAAATCCTCATTTTAGATTTCCTTCAGAACCAACATCAACAAATTTTGTTGATGTTGTTGTCTCTTCAACAATTCTTGTTGAAGATACAGTAGTTTCGTCAGAAAGTTCATTTAATACTATTTTACTGAGAGTTTTATGCACCCTAATGTGGCTTTCTTATAAAAATGTAGCGTTTTTCAACACATCACTTTATTATATTTAGGATTGTAGAAGTAACCACCATTCGTTTCTTTGGGGTAGCCTATAAATAGGCACAATTTTGAATGAGGTTCCAATTTTTTAGGATTAGCCTTAAGCACGTGTGTTGGGCAACTCTAGATCCTGAAATGGTGTAAACTACCTTTATGGTCGTTCCATAACTCCAAAGGTGTTCCAGTAACACTTTTGGTTGGAACAAGATTCAAAATATTGGTTGCAATTTATACTGCAAAATCCCAAATTATGTTAGGTAAGGAAGCGTAACTCATCATAAACTGAACGATGTCCAACAAGGTTTGATTTCTCCTTTCTGATGCACCATTCTGCTGAGATGTACCAAGATCTAAGAGTTGGGACATAATTCCATGTTCTATCAAATATTCTTGGAATTTTAAATCCATATATTGTTCACTTCAATCATATCGAAGTATTTTTATTACTTAAGGTATTTTCAACTTCAGCCTTATAGTCCTTGAACTTTTCAAGGGCTTCAAACTTGTGTTGCATTAAGTAAATATACCCATACCTTGAATAATCATCGGTAATGGTGATGAAATATTTAAACCCTCCGATTTAACATTCATAGAACCATAAAGGTTTGAATGTACAAGTTCTGAGGGTTCTTTGGCTTTGTGACCTTTTCCAGTAAAAGGTCTCTTAGTTTTTTTTTCTTCAAGGTACGACACACATACAAGTACAGAATTTTATTCTAAATAACTTAGAAGTCCATTCTTAATCAATATTTCAATACTATTGAGATTTATGTGACCTAATCTTAGGTGTCAAAGATGAGTGTTTTCTTTAGGCGAAATTTTCTGTCTTTTGTTTTGAGTCACTGTAGTTTTAAATTGTTCAGTATTAAGGAGGGCCTTTATTGCTAATGGCCTTAACACAGAAAGGTAATCTTCCAACTTAGCAAAACAAATCTCAACACCATTTTTGTAAATAAATGTTTTATTTACATAAAAGTTAATAGAGTAATTTTGTTCTAATAAGCACTTTACAAAAATCAAGTTTTTTTCAAATAAAAAACAACACATACATTTTTTAATAAAATATAAGATTTCTATAAAGAAAGTCGGAATCCTCCTACTGTTTTTGCCAAGACAACATGCTCAATTCCAACACACATCGTCATCTCACCTCTTGCCAACTGCCGTAGGAATCAATTCCCTAAAATGAAGAAAAAACGTGGTTACTAGCGTCTAAATCAGTTATCTAGGTTGAATGATTATTCTCCACTAAACATGTTTCTAACACTAGTAAATCATATGTACCTTGCTTGACCTTCTTCTTTTCTGTCAAGTATTTGGGACAAATCCTCTTCCAATGTCCTTCTTGGTTACAATGGAATCATATTTCCTTTGCAATCTTGGCCTTCTTGCCCTTTTAGGCAACAGCTGATGGGTTAGCCTTCCTATGGCCCCCCTTATTCTTCTTCCACATTTTGGTGCCAAAAGAAGACGGTACAAACTTTTTTCCAGAGGTCAAACCTCTGAAAAACTTCTTAGAGGACGAGGCAACATTTGCCCACACTTTTGTTCCTTGACTTTCATCAAGGATTGATAAGTCTATAACTCGTTGAGTAGATTGGTTAGGTTGTGGTCAATCCTGTTTCCTACTGAACTGAAGAAAACTTTCAGGTAAAGTTTCCAGGATGAAGCTAACCTGGGTTTCATCAATGATAGACCCATTCGTCTCCGCCACGTTAAAGTAAACCATCATGTTCAGAACGTGTTCTCGAACATAGGGCTCTTCTTTCATTTGGGTAATGAAGATGTATTTGTGAGTGTCATACCTGAGCTGAGTTGGCCAAGACCTTAGATAAGCTTGCCAAGATATACGCTTGGGCTTTTTCATTCGCCTTAACCCATCGCTCATATGCCCCATGAATATTTTTGGTGGCATTAGCAAGTGGGACTTGAGGACACTCCTTAATGAGGGTGAATCGAATCTCAAGTCATCGATCATAAGAACTGTATTGATAGTATTTTTCCATGTAACATAGTTATCACAATTGAGTTTGTCGGCGACAAGCAAATTTAATATAGCAGTTGTCATTTTGATAATTGCTGATACATAAAATTTATTTATATAAGTTATACAAGCATTACCCATCTTAGACAACCTATCAATTTAGCAAAATAATTTAATGCATCCTATGTGACATTTATTTTGCAATGATGGAGCAGGGTAAAAGCCACCGTAGGGTGATCAATACCCCTTCACTAAATTGAGACTATCTCAACCAATAATACACAAGAACAACTCTTGTTTCAATAATTATTAGTCACCATTGTTTGGTCTAGAAAATTGTTAACTAGACTAACATTTTTCTTGTAAGTATAACCCCTCATTTAAGATTCTAGAGTTCCGCTCCAATGAGCCAACCGTAGGGAAAAAATCGATTGTGGCAAAAACTAAAGCAATCCTATCGATTTTTAGAGTTTGAGTAAAAGGTCATGCAAATGTCATCCGTAGAGGGACACAAGCAAATGTGTCTCTAGGTCGAGCATGAAAGTTTACTATGAACTAATGAGGGAGACCATAGGATGTGTTAGCACACGTCCTACTCCCACTTGCTATAAACACTCTCTCAATTCACCTTGTTATTGACCTATACAAACACCACCCGTAGGGAGACACAAGCAAAGGTGGCTCGAGGCTGAGCATAGGTCTCACGGTATGATCTTTTAGGGAAAAACTCGATAGAAAAATTGAAGTATCATGTACCCCATTTTCCTCCCATTGAGTGTTTTACATAAGGTTTTTTAACTTAGAAAAATGTGGTTAATTATTTTACAAAGTGATTGTTAACTTTTGCCTAATGTAACGTTTACTTTGAATGGTTAAACAATATTTATTATTGTTCGTTAAATGCTTTAACAAACTTTAATCAATCATTACATGCTTGTAACAAATCTATCTAATTCATCTCTAGGTCAGTTCTCAGATAGGGGTATTATGTTTCCATTAGCTTAAATACCCCAACCCAGGCAGATTCGACCTTAGACAAAGGTCCCTTATAAATGAATTTATTACAAATTTAATCGTTTACTTCAAACTAATTTAATCCTGTTAAACTGATTAGAAGATTAAATATATTTCTAATTTTATTAGAAATATTTTGATCATAAGTCTAATGTAAAACACATTTTAAACTATATAAAAAATGATTTTAACCTATGTTAGCATGCATTCTTTATGACTAATTTTGATTTCTAATTTCATTTAACTTATAACTATTACAAAAGTAAATGAAACAAAATTAAACGTAAGATTGCATCTAATGACATACTTTGTAAAAAATAAAATTTATAAATTACCTAAAGTAATGTCATGCTTCATGCAATCTCCATTTTTCATTACACAGTAACATACATCCATACATATTAACTGTATATTATAACATTTATAATATAAATGATGCATGGTAATGTTAATTAATGCTTGCATTCATATTTTAGAATTCTTATATTATATGATGCATAAGCATGCTCTAAATAATTCATGCAACTATATATTATAATATTTATAAAAAACATGATGTATGAATAATGCATATCCTATGGTGAGATTTTCTCTATATGACATACATTATGACATATATTAAATAAAATAACTATACATCCAATGCATAATTAAAACAACAATATTTTGGATCGGGATTGACCTTCTAACCATTAATTGAATTAATATAACTATTATATTAATTTAATTAATATAAAACTAAATAAAAGCCAATTATTACAAATAATAATAAAATAATAGGTAAAAATTTGTTGTTGGACCACTAGAGGAGCGAACCGCTGGTTCAAGTTGCCTAGACCGCAAACCGTGAACTACTGAAATGGTATGCTTCGCATCATCTTATTTGGAGTGTCGCGACACTGTGCCCTATCACCGCGACGCTACAAAAATTTTTTCCATTGTATCGCATCGGAGCGCTGTTGTACAAACACCCTACTACACAGAGCGATTTTGCATCGTTTACCTTCGTTTTTGGCCCCAAACCTCCAGATCGACGCTAGAAAACACCATGAACGATCTAGACTTAATAAATAGAAACTCGATAGCAATTATGCCCAAAAATGACGGGCCCTTACATACCGAATTGTAAATTAAACAGTAAAAATCTAAAGGCCAATCTCGAAAACATCCAAAACATGCAAATTGTCACATTCATCATACATAAATGTAAAGCAGTAAAATCCCACCATAATTATAATTTTAATTTCAAAAATTAAAAAATTTGAACTTAAAAAGACCGCTCTGATATCAATTGAAGGATGAGTGAACATGCGCAGCGAAAGCAGATCGGATCCCAATTATTTTACTTTACAGAAATGTAAAATTCAGAATATGGAAAGTATATACATTTTAATTTACAACATGCTTAAAACAGAAAAGAGAGGAAATATGGTTTGAATTATTTACCCTTGAAGTCACAATTCTTCATGAAATCCGCTCTTGATCATGATCTCAACGAACCCTCTAAAGATGCCAAAAGGACAGTAACACCAAAAGAACCAAAATCTTGCGCATCACCACCATAAATCTTTGGTGTTCTCTATAGGGTTGAGAATCCATGAGATTGGTGGACTTTGTGAAAATTTTGGCAGAGAGAATAGGGAGAATTTTTCGAGAGGAGAAAAATTTCAAAGCAATTCAATTAGTCTAAGATTTGAAGGAAGAAAGGAATAAAAAAAATCCATGACCTATACTCCACTCACACAAAAAGAGAGAAAAAAGGGGAACAAAAATGATTCTGTCTTTTTCAAAAAAGATTTAAAAATAAAAAAACTAACTTCTCAATGTTTAAATTTAATATATTAGCACACCACACGCACGCACGCACATAATAACGACCTTACTATATATATATATACACACCATATATTAAACTATATGTTATATCTAATATAACACATAACCTATAGTTTATATTCTTTCATTTAACCTATAGTATTTAATCTGAATCAAATTCACATTAAGTTTAATCTATAATTTTTATATGAATCATATTCATATAATTAATATTTGAATCAAATTCAAATATTTACATTCTCTCAAATAAAACTTTATATTATAATGCATCATATACATTATATTAATTATATCATAATAATTAATTCGCTCAACTAATTTGAACAATTCAAATTAATCCAAAATTAATGCGATTCTCAATAATCCCAGTTGAGCTACTGAGGGAACCTTATGGACCTATAGATTGAAGCTCCAATTGTACTCGATTAATTAATTAAACTATTTAATTTAATTATCCAACTTTCATTAATTGTCGGTCACTCAACTAGAGACCAACAATTGCACTCGTTGCACTAGAGATATATTTATCCCAATTGAGCTACTGAGGGGACCTTATGGACCTATAGATTGAAGCTCCAATTATACTTGATTAATTAATTAAACTATTTAATTTAATTATCCAACTTTCATTAATTTTCGGTCACTCAACTAGAGACCAACAATTGCACTCGTTGCACTAGAGATATATTTTTGTGTCCATTGGATATAACCAATCAACGGTGCGTTGACCATTCACAAATTACTTGTAAGTACAGTTGGGCCAAAATTATCGTTTTGCCATTGTATTTACATCTAACTCTTAAGGTACCACTGATCCCTCTAATGAACAATAAGTCATAGTCTAACTATGACCAAACCCCTCTTGGGCCAGGAGAGGATGTATCGATACATTGTTCAAGCCTTAGAATTAGCCCTTAAGAGTGTAATTTCTTTACTTTCTTTAACTGTAGAGAAAGAGTGAATTTCTTCTTGTGAAGCTGCATTCTCAGCTCCCCAATCAGACAAATCCCCAAAATAGAAGACATATTAAGTTGACGATACAAGCCACTTTCACCAGTGTAAATTAAAAGATCGCCATCAAAGGCAAGAGTTCACAAACTTAGTCACGATTAAAATCAAGTCACCTACGGTCATTTGAATGAAATGTAAGTCTCTTCTTATACAAACTCTTTTACGGTGTTATATAATGAGACCATTCATATTGTGGTCTAGTGTTACACAAACTCTTTACATAGAATACCCCTGCTCACATGTCTCCACATGAATGATTTGAAGGAATTAGAATTTCCCGCAGCGAAAGTAATTGGGCGTATTAACCTCTAAATTTCGTATTATAGAACACAGAAAATTCAGAGTGATGGAAACCATGGAAAAACATAAACCTAAGCATGCTTTCTATAGTGCAAATAGAGAGGAAGGGATGAAGAAATCACTTACCCGTTGAAGACCAATTATTTGCATTCCTTTCCAATTTGCGTCGTCTTCTCCCAATCCCACGAAAACCACAACAAGACACCACCACGGGGTCTTCCTCGTTATTCTTAGGAATGGGAACCATTCAGAGTTGTGGGCTTGTACATATGTGTGGCAAGAGGGAAGGATAAAAGAATTAAGAGAAAAAAATCTTCTTTGTAAATAACACACAGAGAAGGAGAAGAACCAGAGAGTGAGTGAGAGGAGAGAACTTTCTCTCTACTCATTTATTACGTGAGAGACGGAGAGATGAAGGGGTGAGGGAGTTGTAACTTTATTCATATAATTAATATTTGAATCATATTCAAACATTTATTTCTCTCATAAAACTATAAAATTTTAATATGAATCATATTCACATTAAATTATAACATATAGTTTTTATATGAATTATATTCATATAATTAATATTTGAATCATATTCAAATATTTATTTCTCTCATAAAATTATATTTAAATTTAATATGAATCAAATTCACATTGAATTTTAACATATAGTTTTTATATGAATCATATTCATATAATTAATATTTGAATTATATTCAAATATTTATTTCACTCATAAAAATGTATCAACATACATTATATTATCAAATGTATCAATATACACTATTTAACTGTATCTTATACAATTAATTCGCTTTAATTATATTGAACAATTCAAATCACACCAAAATTAATTGGATTCCCATTAGTCCCCATTGAGCTAACGAGGGGATCTCATGGACCTATAGATTGAAGCTCTAATCATACAAGATTAATTGATCAAACTCTTTTAATCAAATTAATCAACATTCATTAATTGTCGGTTACTCCACTAAAGACCGATAGCTGAATTCCTTACACTATAGATATATTTTTGTGTCCATTGGATATAACCAATCAACAATGCGTTGACCATTCAAAATCGCTCGTAAGTATGGCTGGGTTAAATTATCGTTTTTCCCCTATAGTTATTTCTAACTCCTTATGTACCACTAATCCCTCTAATAAACAATTATCATAGTCCAAATATAACCAAACCCCTCTTGGGCCAGGAAAGGGTGAGGCGCTTCATTGTTCAAGCCCCGGAATCAACCCTTAAAAGAATAATTTATCTTCTTACCCTAACTATAACGAAGGAGTGAAATCCTTCTTGTGTAGTCGTGTTCCCAACTCCTCAATCAGACGAATCTCCAAAATGGTAGGCTTATTGAGTCGGTAAATCTGGCCACTCCCACCCATACAAATCAAAGGATTGCCTTCATAGGTAGAAGTTCACAACTCACTTAAGATTAAAGTCAAGCCACCTATGGTCATCCTAGTGAAATGTAAGTCTCTTCTAGCAACGACATTATAAAAAGAGACTTAACATTTCGTAGTCCGGTCTTTACACAAACTCTTTTGTATAAGATACCCGCTCACATGTCTCCACAAGAATGATCAGGATCAGATCATTTGTAGTACTTTACAACAATTGCAATTACAAAGTGGGTCGTATCAGTAGTGTTACCAGGATAAGACACATAACCTTATCCATATACTACAGACCATTTAGGTTATCACTTAAACATGATCCATCTGTATGTCTCCACATACATATTTAAGTTACGTCAGATAACCTTGGGTCTTAGGTTAATGGATTTTGTACAAATAATATAAAATTAATCAACCATTGATTCAATTAACATAAAACTATGAGGCTTTAGGGCATACACCGCAACAATCTCCCATTTGCACTAAAACCGGGGAAATACGAGTCGGTGATACATGTATCCTAGGGCATACACTATACTCTACATGCTTCCTCACTTTCCTTAGCACACTAGAGACATGTCTCGTAGTTCTAGACAGTCTAGGAGATCCTCTCACACTTTATCCTAGAGAATCCTTTTATATAATACAATGTCAATAAGAACCATCTACAATGTTAATAAGAACCATCTGTTCACCAATGAGATGTACTTACATTCCATGTTATTTCTTCCACTAGGTGCTTACATATGGTCTCCAACTCAATTCTTGACTCACATTATCACATAAAGTGAATAGATTAAGTTATATCTGAAATAGTTTTCAAATATCTCAAGACACATTGAATATTGGCAAATTATTGCTTCACAAGCAAAATGCTGCTTCTTAATCCAAGTTAATTGGCGACAAGTACGCTAGTTGGAAAAACTCAATACTTACAATTTTAATCATCGATGATCTTTGGTTCATCCTTACGAAAGAGTGTCCTCCTATTCCAACTCCTACTACTGCTCGAAATGTTCGAAACGTGTATGAGTGATGGACACAGGTGAACGAGAAGACCCGAGCTTACATCTTAGCCAGTATAAGCGATGTCTTGGCCAAGAAGCATGAGCCCATGGTCACTTCAAGTGAGATCATGGAGTCCTTGAAGGGAATGTTCGGACAACCATCCAGACAACTCAAGCATGAAGCTCTCAAAAGCATCTTCAACTCTAAAATGAAGGAGGGTACATCTGTTCGAGAACATTTTCTGAACATGATGGTCCACTTTAATGTGGCGGAGATGAATGGGGCCCACATCGATGAAGGAAGTCGGGTTATCATTATTCTGCAAACATTGCCAGAAAGCTTCATGCACTTTGTAAGCAACGCTGTTCTGAACAGAGTTGATTACACCCTTACAACTCTCCTCAAAGAGTTGCAGATGTTTCAATCCTTGTTGAAAAGCAAGGAGGAGACAGTTGGTGAGCCAAATGTTACTTCATCATCTAAAAAGTTCCACAAAGATTCAACCTCAGGAACTAAGCCTGCACCTTCTCCTTCCAACACTAACAAATAGAAGAAGAAGAAGGGTAGTAAGGAGAAAGGGAAGGCACCAGCTAACCCACAACCTGTCGCACAACGGGGTAGGCAACCAATGCAAGTTGAAAAAGAAAAGTGTTTTCATTGCAACCAGGATGGGCACTAGAAACGTAACTGCCCACATTGGCTTAAGGAGAGGAAGAAGGCTAAGGCCAAGGGCAGACAAGGTAAATAATATGATTTACTGGTTATGGAAAATTGTTTAATAGAGAAAAATGATTCTGCTTGGATTAGACTCTAAGGCCACTAATCATGTTTGTTCTTCTTTTCAGGGAATTAGATCCTGGCGGCAGCTTGAGACTGGTGAGATGACAATGCGAGTAGGCACCGGGCACATCGTCTCAATTATGGCAGCGGGAGACCTCCAGTTAACTTTACATAATAGATTTATCATTTTACATGATGTATATGTTGTTCCTGAATTAAAGAGAAACTTAATTTCTGTAAAGTGTTTACTTGAATGTAAATATACCCTCAACTTTTCAATGAACAAAGTGTTTATTTTTAAAGATGGTGTTGAGATATGTTCAACATTACTGGAAAATAATTTGTATGTGCTAAGACCATTAGCAACAAATTCCCTCCATAACATAAAGATGTTTAAATCTGTCGTAACTCAAATAAACGACTTAAAATTTCTCCTAAAGAAAATGCCCAACTTTGGCTAGGGAAAATTAATCTCAATAGGATTAAGAGATTGGTGAATAATGGACTTCTAAACGAGTTAGAGAAAAATTCTTTACCTGCATGCGAGTCATGCCTTAAAGGCAAGATGACTAAAAGACCTTTTACTGGAAAAGGTTATCAAGCTAAAGTGCCTCTAGAGTTAGTACATTCAGACCTTTGTGGTCCGATGAATGTGCGAGCCAAAGGAGATTACGAGTATTTCATAACTTTTACTGATAATTACTCGAGGTATAAGTATGTTTATTTGATGCAACATAAGTCAGAATCCTTTGAAAAGTTCAAAGAGTTCAAGATCGAGGTTGAAAAAGCATTAGATAAAAAGATTAAAACAGTTCAATCAGATTGGGGTGGAGAGTTTTTGGATTTTGAGTTCCAGAACTATTTGATAGAACATGGAATCGTTTTCCAAATCTCAGCACCTGGTATACCTCAGCAGAATGGTGTATCAGAGAGGAGAAACAGAACCCTGTTGAACATGGTTTGGTCGATGATGAGTTATGCTTCCTTACCGAACTCGTTTTTGGGGTTTTTCAATAGAGACTGCAGCCTATATCCTCAATCGTGTTCCTTTCGAAAGTGTTGCCAGAACACCTTTGGAGTTGTGGAACGAGCGTAAAGTTAGTTTGCGTCACTTCTGCATCTGAGGTTGCCTAACACATATGCTTGAGGCTAATCCTAAGAAATTGGAACCACAATCAAGGTTGTTCCTAATTGTAGGCTACCCCAAAGGAACACGAGGAGGTTACTTTTATGATCCTAAGGAAAACAGGGTGTTTATGTCGACAAATGCTACCTTCTTTGAGGAGGATCATATAAGGGAGCACAAACCGAGAAGTAAAATAGTATTGTGTGAACTTTCCGAAGACACTACTGAAACTTCAACAAGAGTTGTTGAAGAGCTTACTACATCAACAAGAGTTGTTGATGGAAGTTCATCTAGTAGATCAAGTCCACCTCAAGAGTTGAGGGAACCTCGACGTAGTGAGAGGGTTGTGAACCCACCTGTTCGTTATATGGGTTTAACTGAAATCCTCGTTATGGTAGCCGATGGTGAGGTTGAGGATCCGTTGTCTTATAAGAAAGAAATGGAGGATGTTGACAGAGATGAATGGGTCAAAGCCATGGATCTCAAGATGAAGTATATGTACTTCAACTCAGTATGGGATCTTGTAGATCAACCTGATGGGGTTAAGCCTATAGGTTGCAAAGGTATCTACAAGAGAAAATGGAGTCCTAATGGGAAGGTGCAAACCTTCAAGGCTAGACTTGTGGCAAAAGGGTTATACCCAGGTGGAGGGAGTTGACTATGAGGGGACTTTCTCACCTGTTGCCATGCTTAAGTCTATCTGCATCCTCCTATCCATTGCCTCATATTATGACTATAAGATATGACAAATGGATGTCAAGACTACCTTTCTGAATGGTAATCTTGAGGAGACCATTTATATGGTACAACTCGAGGGATTCATAGCCTAAGGTCAGGAGCAAAAGGTTTGCAAACTGAAGCGGTCCATTTATGGACTGAAACAGGCATCTCGATCTTGGAATATAAGGTTTGATACTGCAATCAAATTTTATGATTTTGACCGAAACGTTGATGAGCCTTGTGTCTACAAGAAAACAATCAACAGTTCAATAGTTTTCCTAGTGTTATTTATGGACGATATCCTATTCATTGGGAATGATGTAGATTTACTGACTTCAGTTAAGAATTGACTAGCAATCCAATTCCAAATGAAAGATTTGGGATAGGCTCAATTTATTCTTGGGATTCAAATCTTTCGTAATCGAAAGAACAAAGTGCTGGTACTGTCTTAGACATCGTATATTGACAAGATGTTGATCAAGTACTCGATGCAGAACTGCAAGAGGGGCCTTTTGCCTTTTGTCATGGAGTTATATTGTCTAAGGAGTAATGTCCCAAGACACCTCAAGAGGTGGAGAAAATGAGACGGGTCCCTTATGTATCTGCTATTGGCAGTTTGACGTATGCGATGTTATGTACAAGACTTGACATCTGTTACGCTGTAGGGATAGTCAGTAGATATCAGTCTAATCCAAGATAGGGTCACTGGACTGCCGTAAAAAATATTCTTAAGTATCTTCGGAGAATGAGGGACTACATGCTTGTGTATGAATCTAAGGATTTGGTCCTTACTGGATACACGAACTTTGATTTTCAGACTGATAAAGATTCTCAGAAAACCACTTCAGGATACGTATTCACTCTTAATAGAGGAACTGTAGTGTGGCAAATCACTAAGCAGGGGTCATCGCTCACTCCACTATGGAGGCCAAGTATGTAGCAGCTTGTGAAGCTGCTAAGAAGGCCATTTGGCTCAAGAAGTTCCTGATTGATCTGGAAGTTATTCCAGACATGTCTAGGCCCATCACGATTTACTATGACAATAGTGGTGTTGTGGCGAATTCCAGAGAGGCAAGGAGTCACAAGCGCGACAAACATATCGAGCGAAAATACCATTTTATCAGAGAGATTGTGAAACGAGGAGACATGATTGTAAAGATAGCTTCGGAGCACAATATTGCTGATCCGTTTATGATGGCTCTCACGGCTACAGTGTTGGAGGGTCAACTTCAGAGCATGCATCTATTGGACCATCCACGGTTGGACTAGGGCTAGTGGGAGTATTGTTGTACTGGGCTTTTGTGCCCTATTTTATTGATTCGTACTTGTATTTTTTATTGTACACTTCACTAGCTTTAGGACATGTGAGAGATTGTTGAGGTTGATGCCCTAAATCTCGTTGGGTTCAGTAGTTTATAAACATGTATATGAATAAACATTATGTGATGTAATAATATGAGATATTTTCTTCAATACAGTCTTTGATATATGAGATATTTTGTTGCATTAACCACAAACCAATAAACTAAGATCCCTGGTTATTGTTGTAACTTAAGCATATATGTAATGACATACAAGTGGATCGTGCTTTAAGTGATAACCTAAATGGTCTGTAGTAGATGGACAAAGGAGGGAAACCTTATCCTGTTGACACTACGAGTGTAGTCTACTTTGTAGATGTTATAAGTGTATTAAAGTACTACAAATGTTGAGATCCTGGCCATTCATGTATTAGACATGCGAGCAAGGATGCTCTATACAAAAGGGTTTGTATAAGACCGGTTCACGAAATATTTAGTCTTGTTATATAACGCTGTTCATGACAGAGACTTTCATTTCACAAGGATGATTATAGGTAATATGGCCTTAATCCTGAGTGAGTTAGAAACTCTTGCCTATGAGGGCAGTCCTTTCATTTGTATGGGTGTGAGTGGTCAGATCGCCGACTCAAACCTACCACTTTGGGGATTCGTCTGATTGGGGAGTTGGGAACTCAGCTACACAAGATGAAATTCACTCCTTCCCCGATTTAGGGGTAGGTAGATAAATTGCTCCCTTAAGGGCTGATTTCGGGACTTGAGCAATGTGACGCCATACCTTCTCTTGGCTCGAGAAGGATTTACTCATAATAAGACTATGATATATTGTTCATTAGAGAAATCAGTAGTACTTAAGGAGTTGATGTAATTACAGGGATAAAATGGTAAATTGGCCCGGCTGTACTTATGAGCGATTTGTGAAGGGTCATCATACTGTTGATTGGTTATATCCAATAGACACAGAAATATATTTGTAGCACAAGAAGTGTAGCTGTCGGTCTTTAGTGGAATGCCTGACAGTTAACAGATGGTGAATATCGTGATTAAAGAGTTTAGTCAGTTATTCACGTACCATTAGACCTTTAAGCTATAGGTACATAAGGTCCCCTTGGTAGCTCAATAGATTCATGTTAAGAATCAGTTTTTGGGTTAGTTTGAAATGTTCAAATTAACAAGAGAAAATTTGATTATATATGATATAATTAAATTGCATCAATTATATAAGATATAATTGACTTAATGTATTAGATACATTAATTGGAGGAATTATTATTAAATGCTATAAGGGAGAAAAAGAACTATGGTTTATACATTGCATGAGATGTGATATTAAAACTATAGGTTATGAATATATTGAGTATATTTGTAATTAAATCAATTATAGGATAATTGGTTACGATTTTTTCTCCCACAACCAACTTAGTGTGAAGTTGTGATCAGTTATGGTAACTGATGGTTAACATATGAAAATCGTTTTCATTTTTACCTGATGCGATCATTTCGATTTTGTGAAGCGTGTGATCAAAAGATAAGCTATATGATAGCATGAGAGCATACACGATCGTGTAAGAGTTTTTCTATATAATAGTCACTTATCTTCTAAACGATCAAGTACACTGTCTATACAATAGACTAAAACCATCTCCCACTTACTCAATCATATACACAATCTGAAAATTCCTCCCATCCTCTACCAAATCCTACAGAGCCCATAACTCCTAGATTCTCAAACCGAGAATACCAACGTAGCCTTCTGGTGGTGTCTTCTTCTTTTTCGAGGGATGAGTGGCGATTTGTTCTTGCTAAGGAGATTACTGTTTGAGTGTAGATTCGTTTGTATTGGTGAACGATCGTGAGTGTTCAAGGGAATGAGAATAACAGTTCTTCAAGGGTAAGTTCAAGGGTAAGCATGCTGTATTTTAGAGTTTTTGCATAACTATTATTGTTTGATTGTAAATGTGTATGTTCTGTCACAATGGGGTTTGGAACGATCTCACTTCCGCTCACGTGTCTCTTTGTAAAGAGTTCCTTCACATACAATACGTTTTGTCATGTTTTTATCTAGACACATCATATGTTATGTAGATAATTACAATAGGCTAGCACTACAAATTTTATTCATGAAATGACAACAATTCTTTTGAGAGCATTTCCCAAATTAAAAGACAAAATTACACTGCTCTTATGTGTTGATAAAATTTCAATGTAATATAGCGAGAGCGGGAGTGGGAGCGAGAGTGGAAGTGAGAGTGAGAGCCAAACCAACGAGAGTCACGAGAGCCAAACCAGCGAGAAAGCTGGAGAGAGCGAGATTTTGAGAACAGAAAGAGCGAGATTTGGACAGAAGCATGGATTATGCGTTGAATTTGGCCACGATCTTATAGATTGTACATGGAGAACCCTAAAATTGAATACAAACAAAAGTTGAAGACGTAAGGGCAAACGTTAGCTAAAATTAGGTGTCTTATCAAGAGAAATTCTTAAACTTAAGTAATTTTAAAAAAGCCAGGTGTAGGATGAGTTGTCACACAGAGAAGAGCTAGAAACGACTATAAATAGGAGGCTTTAGGCTGGAAGTTAAACGGATTCTCAAAAAAAACTCAGTAGTAAAAATCGTGTGAAAAAGGTGAAGTAATTCTGTTAGTTAGAAGGAGGAAACGCAAGGGAAGTGCTGCCCAAATTTCCTTCTAATTTAAGAGGGAAAGCTCTACTGATTAAACCATAAGGAATAATAAGGAATAACTAGGATCGCAGTCAAGGTAAGTAGTTTGTCTCACCCTCTCTTTAAGTGGTTCATGGTAGTGTACCTTTAATATGTTGCATAATTATGTTATTGTTATGTTGCATTACATGTTTAAAATACGTTTATCGATAAGGGACCCCATACATTATGTTTATTCATAAGATTAAATTTTAATTAGATAAAGGTTATACTTCTAGGGCTAGCAGGGCATGTATGGTTGCACCCCTCTAGACCCAATTCTATGTCAAGATTATGCTAGGGACTAACAGGGTATGTATTGTTGCACCCCTCTAGTCCAATCTTACGTTTATGTTAATGGTTGATATTGGATGCGACTTTGGCCCTACTGACTGTATGACCCACTAATCATCAGATGGGTTAGTTTTCACCTAAGTCCTCATCTTCCTATCAGGACGGAGAAATTTACGTTAGAAGCATAACCGACCACCACATGTTATTATATGTTTTCGATCCCAATAATATGTTTTCAGGATATGTTGCATGTGATTATGCATTTGGTCACTACCTTATGTGAGAACTACTTACTGGGTATATTATATACTCATCCTATTTTTACAGACTTTGTAGGTAAGGACACAGCGTAGGTGGCAGAACTAGACGTCGCTCAAATGGCCAACCATCAAACTCACTATTATAGGCATATGCATTTTTGTATCACTATGCTAATATTTTTTGGATCCTGGTGTTTTGTAAAATAAACTTTTTATATAATTTTCTACCTAATTAATAAAATCTTAGATATGTTCTTTTGAGATTTTTGCCAAAACTCGTCTCATGATAGAAAAGTCTAAGTATGCATGTCGTAGCGGTCGGACCATAATATGTAAAGATCCGGTCGTTACAATCAAAATCTTTGACTTATATTGGTAATTAAAACTTATAAAGAAGACATAACTTTGAATTATATAAAATACGTTAATCAATTATATGCAATCTATTATCCATTCTAATTCAGGAAAGAAATTTAAAGATGAACCCATGAATTTTAATATGAATCTCATTCATATAAATGCAAAATTTATTTTTGCTATGATACTCCAGTGAGTCAGAATAAAAGCCATCGTAGGGCAATCAATCATTCCTTTACTGGACTGAAACATTCTCAACTAAATGTTACACCAGAATAACTCTTTATTCCTATAATATCTAGTTACCATACTTTGGTCAATAAACCATTAACTTACTTAACAATTTCTCATAAGTGTAATAGATTCTAGAGTTCCGCCCCAATGAGCCAACCGTAGGGAAAAACCGATTGGGGTAAAAACTAAAACATTCCTATCCATTTATGGAGTTTTGGTAAAATTTCATGCAAACACTATCCGTAGGGGGACACAAGCAAAGGTATCTCGAGGTTGAACATGAAAGTTTATTGCAAACCAATGAAGAAGACCGTGGGATGTTTTGACACACTTCCCTCTGCCACATACTATAAACACTCTCTCCATTCATCTTGGTATTGACCTATGCAAACACCATCCATAGGGGACACATGCAAAAGTGTCTCGAGGCCAAGCATAGATCTCACAATGTGAACTATTTAGGGAGAAATGTGGAAAGAAAATTGAAGTATCATATACATCATTTTCCTCCCATTGAGTGTTTTACAAATGATGGTTTATAACTTAGGTAAATTAGGTTAATAAATTTATTTAAGTGAATTGTTGTTAACTTAGCCCAAGATAACAATTATATTAGATAGTTTAACAATATTGATTCTTGGTTATTAAACACTTTAATAAACCTAAATCATTCATTGCATGCTTATAACATTATTGTCTAATTCACCTTACAGGTCGGTTCCTAGGTAGGGATATTCCGTTTTCGTTAGCTTAAATACCCCAACCTTACACAAAACCTTCCTTAGACAAAGGTCCCTTATAGACAATTATGTTATAAATTTAATCTTTTATTTACTCCAATTTGATCCTATTAAAAGAGAATTAAAAGATTAACATAAGTCTAGGTGAAGTTTAATTTTAAAGCATTTAAAATTAATTTTAACCTATGTTTGCATGGAACTCTTGATTATAGATTTTAATTCAAATTTCATATAAGCTATAGCTATTATAAAGTTTAATGAAATAATTCAAACCTAAGCCATGCATCTAATGACATACACAAAAATATAACAATTATATTTCTAAGGTAATGTCATGCTTCATGCATTTTCATTTTTATTAAACAAACATAATATAACTCTTATATTAAAATTAATACATGCATATTATAGATGCCACCATATATTATAACTACTATAAACAAGATGTATGAAATTGTTTTTCATTAATAAAATATAACTCTTATATTAATTAATGAAACTATATAAACATGCATTTAAATATAACTCTTTTATTAAAATGCATGCACGTTATATTTAAATTCATGTGCATGTTTAACTTAATCATGAAATTATATAATATAACTTTCATATTAAAATGATACATGATTTTATGTTTATCCTATGGTGGGACTTATACTATACGACATACAATATGACATACAAATTATTAAAATCATACATCATATGTATAATTTAATAAAGAAAAATACTTATAAAGAGAGAAATATAAAAAATATTTACACTTTATAGCAAAAAGTTACAAAAGTTTGTACTTTTGGAACTTTTTGCTATAAAGGGTATTTTTTTAAAAAATATTTTTTATATTTAAAAAGACCCCTGAAATAAAATAGCAATATTGGACTGAAACTGGCATCGTAATCATTAATTAAATTAATATAAAACTTATATTAATATAATTAATTAATATACAATTAATAATTAATTAATACAAATTAATAATTAAAAAAATGGAAAAACTACATAGAAACTACTGGGAGGCTCTATATTATAAACATGATGCATGAACATGCTTTTTATTAATAAAATATAACTCTTATATTAATTAATGAAACTAAAATTTAAATATAACTCTTATATTAAAATGCATGAGCATGCTTAACTTAATCATGCAACTATATAATATAACTTTTATATTAAAATGATGCATGATTTTAGGTTTATCCTATGGTGGGATTTATACTATATGACATACAATATGACATATAAATAATTAAAATCATACATCGTATGTATAATTAAATAAAATAACAATATTGGACCGAAATTTACATCTTAAACATTAATTAAATTAATATAATACAATTAATAATTACTTATTACAATTAATAATTACTTATATTAATTTAATTTAATTCATTAATAATTACTTATATTAATTTAATTCATGAAAATACAATTAATAATTACTTATTACAAATTAATAGTTTAAAAACAGAAAGAACTATAAAGAAACCGTTGAGGAGGATCAAACCCACGATCTAGAGGTTTATTAACTCACGCCGGACTATTTAGGGTGTTGCAACGCTTTAATGCTAGTGTTGCAACACTGGCTTTTATGTTGCTGTAGCGTTCGCTTTGTGCAACGTTGCTACGTTGCGGTTGGAGCGTTGTGAAGCTATAAGGCAGAAAGCCCGCCTTGTTTCGTCAATTCATTCAATTTACTTCGTTCTTGTTCCAAAATTTCATTGAACAAGGCTGAAACTCCACAAACAAGATAAATAATTACATACTTGATTACATGAAATTAAATGCCCAAAACTCTGGACAATTACAACTTTAAACACTTTTCAAGCAGTAAATTCTAGGCCAATTTCGAAACCATCCAATATGAAAAAATCCATACATTCATAATGCATCATGCACCCACCAAAACTCTGAACGAAAGTTCCAAAAATGAAATTTAGAGAATTCGAGATGGCTCTGATACCAATCGAAGGGATTGGAATTTCTCGCAGCGGAAGCAATTGGATGTATTAATATCTAAATTTGCAATCGGACCAAAGAGTGAGTGAGACCACCATAGAGTCTTCCCCATTATTCTCTAGGACGGAAACCGTGCAAAGTTGTGGGCTTGCATAGAAGTTTGGCAGGAGGGAAGGAGAAAAGAATTGAGAGAAAAAATTCTTCCCTGTAAACAATACAAAGAGAAGGAGAAGAACCAGAGAGTGAGTGAGAAGGAGAGAACTTTTTCTCTACTCATTTGTTATGTGAGAGAAGGAGAGATTAAGGGGTGAGGGAGTTGTAACTCACTCCCTTTTATTCAATTTGAAATAATTAAATTTAAATTCTAAATTTGAATTTAATATGTATATTAACCACTTCGATATATATTTAAACTATATAGTATATCACATATAATATATAACCTATAGTTAATATTATATCACATATACATAAACTATAGTTTATTGTTCTCTCACATAACCTAAGCTATTAATATGAATCAAATTAATTTTAATTTTAACCTATAGTTTTTATATAAATCACATTCATATAAATAATGATTGAATCACATCCAAATTATAACACCTAATATGAATCATATTCATATAATTAATATTTGAATCATATTCAAATATTTATTTCTTTCCTGAAAATGTATCAACATACATTATATTATATAATGTATCAATATACACTATTTAACTATAACTTATACAATTAGTTCCCTTTAATTAATTTGAACAATTCAAATCACACCAAAATTAATTTGATTCCCATCAATCCTCATTGAGCTAATGAGGGGACCTTATAGACCAATAGATTGAAGGTCCAAATGATATGAGATTAATTGATTACATTCTTTTAATCAAATTAATCAACATTCATTAACTGTCAGTCACTCCACTAAAGACCGACAGTTGAATTCTTCTCACTATAGATATGTTTATGTGTCCATTGGATATAACCAATCAAAAGTTCGTTGACCCTTCACAAATTGCACATAAGTACAGCTGGGTCAAATTACCGTTTTACCCCTATAGTTGCATCTAAGTTCTTAAGTACCACGGATCCCTCTAATAAACAATTAATCATAGTCCAACTATGATCAAACCCTCTTGGGCAAGGAGAGGGTGAGGTGCTTCATTGTTCAAGCCCTGGAATCAACCCTTAAAAGAACAATTTATCTTCTTACACTAACTATAGGAAAGAAGTGAATTTTTCTTGTGTAGGCGTGTTCCTAATTCCCCAATCAGACGAATCTCCAAAATGGTAGGCTTATTGAGTCGGCAAATCTGGCCACTCTCACCCATACAAATCAAAGGATCGCCCTTATAGGCAGGAGTTCATAACTCACTCAAGATTAAGGTTAAGTCACCAATGGTCATACTGGTGAAATGTAAGTCTCTTCTAGCAACAACATTATAAAGAGAGACTTAACTTTTAGTGGTCCAGTCTTTATACAAACTTTTTTGTAGAAGATATTCCCGCTCACATGTCTCCATAAGAATGATCAAGATCAGATCATTTGTAGTACTTTACAACAATTGTATCATTTACAAAGCGAGTCATATTAGTAATGTTACCAGGATAAGACACCCAATCTTATCCATATACTGCAGACCATTTAGGTTATCACTTAAACATGATCCACGTGTATGTCTCCACATACATGTTTAAGTTACATCAAATAACTTTGGATCTTAGGTTAATGGATTATTGCATATGTAATATAAAATTAATCAACTATTGATTCAATTAACATAAAACTACGAGGTTGTAGGGCATATGCCCCAACATGATTAGGATCAGATCATTTGTAGTACTTTACAACAACTGTAACAACTACGAAACATGTTGTATTCATAATTTCATCAAGATAAGGTACCCAGCCTTATCCATCTACTACGGACTGTTTAGGTTATCACTTAACATAATCCATCCGTATATCTCCATATAGTTACCGAAGATAACCTTGGATCTTAATGTATTGGTTTTGTGGGTTAATGCTACTAAATGTCAAATAAAATTCCTCTGGTTTTATTAGATAAATAAATTGATTGTATATTACAATTACAAACGACAGGACTCATGAGATTTAGGGCATAAACTCGAATAATTATAATATTTAAGATCAAGTTCGTAGATTATATTTACAGAAAGTCCATATCAACCTTAGAATCGTATTTTTCCATTCAAGAAATTTGGAGAAAAGTCAAGACGATTTAATCCAACTTAGTTTAAAGAATATTCCAATTGGTTAGAATATAACATTTCAAAGGATGTTGCATTTCCTTTATGTTGCTATTTGTTCAAACTAGAAGTAAGTGAAGCATCAGGAAGTGAATGTTTTGTTAGTGAAGGATTTCTAATTGAAAGAAAAAAGAGATTAAAAACTCATGTTGGTGGTCCTAATAGTGCACAAAATCAATCTTAGAGTAAATGTCAGGCTCTTTTGAAACAAAAACAACATATTAAGATTTTTTTAAATAGAATGACTTACCAAGCACGAGTTGAGTATCAAACTCGATTATGTGCATCAAATGATTGTACACGATTTTTATTACGACAAGGGTTTGGATTCCATGAACATGATGAGACTGATGATTCGAAGATTCAAGGTAATTTTCTTGAACTGTTTAGATAGTTGTGCAACCACAACAAGGATATTGAAATTGTGACTTTTAAAAATGTTTCGAATAATTTAAAATTGATTGCACCCGATATTCGAAAAGATATAATGAACTCAATTGCAGTAGAAATTGACAATATAGTTATAGGAGATATGAGTAACAAACACTTTTCTGTCTTGATAGAAGAATCAAAATGTATATCTTCAAAGGAGTAGATGTCAGTAGTATTACGATATGTGGATAAAAGTCATGTGATTGAACAATTTTTTGAAATCATACATGTCAATAATACAAGTGCTCTATCACTAAAGAAAGCTATTGATGGTTTTTCTTTTCTCAGCATGGGTTAAGTATTGCTAGTTTGCAATGCCAAAGATACGATGGAGAAAGTAATATACAAGGTGAGTTCAATGGATTTAAAGTACTTATTCTAAAAGAAAATGAATGTGCTTTTTACATGCATTGTTATTCTTATCAACTTCAATTAGCTCTCACAGCTATTGCAAAAAAACATGTGGAAATTGCTGGGTTTTTTTTTTAATCGTTACAAATGTGGTGAATATTACTGGAGCATCAACGAAACGTCGGGATATTCTACGAGGAAAACGTAGCATGGGAATTTTTGAAGCTCTAAATAATGGTGAAATATCAAGTGGTCAAGGATTAAATCTAGAGACAATGATTAAACAACCAGGAGATACTCGATGGGGGATCATATTACAAAACTTTAACGAGTTTTATTGTTGGGATTGGTGTCTCAAATCTCTTGTATTATCGTAGTTTGTAAACATTATATAAACAAATTGTTATTAATAAAATAATTGTTATTTTATGAGCATACACTCAATCCAATAAACTAAGATCCTAGGTTATTTTATGTAATTTAAATAAGTATGTAGAGACATACAGGTGGATCTTATTTAAATAATAACCTAAACGGTTTGTAGTAGATGGAAAAGGATGGGTACCTTATCTTGGTGACACTATGGATACGTCCTACTTTATAGACATTACAAGTATTGTGAAGTGCTACAAATGATTTGATCCTAATCTTTCATGTGGAGACATGTGATTGGGGGTATCCTATACAAAAAGTTTGTATAAGACCGGATAACGAAATGATTAGTCTCATTATATAACACCGTTAGTAGTAGAGACTTACATTTCACAAGGATGACCACAGGTGATGTGGCCTAAATCTTGATTTGTATGGGTGAGAGTGGCCAGATTGCCAACTCAATATGTCTACCATTTTAGGGATTCGTCTGATAGGGAGCTGGGAACAAAATTATACAAGACAGAATTCAATCATTCCCTGATGTCGGGATAAGTAGATAAACTGCTCCGTTAAGGACTGATTCCGGAGCTTGAACAATGTGGCCACACCCTCTCCTGGCCTGAATGAGACTTAGTCATAGTTGGACTATGACTTATTGTTCATTAGAGGGATCAGTGGTACTTAAGAAGTTAGATGTAAATAAAAGGGCAAAACATTAATTTTTGTCCAGCTATACTTACGAGCAATTTGTGAAGGATCATTGCACCGTTGACTAGTTATATCCAATGGATATCTGTAGTGCGAAGAGTGCAACTGTCGGTCTTTAGTGAAGTGAACGACAGTTAATGGATGTTGGTCAATTCAATTAAAGAGTTTAATTAATTATCAAAATACCATTGAAAATTCAGTCTACAGGTCCATGAGGTGCTCTCTGTAGCTCAACAGGGATTTATTGAGAATTAAATTTTAGATTAATTTGAATTGTTGAAATTAATTGAGGGAATTAATGTATTTGTTATATATAATATAAAGTATTTTGAGAGGAATTAAATATTATGATTCAAATATTAGTTATGTAGATGAGATTCATATAATTGAATTTAGTGTAAATATGATTTATATTAAATGTCATGTAATGATTAGCTTATATTCTATTTGGTACAATATAAAAACTGTAGGTTATATGCTATATTTGATATGACATATAGTGTATATATATAATAATGTAGTTATTGTATACATACATACATACATACATATAATTAATTAATTAATTAAATTAAATTATTTTAATTTAATTTAATTAATGGGAGGGAGTTACAACTTCCTCCCTTAATCTCTCTCAAAGTAGTACGTGGAACTAAGGGGTTGCAGGCAATTGTTTGATCTCTTTGTTTGTTTTCCAAGAAAAATACAGAGAAGGATATGGTTTTTTTCATCCTCCTCTTTTCCTATCTAGAATTCAAGCAAAACCCACAACTCTTGCTTGAATTCTCAATTCCAAGAGAATACAAAGGGTTCTCAAATGATGGTGCCCTTTTTGGGATTTTGAATTCAAGATCCAAATCAAAGTGTTCATGATCGTGGATCGAGGGAATTACACGAAGAAGGTGTTCTTCAAGAGTAAGTGTATTTTTATTCCCTATTTCTCTCAAATAAGCATGCTATAATTTTAGGTTGATAATGCATAATTGTTTTTTATGTTATATAGTTTTTCAATTCTGTGAAAACGAAATTTGGGACCGATCCCCACGTTGCTATACAGGGACTGTCACACCCCGTACCAGACTGCCCTCCTAACCTGGATGGAATGGTGACTGTAGCAGTTACCAACCCTTTTGCTGGCACTTACTGCCTATCTTCCTGTTAAATCTTGCTCAAACCCTGAATACATACGTAATAACCCAGAACTTAACACATTTGTATTACAGGGTTTCGCACCATTGTTTACATAGATAATACAACCTAGTGAGCCCCATCAAGAATACTAGTCACTAGACAGACACATGTGTACTAACTAATACAGGTCTTCAATTACGTTTCCTTCAACCTGTGTCTTGAGTGGCAGAGCAGCAGCAGAATAGTCTTTTGGGAACTGACCGCTACCTGAAAGAAAACATTTGAAAACATGAGCTAGAAGCCCAGTGAGTGACTTAATAAAATGTAAATCTCATGCTTAAACTGAAAGCTTGAAAACATAATTTTGGAACTTAAAATATACCATGCAAACGTATACATAAAATCATTTAAACCAATGTATCTGAAACCTGAATCTTAGCTGAGAATGAACATTCACTGCTCTAATTCCCAACGTCAAGCCAAGGCCATATGAGACTTTTACCTGTCCTGCTCACATTAACTGTGGCTAGAAGAGATCCCTACATCGATCTCTTTAAATATATCGATGGCCTCAAGCAACATCCTTAAAACATAAACGCTGATAACAACTTTTAAACATCAATGATCATCATTATTCCCTAGTTGAGAACGAGCATACACTGCTCTAGCTCCCAACGTCTATTATCGGCCAAGAGACCCATACCTCGGCCTCTCATTCAGACCTACCTACATACACATGGAGTTTTCTATGTACCTTCAACACCTTAGGTACATTTATTCAGATATCTTCCCTACCTTCAGTATCCCTATTCATTATATTAAGAAATATCAACGCATGTACTTTGGCAACCTTAGGTATTTAAAACATAATGCGTCAAGCTTTATTCGACCTTAGTTTTAACCCTAATGCATACTTCATACTTTGTGAAATAAGTTGGCTTAAAACATATTTAGACATGAAAAACATACTTGGAACACTCATATATTAGTAAACATCATGGGTTGATAAACATTCATAAACATTAGAAACTTTAAACTATCCTTCTAGCCTAAGAGAATGTATAACTGCCTTTATCCTTAGTTGAGAGTAAACTACTAGTTCTAACCCTCAATGTCAACCTTAGTCGAGGAAAACCCTCTTTTGCTCAGTCCCTCGACGTTGTATTACCTACGTGCATGTGGTTTTAACTGAGTACCGTCGTACTTTATGTACCTGACTAGGATACCTTCTCATTTTCCTTCAGTATCCTTAGGTACTTTTGCTCAGATACCTTCTCAAACGTCCTTCAGTATCGAGCTATTAAGATACCTTCTCAAATGTCCTTCGGTATCAATTTGGTCTGGTACCTTCTCGAATGTCCTTCGGTACCAAGTTGATCAGATACCTTCTCAAATGTCCTTCGGTATCACGTTTTAAGTAAAACTAGTCATAGACATTTACTTGAACACTAAGGCTTAGTGCTCAAATCATTATACTAATTCATCCATCATACCAGTTCATCATAAAAATGGAGTGACTTAAACATGCTAAAGGTATTCGAACAAGATAACATATTTAAATCATATCAATTCCATGGAAAGCATGTTTTACTTAGCATGAGTAACAGTTTCACAAATACGTTGCTTGGCGCTTCATTCAAACATTTAGCATAAGGAATATCTTCAAGAAATCTTAGTTTCTAAATCATTAAAACAGTAAGTCATCACATAGTCATTCACAGCTTGTTGACCTCTTAACGAGTTATATGCCTCTTCTAGCTCTTCTTGGCCTGGAAGGACATAATTCCCAGTTAAACTACTTAGAATTCTTAGCAAAATACCTCAAATAGTTCATTTACTAACGGAACTTTCATTATCAAAGACAACCTTACTATCAAGATTCTCCTCATGAGTGAGATCAAGCTTTCCTAGTGATACTCACTTACCAGCAATACCAACGATACCACTTACAGCGATACCAACGATACCACTTACTAGCGATACCAACGATACTACTTACCAACGATACCAACGATATTCACTTACCAGCGATATCAGCAATACCACTTACCAATGATACCAGCGATACCAACCCAATTTCTAGCGAGATTCAGCCTAATTTCTAGCAAGATTCACTTCTAGAGTGAGATCCTCATCACAAAATTAGCGAGATTTCCTTCATTAGCGAAGTCCTCATCACAAAATCTCGCTATAATCTCCATGGTGGACTGTTTGCTTGTTCCTCCCAAGCAACTGTCTGCTTATGTACAGATTCTCTATTACAACTTTAAAAATTCATAACTCAAAATCCAGACCTCTTTTGAAGAAACTTCCTTCTACAAACATGTTTAAATTGCGTTAGCAACATTACCTTAAAATTTAAGCTTAAACTTCCTTGTCGTTTAATCTAGAGATTCAAAACTTCATCGTTGGCCCCAATTCAAGTAGCTGCCTGCTTGTTCAACAATTCCCAGTTCAAACTTCAAAATTATATAACTCGATTTTCAGGCCTCATCTTAAAAAGCTCCATTCTACAAAGTTGTTCATAACTGAGTTAACAATATTACCTCAAATTTTTAGCTCAAAATGTTTTGTAATTCATCCTGGAGCTTCAATTCTTCATTGATGGCCTAAATTCACCTGTGAAACGAACCCTTCATCTTTTCTTTGCCCCTCCGGCCTTATTCCGACGAGTTTTCCAGTAGCCCAGCCACAAAAAATAGGCACATAGCGCTTTCAAATGCCACTGGAATTATACAAATAGCCTAAGTAGTTTGTCCAAACCGACCAAATGAATTCGATCTTCTTGCTTATATTACCGCCCAAAATCCAGCATGAACCCTCCTTGTGCCATCTGGCCCACTATTAGTGACGAAGGGCTAGGATTTAGCAAAACTTCTTTTGCTAACTTCACTCACAATATTACTTCAGCACTACACCTCACTAGATGGCATAGTCTAATTCATATGCTTATTATGTATTCCATCATCAAGCATAACCTTCCTTAGCCTAATCGGATTTAGTCCTACTTTTACACCTAGCTACCCAAGAGCCTATTTCTTCTTGCTTCCTTCTTCTACCCTTCCTAAGACATGGCTTCATTTAGCTCATTAGGAAAAATCTCATTACTTACTCTTACTTAATGTAATTAAGGTTCAAATTTTACACGGACCTTCATCGATTCCCTTCATTTATTACAATGTTCTATTCAGTAGTTGATGTACTTGAGACAAATTTTTCAAGATGAATCAAATTTAGAACAAAAATAGGAAGTGAAAATTCTATTAAATTCGATCTCGTAATTTGACTTTGTTTTCAATATACATTTCATGAAAAATATATTGGAAATCACAAATAACTTGTCTCAAGCATTAAAAAGAAAATATTTGAACATTGTGAATGCAATGATTTTAGTAAAATATTGTAAACAAATACTACAATCAAGAAGAGAGAGTTTGATTGGGATTCATTCTTGGAAATAGTTTCTAATTTATGCAATAGTCATGATATTGAAGTTCTTAAAATGGACGACATGTTTCTAGTTCAAAGACGACAAAGCCAAAAATCACAACCAATTACAAATTTCATCCTTACCTTGTTGACATTTTCCATGTTGTCATTAATATGTATTTCAAGAGTTGAATAATCGTTTTATTGAAACAAGTACTGAATTACTTTTCTGCATTACCCATTTGAATTTGAGTAATTCATTTGTTGCTTTTGATAGACAAAAACTTAGTCGACTTGCTTAGTTTTATCCAAGAGACTTCTCAGTTATTGAACTCTCTATCCTTGAGGATCAACTTCAAAATTACATTACCGATATGCGTTTAGAATCTACTGAACTAAAAAACATAGGTGATCTTGCAGTAAAAATGGTCATGACGAACAGAGATAAAATCAATCAATTAGTTTATCAGTTGCTCACTTTGGCGTTGATTTTACTTGTTACAATAGCTACTGTAAAGAGAACATTTTCTACTATGAAAATATTGTGAAGACTCGATTATGTAATCGAATGGGAGATCAATAGATAAATGATTGTCTTATAGAATATATCGAGAAAGATTTATTAGATAAGTTAGACAATAAAGTTATTATGGATCGATTTCAAAATACGAAAACTCGTAGAGGACAGTTGAATATGTATTCAATTAGTTAATATATGTAGTTATGAATACTTTCTTTTTACCCTCTTTTATTACATAGTGTCCCCCATATAAAACTCTTAGACCCGCCACTATACATACATACATATATATATCTATATATCTATATATTATTAGAAAAAAAAAACTTTTACATTTTCTTCTAAATAAGTAAGAAATGTTGTATTTTTTTAAAAAATAATTATTAATATTAAAAAAAAAAACTTCACATTTCCTTCCTGGTAGGTTTTTTACAGGAAAATTGAATTTCCCCTAAGTTTTAATTTAATGTTTTTTTTTTTAACAATTCTAATTCCAAATTTTTCTAGTAAGTTTACGTTAGTTATATTAAACTTAAATTTACTAAAATTTCTATAAAAGGATAGCTAGGATAGTTTTTTCTTAGTTTTTATTATTTTTTTAATTTACCATTCTTAGTTTGAGTTAAAAAAAATCTCACAATTTTTTCGTAAAAATTGGAATTTAATGATTTTCCCCAAAATTTTCAATTCATAAGGAAAATTTGATGTAAGAACTTTTTTTTACAGGAAAATTTTCAAATCCTTACAAGAAATTTCAACGATTTTTTTGTATGATCTAAAATTGAAGTTGGGTTTGCAAAGTTGTAATAGGAAAAGGTAAAAATGAAAAACACTTGAATGAGGGACAAAATAGTACTTTTACCATGTAAGGTCCTCTACTTAAAATCTCAAAATGTAAGAAAGAGGTTAGAAAAAGTAGCTTTAAAAAAAAAAAGGTTAGTTATGTAAGATGAAAACTATTTGGGTTAAAAATAACAATTTGCCAAAAATTGACTCCACAAAGAAGAGCATATATATATATATATATATACCAAAAAGTGTAAAATTTATTAGGATGGTGGATTCATGATATATAAGAAATTTTACTTGAATATTAAATTATCACATTATTGATATAAAATTAAAGTTATCAGGATTTATCCACTTAAGCTATTGGGTAAATTGATGATTAAACTATACGAATAGGAGTTTTGTTCGATGCTTAAGCTATTAGGTTCATTGATGATTAATTATTGCATAAAAGTAAGATAGAGGTCTTGTGTTCAAACTGGTACAAATCTCCACCTTGACTTGAATTTTTTTATAGATAATAGATGTACCAGATTCAATATGTAATATATTGCCAAACGTACTTAGATTTCTCCTTCATGCCTCAAAATATCCAATGAGGAAACACTAACCATTAAAAAATATTTAGCAAGGCATTCCAACAAATTTCCACCTTGACTTGAATTCTCTTACAGATAATAAATGTACCAGATGCAACATAAAATATATTGCCAAACGTAGTCAGAATTCTCCCTTAAACTCAAGATGGTAGAATGACGAAGAACTTGAGCTTGTGAAGAAAGAATTTCGAATCAAATCAGCAGATCTGAACTAGAAACAGAAAACCTACAGACATACCAAATGCAATATAAATATATTACCAAACATACTCAGACTTCTCCCTCAAACTTAAGGTGGTAGAATGACGAACAATTTGAGTTTGCGAAGAAATTTTTTTGAATCAAATCAATAGATCTGGGTTGGAAACTTAAAACTTACGAACTTCTCGACTGGAAACAAAGATCTAAATAAAGATCTAAAAATAGAACCCACAAACTTCTAGGCTGGAAACAGAGACATTATATAAAGATATGAAAACAAAACCCACAAACTTCTAAGTTGAAAATAGAGACCTACATAAAGGTTTGAGAACAGATCCCACGAACTTCCAATTTGAAATTGGAAAAGAAAGATTCCACAAAGGCAAATTAGGCTGAAATTGAAAATTCCACAAACAAAAAATGGAGGCTTTATGAACTTGATAAAAAACACCACGAACAATCAGATCTGTGAGAACCACATATTAAAAAAAAAACAACTGAACTAAATCAAGTGTCGAAACCAAATCAAAATAACTGTTTGAACCAAACTGAACGAACTGGTTTGACTGAATTTTGTTTGAAAATGGAACAAGGACCCACAAAATTTATTTACCATAATTGCAAATAAACCAAAATTGGATCAACTTGAACCAAACCAAATCAGACCAAACCAAAATTCAGCATGATCCAATAGTTGACAAACTCCGGTAATCGACAACTTTATGGAAATTTTTCTTGAAAAAACTGAATTGCAGTGCAACATTAGATTTTGTTTAGCAACGATTACAAATAGAACCAGTGCTCAATGCAATGATCCAACCTTTCAAAATAAGACCCTATGTGTCCCCAACGAGCTGACCAAAATTTAACACAATCCAATGATTGAAATTGCAGCATCGATAACTTTGTGGAAGTTGTCCCTAAAAAATTGAACTATATTGTAGTTTTATAGATTCTATTCAGCAGCCACTACGGACAAACAGAGCTTAAAATGATGATCCAATAGTTCAAGTCGAGACGATATGTGTCTCCAATAGAGTGATAAAAATTCATTACGATCTAATGGTTAAAACTCTGACAATCGACAACTTTGTTGAAGCTGTCCTGAAAAGTTGAACTACACTACAATTTTATAGATTCTACTCAGCAACAACTATAAGATAAAATCAGAGTTCAAAACGACGATCAACCATTCAAAACCAGACTCTATGTGTCTGAAACAGTCAGACAAAAATTTAGAATGATCCGAAGATTGAAACTTCAACAATTGACAACTTTGTGAAAGTTGTCCTTGAAATATCGAACTACACTGCAGTATTACAAATTTTGTTTAGCAGCGATTATGGACAAGACCAGATCTCAAAATGACAATTCAATAATTCAAAACAAGCCCCTATGCGTTTCGAATAGGCTGACTAAAATTCAGCACGATCTAATGGTGAACACTCCGACGATCAAAAACATTGGTGAAGCTGTCTTTGAAAAATTGAACTGCACTGCAATCATTCTGGGTTTCCAATAAGAGTATTTTGTTCCATCAAGAACAGGAGGACATGTAGTGGAACCACTTTCCTTAATACCTTCCATTATCAAAGCATAAGTTAAAAGCTGACTCGCTCTGATACCAATTGAAGTTTTGGGAAATGGTTGTAAGCACTCAACGTATGTCTCACACAATGTCCTGGCACATTCACAGACAATAGCAAAAATAACGTAAAGCAAACTGAAACAAACACACCAAGTTTGTTAACCCAGTTCAACGATAAACCACCTACGTCTGGGGGCAGTATGCCCAGAAAAGATAATTCACTAATGCAAGAAAATCAAACGATAACAACGTTGTATTTATCTAGAAGGTAACAATATTGCAATGACACCTGTTCTTAAACGTTGTTAAACACCTAGACTCCCCCTATATGTGAGACTCCCTTTCTTGAACTTAGGCTCCCCCTAATTTTGTATGAACATCAGTGATGAGACACTTAGGTTCTCCCTACGTGAATGAGACTTCCTCACACGTTATAATATCTTTCCTTCTACTTATGAAATCCCTTCACAAGAGAACATAAAATCCCCATAAATACTGAGAACTCTCTTTTCGATGCAAAGCAACTTAGGCTTCCCCTAAGGCTTGAAAAATCCTTCTCGATGAACAAAGTCCTAGACTCCCTTTAAGAAAAAACAATCTTTGTTAAAAGTGATGAGAATTAACGAAGAACACATGGCACAAATGCAACACAGAGAACTTCTTTTGCAGTGCAAAGAGAAAGCTCTTACTGAATAAAAATGACAAATAATATGCTCAAATAATGAATGTAGCAGCAACCCTAGCAAACGATCTTCTTGAGCATAAATAGCACAGTGGAAACAAGGAAAATAATCCCACAGAAAATCGTTAGCCCATCAGAAAGGAAAATATTTCATAAGAATCTATAAAATGTGATAAATAAGGAAAGAAATATTCTGCTAGATCAACAATTGAAAAGATAACTTCTCAGACAAGATCCATCTGGGACTAGAGAAGAGACAACTCTAGAAAGGTTAAGAAAGTGAAGCCAGAGAATTTAACCAAATATGATTAGCCAATATCATATTTCTCTCAAACTCCCCCTTTGACTAAGATATATTTTGTTTAAGACAGAATAAAGTTAACACCACCAACCCATAATATCCATTTACAAGTGAAGGCATAAAAAACCAAAACTGATAATCCTTTAAAGAAGATAAAATCCAAAAGAACAAGTCAAATGTCCAACAAAACAACAAATTAGCCCAATAGCAGCAAAATAAAATCAACCACCTAACCAAGATCAACAGCATAAACAAGAAAACCAACAACCCAAAAACACAAACCAACTCCCCTTCTGTCTTAAAGAAAAGATATCAAGTAGAAGACCCGATCTAATATGAATCGACAACAGCCCATTTCATTATAGACAACAAAGTAGTAACCTTGTGCTTGCAATATGAAGCACGATTAATAACATCATTAAACATCGTAATCTCCATTGAAAGGAAATACATGACATGGAGACCAAAGTAAGACTTGACAAAGTCAACATTGGGAGCTTCTTCTGTTGTACCAGAAGAAGGTGGAGCAATATTCATAACATGATAACCTTAAAGTAGTTTATAGTTGAAATTCAGTAGACTAAGATTTGCACCGAGAGGCTCATCAGCAGAAATGAGATTTGGCTTTTGGGACAGAAGAAGTCCATAAATCAGACAAGGATATGGGATTGGTAAACACAGGACCTGAGAACCAATGTGTCTTCAAAGCTGACCAATGACTAATGCCCCATAATCAAAGATTGCTCCTTTGCCAATCTAATAAAGCAATGTTGCCAAAGCAACGGAAAAACCAGAATGATAAGAATGATTCACAAACCAAATTTTTCAAAGAAGGAAGCAGTTCAGTTGTGTTAGGAGGAACAATATGACCAAGAAATTTATTTATAACCCCTGTAGTAAACATAAAACTATGGCCCCTGACATGAACTCTACAAAAATCAGGTGAGTTGACATCATCAAACGAAGGCGAAAGATTCACAATAAATTATCGCACAAGCTTCGGATAGAAAGATCCAAGATTCAACACCGTTTTCATCATATCCACCTTGACTACAAGTTCCATGATGTCAAGGCACTCTTAGGCCCTCTCAGGCCCTCTCAGGAAACTATTTCTCATCAAAAATTGTCCTTTTGACCACATACTTCCAAAATAGTGCACTTTCCTCCGATTGAATGAAAACACCATCCAGGGGAACATGAGAAACAATAGTAGAAGAGACCTTTTTCTTTTGACCCCGAGTAGAGGCGCAGGTGACAGGCCCGTGGACAAATTCAGTGTCATTGTCTGAACTACAGATTAAGCCTCACTCTCTAGATCGTTCAGAAACAACTTCAACATCCTTTTCATCAGAAATTTCTTGAAATAACTCAGAACTTGTCTTTGTGTCTTGAGCAACATCTTTCATCTTGGATAGATTTTGACTAAGGGGGATATCATCCTCATTGGAGGAATTAGATACATAAGATTTACTAGAAAGCTTGGCAGAACACTCAACTTTTCAACTTGATCATGCTCAATAGTAGTAGTTTCAGGATTTTCACCCTCAACGTGCACTTGGCCAGTATGCTCACGAATAGGCAGCAAAAAATCGGACTCTAAACCATTTAACTATTTAATGTAGCATTATTAATGGACATAAAAACATTTTTTAAGCAACTAACACTTTTTTCAATCATTTTGAATTTCGCACTTAAGCAACAACATATCAGTAGTACCAAGCACAATAGCAGACATACTTCATCAATAATATCATAACTAACCATAGACTCATGAACAAAATGATCAATCTTTGCAGAGGGACTAGTATCATCTAAAGGAATATCAGTCCTAGACTTAGTGACAATTACATTTGTAGTAACAGAACTAGATACAACATCAACATCAACATCAAAATTCATTTTCTCAACAATAGAAGATACAGAAACCCTAACCTCTTTACTCGAAGCATGATCAAGTGACATATTTTGATCAGAAGTAGGACTTACAACACAATAATTGGGATTAGACTCCAAAGAACCATTTGAAGAAGAACTTTGAGAGGTAGACTAAATTGTCTTACCAAATCCCATAAGAACAATCATAGTCAAGGTGGTGGTGGATAACAGATCAATCTTCCTTTTAACAGATGCTCGTGAACCCACATTAGACCTCTTCAGTTTTGCAGAACGAGAAGCAGCAAGATTGTCATTCAATGGTGAATGAACCCTTGCATGCGAATGCCATAAATGTTTGTTGTAGTGGAAGAGACATCGACTTCAACAACCTTCTTGCAATTAGTTTCATTCTTAAATCGCACCATCTTTTCCACTATTACATACGATTTCTTCCTGGTATTTACCATCAATAAGAGCAATACACAAAGCAAAACACACAAGTAGTTGGAGCAACATGGGGAAGAAGATGAACAACATATTGGAAGGATTTAGTACCTCAATTAAAAACAACCACCTACTTAAATTCAAATTTAAATTAATCTCATCGTTAAACTAACCTTGGGCTTCCACAATAGAACAATAAATGGGCTTAATGAGAACATCAACCCTCACCTACCAAATAAAATAGTTAAATGCTAATTACTAATTGATTTTTGGTCGAACATGTTCTAGAAAAAATTATTTATTCAACAAGCTGATGAATGAAATGATATCGTATATCTATGTGCTTGGTTTGACTATACTGAACAAGATTCTTCGAAATGTTAATAGCACTAAGATTGTCACAGTAGAGTGTCATGACTTCTTGTGGAACATCATATTCCTTTAACATTTACTTCATTCACATCAATTGTGTACGGCTACTGCCTACTGCAATGCATTCAACTTCTGCAGTAGATAGAGAAACATAATTTTGTTTCTACTAAACCATGATATGTGATTCTTTCCAAGAAAGGAACATCTTTCTGAAGTACTTTTTCTATCCTCAGAATTCTCTACCCAATCAGCATCACAATAACCAATAAGATAGTCACATGTGTCAAAGGTGTACAATAAACCATAGTCATAAGTTCCATTGATGTACTTGATTTTTCTGTTCATACCAAGAATATGATAGGAATTGGGACAAGATTGGTAATGAGCACAGACTCCAATAGCAAAGGTTGTATCAGGTCTATTGGCAGTGAAGTACAATAGGCTACGAATGCTACTTCTATATAAGCTTCCATCAACACAATCACCATTTACATATATGGACAACTTAGAGTTTGTGGTAGCAGGGGTTCGATTGACTTTTGTCTTTTCAAGCACAAACTTCTTCATAATACTTCAAAGCATACTGGCTTTGAGAAATAAATATGCATTCGTCGAATTGTTTAATTTGGAATGCAAAAATATAGGTCAACTCACCTACCATACTCATTTTAAACTCTTTCTTCATCTATTCAACAAAAAGATCAACCATTTTCTGAGACATTCTACAAAAAAAAAATGTCATCAACATATATTTGAATAATAACAAAGTCTTTATCACATTTTTCACAAACAGAGTTTTATCGACTCCTTCTTTACAATAACCATTCTCAAGAAACTGAGTTAACTGCTTGTATCAGGCCCTAGGAGCCTATTTAATGCCAAAAAGAGTTTTTTTGAGCTTGTAAACATCATCAGGGTGGAAAGAATCAACGATTCCTTTAGGTTGTTCAACATACACTTCTTCAGACAAGTACCCATTTAAGAAGACACTTTTCACATCCATTTGAAACAGTTTTAATTCTAACAAGCACGAGACACCCAAAAGTAACCTACTAGCTTCAAGTCGTGCCACAAGAGCAAGGTTTCATCAAAATCAACTTCTTCTATCAGTGAATATCCTTGAGTAACTAAACGAGCTTTATTTTTTGTCCCATTTCAACTTTCATCAAACTTATTTTTGAAGATCTACTTTGTTTTTATAAAATTCACATCATCAGGATGAGGGACAAGAGACCAAACATCATTTCTCACAAATTGGCCGAGCTTCTTCTGCATAACATTCACCCAAAATTCATCAAGAAGAGCTTCATTGACATTCTTTAGTTCAATCGGGAGGTAAAACAAATGTTGCTAATCATCTCAAGGTAGTTAACTTTGTCTTTTCTTTCTGGTCAACACACCTTCTTCTAGGTTACGAATAATGTTAGAGACATGATGTTTTATACGAACCCTACTGAAGAGTTGTCTCTCTCATTGACTTCACAATTTTTAATCACATCATGACAATTTTCAATTTGGCTATCAGAATATTTTTCTTGGCCATAGAGCAATAACAGGTAAAGCATCATTCTCCTCTTCCACAGAGACAAAATCTAAACTATTTATAGCATTATCAATAACAACATTTATAAACTCCATAACATATCATGTGTGTTTTTTAACACTCGGTAGGCCCTACTATTTGTGGAATAACCCCAAAACATGCCTTCGTGGGATTTGGGTTCCCATTTCCTTAAGTCTATATCATTCAAGATATAACATCGATGGCGAAAGATATGAAAATATTTGACATTAGGTTTTTGCATTTTACCAGAGGTTTCTATTGTATCAATCTACCCTTGTTTAATTCCTGTGATTTACTTCACGGGTCAGGTCTCTGGTTCAAGTCCAGGTCCCGTTCCAAATTTTATAATTCATGCTGCAGGAATCCAGATGCAAGGCAACACAGTTGTGGATATGACTAGTTGTGTTCAACGCTTCAACCCAAAAGTGTAGAGTTAAATTTTTGGCATGAAGCATTGCTCAAGCCATCTTTTGGAGAGTTCTATCTTTCCGCTCAACAACCCCATTTTGTTGAGGGGTAATGGGAGCAGAGAACTCATGATGAATACTCGCGAAAGTGAAAAAAAATCATGAAAGTACGATTGGAAACCATATGGGATACCAGTTTATGAGCCACATGAATTTGGTTACCAGCTTGACAGTCACCACAAATTGTTTCATTTGAGAGTTGCAAAGAAGGAAGACAAAAAATATTATTCTTTGAAATAGCCTTTTGAATAGATTTCGTACTCATGTGCCCAAAATGCTTGTGGCACAAACTTGCTTCCTCTTAACGAGAGAGATGACAGACCTGCGATGTATCATTAGGGGACCATAAATAATAGTTCTCAGAAGAGCGTAGACCTGTCATGGCAAAAGCCTTGGCATCATATGTCACAATACATCTGTCTTTGAAAAACTTTATGTTTAGTTGATCACATAGCTGACTAATATTAATAAGATTCGTTGTAGGCCATTCAACCAACATCACATCATTGAGAGAAGGTATACCAAGAAAATGCCATTTTCTTTTTCGAATAATTTTTCCAGTAGCTCCACCCCCATAAGTAGCATGTTTGGAACTCACAGGTTTGAGGTCAGCAATGTAGCTCTTTTCTCCAGTCATGTGTCTAGAGCTGCTATTATCAAAGAACCAGTCTTCCTTAGCTGAAGACCTAGGGGAAGTTAGAACAACATTGCATTTGTGTTAGGCCTCTTCAATCCTTCATACTTGTGTCATTTGAGGAGAGTTATATCTGCTAGAAGATGACATAATGGGCATGTTAGATGATCTATAAGGAGATCCATGTTAAAAGTAGATAGAACTCTTGTGTCCTTTTTTTCCACAGTAATGGCAAATCCACACTTGTTTAAACTGATGATTGTGCTGATTGTGCCCCCTTTTTATATTACTTGTATTGGTTGTTCCTGACTGTTTCTCTTGATAACCATAGGCCAGCATTGCCACTGGGAGATTTTACGTGAGGCAAGATTTTGTCTAACATTTTTATCCTGAATCGAGCATTCTAACAGACTTAGACATAGAGTCTTTCTTAGCCTTAAGGAGTTTTAGTTTACATTTTAAATCAGCAACTGTAGATATAAGTGTATGATTGTTAGCCAACAAAGATTCAATCCTCTCCTTTTGAACGTTAAGAACCTTCAGGTCGTCATGCCACTTGTTAAAGAGTGCTTGATAGGAAGGATCAGATGAGATAGGGTTATTTTCACTATTTTCACTCCTAAAAAACACATCAAAATCAGGATTCTCGTAAGATGAAATGTCTGCAGAGATGTTACTGACAAGTGCCTTGACATCCACATCAGATTTACTACTCCCATCAGAATCATCATTAGACCAGGTTAAGATATAACTTTTATTTTGCCTTTTAAAAAAGTTTGGGCATTCAGCTTGGAAGTGACCAAGACCTTCACATTCTCATCATTTGAGTGACTTTTCTTTATTTTGAACACTGGTTGAGCAGTCTTATCTGGATCCCTCCAAAAATTTTGAGGTTTGTGTTGTTTAGGGGGAAATTTACTTCCTGATCTGGTATTTCGAGAACCTGGATTATCTGGATCCCTCCGAAATCAATGAGAACTCCCTTCTCGATGCAAAGTAACTTAGGCTTCCCCTAAGACTTGAGAAATCCTTCCTGATGAATGAAGTCTTGGACTCCCTCTAAGACCAAACAATCTTCCTGAACAGTGATGAGAATTAACAAAGAACATAACACCATGAATGCAACGTAGAAAACTTCATCTTCACTGCAAAGAGAAAGCACTTACTGAATAAAGCTGACACACAATATGCTCAAACAATGACTATAGCGGCAACCCTGGTAAATGATCTTCTTAAGTATAAATAGCACAACGAAAACAAGGAAAATAATTTCACAGAAAATTGTCATCTTATCTTAAAGAAAAATATTTCATAAGAAATATTCTATAGAATATGATAAATAGGAAAATAAATATTCTATAGAATTAGCAACTGGAAAGGCAACTTCTGAGACAAGATCCATCTGGGACTAGAGAAGAGACAACTCCAGCAAGCTCAAGAAAGTGAAGCCAGGGAACTTAAACAAATATATTTAACCAATATCATATTTCTAACACGAGGCATTCCAATGGGCTTGAAGAAAGTTAGATGGTTTGATGAACTATGTATGAGAATTTTATCAAACCATAAAGGCTATTTTTGAGGTTTTATCAAATCATAAGAATTAAACTCTAACTTTTAAAACCGTAGGGACTAAATTCTAATTTCTTTTTCTAAACCATAGGGATCAAATTTGTAATTACGCATAACTTTTTTTTTAAAAAAAATTATTTAAATTAATAATTTTTTGATATATAAAAAAAAAAAAAAAAACTTTCAAACTAAGTTATAGATCTTGTTATTTGTATTCATATTCATATTGAGATTAAAATTGATGATTGATTCTAAAAAATAGATCACTAGTCAATTTGCATAATAGATCACGAGGTCAAATAACATACATAGAAGAATCTAGCTGGCTTCCTTGAGGGGACTAGCTTCTTTTGGGCTACAACTAACCATTAGGAGACGGTGCCATGTGGTTAAGGCCGATCTGAGGTCGACCAATTCCAGCCATGGCTAACCCTAATGTGGACAATTTCATGAAGGCATCGGCCATTCTTGGCTCAAGGCCGACCTCATGAAGGGTTGGCTTCCTCGACCCTCAAAGGTCATGGTTAGCCCATCGTATTCCAGCCTCTCTCGCTTGAGCAAAGGTCTCACTTAAGATAAACATCGAGATTTTATTCTAAATATCATGTAACTTTTTCAAATCTTATATCAAACTTTCCATCTTTTCAAATCTTCTCTAAATTTTGTAACATCTTCCCGATCTTATATCAAATCTTACCCAATCTTTTGAAATCTTATCCAAATTCTCAAATCCTACGCCATATTATTCTTTTCCATAATTATTCAAATTTCTAAATAGATTTACCAAATATCCAAATAGATCTCGTGGTGATTGCAGTGTAATTTTTAGATTTTGAGAAAGATCAAATTTTGAAAAATATTAAGTTATAGGAAAGATATACATACTTGGTTTTCATTTTGGCTGAGTTTTCATTGAATTCTTAACCAGAAAGCCCAAAAAAACGATAGTTTGGATGAACAAGGAAAAAAGGTTAAAATTTTATTAGAATATCGGGATCAATCTCCGCCGAAAATGATCGAGAAAAAACTCACTTCAAGGAGTTCTCTAAAAGGGTAATAGTTGTGAAAGATGAAAAGTTTTTCGGTTACTACACAATTTTCCAACTAGAAAAGATATGACCAATGTAAGTATATAGCTCAACTCGCATAAAATATATACTATCAATTTTGAAGTTAGAGATTTAAAACTTCCCACGGTTGGAAGAAAATAGAAAAGATAAGTTTTTTTTTATATATATATAAAGGGTTATTTTCAAATATAGAAAAATGAATCAAAATATTTACTAATATAGCAAAATGTCATTGTCTATCAGTGATAGACACTAATAGATACTGATAGAATACTTTCATCTATCATTAGTAGACACCGATAGACACTGATAATAATCTATTAATGTCTATTTGAAAATATTTTCGGTAGTTTAATATTTAAAATAATTAAAAGAAAATCCACTAAAATTTTTCATCTTTTGACTATATTTTGAATGGGGAGGTATTTTTTTAACCATAAAAGAATGCCCGCAACAATTTTATTTTATTAGTTTTTTCGCATGTCAATCCTCCTAACCAAAGAATTTTCTGAGAAGGAGAACCATTGTGTGGGGAAGACGACTATGATCTTTTACGGAGGTGTTACATTGATTACACCGACTTCAACATGTAATGAATATTTAAGCTTTTACTAAATAGAAATAAAGATTCAAGGAATTGAGGCCTCATTTAATCTCCCTTCATTTTTATGTTTTTTATTTTTTAAAAATGTGCTTGTTTTTCGACAACTTTTTAGGTCTAGTTTAGTAACTATTTCGTTTTTAGTTTTTGTTTTTGAAAATTAAGTCTATAGATATTATTTTCATCTCCAAATGTATTCATTTGTTATTTACTTTTTATTAATGGTTTAAAAAACCAACCCAAATTTTGAAAACTAAAAAAATTAGGCCTCGTTTGGTAATCATTTTGTTTTTTTATTTTTGTTTTCGAAAACTAAATCTATGGACACTACTTTTACCTCTACATTTCTTTCCTTTATTATCTACATTTTACAAATGGTTTAAAAAAAACCAACCCAAATTTTGGGAACTAATAAAGTAGTTTTCAAAAAGTTTTTTTGTTTTTGAAATTTTGCTAAGAATTCAACCATTGTACTTAAAGAAAGATGCAAATCATGGTAAGAAATGTGGATGATATAGGCTTAAATTTTAAAAACAAAAACAAAAAACAAAATGGTTATTAAACATGACCTTAGCTTTTAAAAACTTGTTTTTGTTTTAGGAATTTGACTAAAAATTCAACAATTGTACTTAAAGAGATGCAAATCATTATAAGAATTGGGAGAGAAAATAAACTTAATTTTTAAAAACTAAAATAAAAAACGAAATTGTTATGAAAGAAGACGTTAGTATATAATCTTAAAATTTAGATAACAAAGTATATAACAATCAACAAATCTAAAATAAACTTCTAATAATTAGATTGATTAGTTTACGTTAAAATCAAAGTCAGTTCTTTTAAAACGAGTTGTAATTATATGTTTTAATTGCTTTCTTTAATACACTCGTACCCCCTTGATTGATAGTTGAATTTATTTAGGTTCAGTAACAAATTAACCATTCTCGTGTAGACATAATACTTTATACACTAGACTACCATACTATAATTCCAAACTTTTCGACCACTTGAAAAATAAGACTAAATAACACATATCTAGTTAAAAACTTTGTCTCCATTATCTACTTCAAACTCTAGTCTATATTTCTATTAAGCTTGATGCTTGCGTATATTAGTTAGATATACAATTGTCTAATGCTAGCTCCTCCATCATTTTCATGGTATTCAATTTCTTGCTCATCCCTACCACTATCATAGTCTAAATGTTCTAAATGATGAAAATATATAATTAGAAGATTACATATTTTAGATTCCATTTTAGTCCTAATTTTATATTTTGGTTTCGAACTTCTAAAATGTCTATCTCAACATCTAAGCTTTAAGAAAATAATCACTAGGATGCATTTGATTAATGAAATGAAAGTAATATTTCAAAGCAAGAGATTCAATAAAAACATACTAATATTTCACTCTTAAGTGTTTTCAAATTAACTTGCGCATGTTTTGCATCAAACTTACAAACTAGGCCTCAATCTATAAAGTTGTTCAAAATGTTTTCATTAATATAATATCAAAAGCAAACTTACAAATTAGGTCTCAATTTAGACCTTTACGACAAAAATCATCTCTGACAAAAAAAAAAAGGTCCAAAACTGTGTTGATATCCCAAAACAAGACAAAAGTTGTTTATGAAGTATAAAATAAGTTCAAGCATACAAATCAAGACTTCAACAGTCTTTTACACTTTCTTTGCAGTTTGTTATGTAACTACTTGTATCAGCTCAAAGTATAAATATGCATCATTTACATTTAGTAGTGTAATCTTTAATAAGCTTACAAGAAAGCTACAAGATCTGTAAAGAAAGTGACTTAGCTCTTGAATAATAAAAGTTCTTCTCCTTCCCATGGATGTAGGCACTCCATTGTCGAACCACGTACATCTCTGTGTAGCTCTTTTTCCCTTCTTCCTCTTTATCACATTGCATGTTTCATCTTCTTCTTCATTCACACAGCAAACTCACACAAACAATAAGAAAGAGAAGAGGGTTAGAGAGCATTTCTGTAAACAGAAGACTAAAACGAGAGAGAGAAAGAAAATAAAATTTGTTTGTTATTTTTCTTTCCCATCAGAAAGTTGTGTCTCTTCCATCAGGCAGTAAAAGTGGTATTCACCATGTGTTGCACATCAGCTGGAAGGTCATGGAGCAACCAGAGCCAAGCAATCTACCTACCAAAGTTTTTGGGGCAAATTAACTAGGGCTTTTGTTCATGGATCTGTTCAGCTGAACCCATTTCATCATTTGGGCTTTTTCTTTATTCAAGAAATTAAGTGAGCAGACCCAACAAAGTAGTATCAGAGCAAAAGACTTACAAGATTGCAATTCTTGAAGATTCAAGATTCAAGTTTCACTCCAAGATGTCAGTAGCAAGATTCGAAGTAGAGAAGTCCGATGGTAAAGGAGATTTTGGCCTATGGAAGTCCAAAATCAAAGCAATTCTTGGCCAATAGAAGGCTTACAGAGCTCTTCTTGACCCACTACACTCTTAGCCTCAGTGACAGCTCAAGAAAAAGAAGATTGGGAGCTGGCAGCTTATGGTACGTTAGTTCTAAACCTTAGTGATAATGTTTTAAGCTAAGTTTTAGATCAAGAAACAGGCTATAGGATATGGACTAAATTGGAAGACTTATATGCTACAAAGGATCTTCCTAGTAAAATGTATCTTAGGGAGAAATTTTTTACATTTAAAACGGATTCATCAAAGTCTCTAACTGATAATCGAGATGAATTCAAGATAATTGTTGCTGAATTCAAAACCTTAGGAGAGAAACTTGGGGATGAAAATGAGGCCTATGTACTTCTTAATTCTCTGCTTGAACCCTATAGGAAAATAAAAAATACTCTAAAATATGGAAGGGATAACATAAGTACTGATACAATAATATCAGCTTTAAGAATTAGGGAGCTAGAGTTACAAACTGACAAAATGGATCATCCTAGTGGTGAAGGGTTATTTGTTAAAGGAAATTTTAAACCAAATCACTCAAAGGATAGAAAACCACATAATTCGGAAGAAAATAAGCCTAAACAGAAACTAAAATATAAGTATTGCAAAAAAAAAGGACATTTAACCAAAGATTGTCTTATTCTTAAAAGGAAGAACCAAAAGAAAGAAAAAGACTCTAAAGGTAAACAGCCTGAAGCTTCTGTGGTAGAAGGATCTTATATCTACTCAGATGCTCTAGCCTCAACCTTAGATAAATCCAACCATGTAAATCCCCTAGGAAAACCTGATTGGGTTCTAGATTTTGGATGCACCTATCACATGACCTCTATGAGACCATGGTTCAACACCTATAAAGAAATTGAAGTAGAAATTATTTACATGGGAAACAGCCAAGGCTGTAAGATAGAAGGCATTGGCTCTGTTTCTATGAAACTTAAGGATGGAACTATTAAACTTCTTAGAAATATAAGATATGTTCTACTTCTTAAGAGAAACCTAATTTTCTTAGGAATGCTTGATGCAAATAGGTGTGAATACAGGGGCAAAGGAGGAACCCTTGAGGTGCTAAAAGACTCTAAGGTAATACTTGTTGGGGAAAAGGTAAATGACTTATTTGTGGTTAAAAGAATTGAAATGATAACAGGGGCATATGTTGCCACCACAAATGAGATCACTGAGGTTGATGTTTGATACAAGAGATTATCTCACATTAGTGCTAAAGGCCCAGAAGTCTTATCTAAGTAAAGGATTTTACCTAAAGGTCTCTCATATAATCTAACTTTCTGTGAACATTGTGTTTTAGGAAAGGCTACAAGAAAAAGTTTTACTAAAGCACAACATACAACAAAGGCTATCCTAGATTATATCCACTCAGACCTATGGGGTCCAGCTTCTATACCTAGCCTAAGTGGCTCAAGGTATTTACTCTCTTTCACTGATGACTTCTCTAGAAAAAGCTGGGTTTACTTCCTTAAAACTAAAGACCAAGTGTTTGATAAGTTTAAGGAATGGAAACTCATGATAGAGAAGCAAACTTCGAAAGAAATTAAATACCTGAGAACTGATAATGGACTGTAATTTTGTAGTGAAGAGTTTAATAAGTTTTGTATTGTAGTGAAGAGTTTAATAAGTTTTGTATTGTAGTGAAGAGTTTAATAAGTTTTGTAAAGAAACAGGCATAACTAGGCATAGGACTATTAGATTTACTCCTCAACAGAATGGAGTTGCTGAGAGACTTAATAAAACAATCATGGAAAGGGTTAGATGTCTTCTTTCAGATGCTATTCTCAGTGAAAAGTATTAGGCAGAGGTAGCAAACTACACTGTTTTCACCTTAAATAGGTGTCCTCATTCCTCCCTAAACTTCCTAACTCCTGAAGAAAAATGGACAAAACATCCTCCTAACCTAGATAATCTAAGGGTATTTGGATGTGTTGGCTATATACACCAAAGTCGGGGAAACTAAAATCTAGGGTAGTGAAGTGTATGTTTGTTGGGTTCTAAGAAGGTGTTAAAGGCTTTAAAATGTAGAATCCTATTGAGAAAAGATTTGTTGTAAGCAGGGATGTTACTTTGAGAGAGAAAGGGATGTTTATGAAAAAGGAAAAGACAACCTGTAAAGTTCCTAAAAGCCCTACTACTGCTAGGATTGAGGTGGAGGCACCTAAAGATTCATCCACTAGCCAGAACCCTCATAATGAAACTGAAGAAGAAGAAGAAGAAAACTCAGGTGAGTCTATTGAGCATACTGAAACTCAACCTGATTTGAGTCAGTACTCATTAGCTAGGGATAGACAAAGAAGACTGATAGTTTCTCCAGCTAGGTATACTGAAACTAATTACATGAACCTAGTTCTAAATGCCACAATAGCTTCTAGTGACCAAGAACCTGCTACTTTTGTAGAGGCAGTGAGTTGCCCAAATGTTAGGTCTTGGATTGAAGCTATGTGTAAAGAAATGGAATCACTCAGTGTCAACAACACTTGGACCTTAGCCTCTCTTCCTAAATGATGCAAGCCTATAGCTTCCAAGTGGATATATAAACTAAAGAAGGGTTATAATAAAGAAGAAAAACCTAGGTATAAGGCTAGTTTAGTGGCTAAAGGATTCACCTAAAGGGAAGGCATAGACTATTCTGAAATTTACTCACCAGTAGTAAAACAAACCTCTATCAGACTTTTGCTATCTCTAGTTGCTCATTACAACCTTGAATTAGATCAACTAGATGTTAAAACAGCTTTCCTTCATCGAAATCTATAAGATGATATCTATATGGTACAACCTAAAGGTTTGAAGAAAGAAGAAAGGAAGATCTTTATTGTCTCCTAAACAAATCTATATATGGTCTTAAACAATCCCCTAGATGCTGGTATAGAAGATTTAATGACTACATGGAGAGTATTGGGTTTCAAAGAAATAGCTATGATATTTGTTCTTATGTTAATTCAACTACCTATAAGGAAAAAGTCTATTTACTCCTCTATGTAGATGATATGTTGCTAGCTGGGAAATCTAAGGAGGATATAAAACATGTCAAAGATCTTCTAAAGAGAGAGTTTGACATGAAAGACTTAGGATTGAAATAAACAGAGATGGGGCTTTCTCTATCCTTACCATCAGTCAAACAGACTACTGTGAAAAGGTTATTAAAAGGTTCAATATGTCTAATGCTAAGCCTGTTACTATACCTATTGTTAGTCATTTTAAACTCTCCTCTGATAATTTATCTAAGGAAACAAATATAAAACATTTAACTCAAATGCAATTAATCCCTTACAACCAAGCAGTAGGCAGTTTAATGTAACTAATGATATCTACTAGTCTTGTCAGTAGATACATGTCTAACCTTTGAAAAAGGTACTGGGAAGCAACAAAATGGATATTAAAATACCTAATGTGGTCTAAACAATCTAAATTAACATATCAAAATACAAAAGAAACAGAAGTAGAGCTATATGGATATGTTGATCCAAATTTTGTAGGTGACCAGGACAAAAGGATAACAGGTTATTTATTATTATATGGTCCAAATTTACTATGTTGGAAAATAAATCTTCAGTCAATCACAACCCTATCTACTACTGAAGCAGAATACATGGCATTATCATAAGCTATAAAAGAAGCATTGTGGTTAAAGGGGTTGATGAAGGACTTTGGTATCAATCAAACAGTAGTTAAGATCTACTGTGATAACCAAAGTGCCATTCATCTTTCCAAAAACCCTCAATACCACTCAAGAACCAAACACATAGATATAAAATATCACTTAGTAAGGGACAGAATAGAAAAAGGTGAAGTCGAAGTTCACAAAGTCCATACAACTGAGAATGCTGTTGATATGCTTACCAAACCTGTTTCAAAGATCAAGCTCTCAAACTGTCTTGGTCAGATCGGCTTCTAGCTACCTGAAAAAGGATAAAGACAAGTTAGATCTGGAAGGAGAAAAGCTTGCATGTTGAGCTTAAGGTGGAGATTTGAAGTATAAAATAAGCTCAAGCATACAAATCAAGACTTCAACAGCCTTTTACACTTTTTTTACAGTTTGTTATGTAACTACTTGTATCAGCTCAAAGTATAAATATGCATTATTTACATTTAGTAGTGTAATCTTTAATAAGCTTACAAGAAAGTTACAAGATCTGTAAAGAAAGTGACTTAGCTCTTGAATAATAAAAGTTCTTCTTCTTCCCGTGGATGTAGGCACTCCATTGCCGAACCACGCACATCTCCATATAGCTCTTCTTCCCTTTTTCCTTTTTATCACATTGCATATTTCATCTTCTTCTTCATTCACACAGCAAACTCACACAAACAATCAAAAAGAGAAGAGGGTTAGAGAGCATTTCTATAAATAGAAGACTGAAACGAGAGAGAGAAAGAAAATAAAATTTGTTTGTTATTTTTATTTCCCATCAGAAAATGGTGTCTCTTCCATCAGGTAGTGAAAGTGGTATTCACCACGTGTTGCACATCAGCTGGAAGGTTGTGGAGCAACCAGAGCCAAGAAATCTACCTACCAAAGTTTTTGGGGCAAATTAACTAAAGCTTTTGATCATGGATCTGTAGCTGAACCCATTTCATCATTTGGGCTTTTTCTTTATTCAAGAAATTAAGTGTGCAGGCATAACAATTTATAATATAACTCTACAAAAAAAAAATAAAAAATTATAGAGTGTTTGGACCACCAACTTGTAGTTAGTGGCCACGCTCACCCATACAAATAAAAGGACCGCTCTTATCAATAGGAGTTCACAATTCACTCAGGATTCAAATCATGTCACCTATGGTCATCCTGGTGAAATGTAAGTCTCAATTATGAACGACATTATATAATGACGTTAGTCATTTCGTGGTCCAATCTTATACAAACTTCTTTGTATATAATACTCTCGCTTACATGTCTCCACATAAATGACTAAGATCATATCATTTGTACCACTTTACAACAATTGTAACATCTATAAAACGGGTCATATCCGTAGTGTCATTAGGATAAGGTACCCAGCCTTATCCATCTATTGCAGACCGTTTAGGTTGTCATTAAACATGATCCACCCGTATGTCTCTACATGCATGTTTAAATTACATAAAATAACCTAGGATATTAGTTTATTGAATTGAGTGTATACTCATGAATAACAATTATTTTATTAATGACAATTTGTTTATACAAAGTTTACAAACTACGAGAATACAAGAGAGATTTATGACACCAATCCAAACAATCTCCCCCTTGTCATAAAGTTTAGGGAGCCAAATGTACAACACAAATAAAGTACAAAATACAATAAACTAGGGCATACACTATACACAGTAACATCTCCTACTTGCCCTAGATAATATGTCGCATATCTCGTAGACCTAGACTTTCTAGACGACCCTCGAACACTTTAGGTGATGGAGTAAAGATGCATAAAGCGGAAGCTAACAGAATCATTAAGAACACTAATTACACTTAATTTGAGTATAAAACATGATAGAAAAAAACAGGTTTTAACACAGAAAAGGGTTTCAACAATTTATACCTTTGAAGAATTCTCCTTAACCCTTGCAAGTTCCACGATATTGACCTTCAATATCTTGAGTAGACCACCAAAAGAGTCTTTTCTACAATTCTCAGCCTTGGATTTGAATGGTGGAACTCATAATTGAGAAGGATCGAGAGGGTTTTTGAGACCTTGAGAGTAAAAACTGGTTTTTGCTGAAAAATCTCAGAAAATCAGAATGCCACCCCTTGAATTCTAAAAAATTGAAGTCTTTATTCAATTAATCCATGCAAGCACTAAATCTTTAAGCATTTTGAAACTTGAAAATCCATTAGCTAAGTAGCCTAGGTGTTGAAATGTGGAGAAATCCACTCAAAATCACATTTTTGGGATATATCAACTAATATTTCCATTTTTCAATTTAAGTTAATTTAATTTGAGAATAAAATAAATATTAATTCAATTTCTGTAAATTGAATTTAAAAATTGAAAAAATTGATTTAATTTTAATTATAAACAAATGTAATTAATTAATTAAATAATAATTTAATATCAAATATTAAATTAATAAAACATCTAATTGAAACATGAATTCTATACATATAATCAATTTTTAAATCATTGTTTAAATATTTTGAACTCTCTAGTTATGTTTAATTTGAACATAATTAAACGTTAATTATATCGAATATAATTATCCAAACCCTAAAAATTGAATTTGAACATTTCAAATTGCAAATCCTAATTTCAAATTTGAACACTTTAAATTTACTCAATATTCTACTCCAAGGTTTAATCTTTTACGAGCTAGTAGAGGGACCTTATGGACCTACAAATCATGATCTCCAATAATTTGAGATTAATCGGTTAAACTCTTCAATCCGAATTAATCAATATTCGTTAACCACAAAGATACACCACTATAGCTCGATGGTTGCACTCTCCTCACTGTAGAGATATTTCTGTCCACTTGATTTAGCCATAATCAGTAAGTCGACCCTTCATTAGTTGTTTGTAATAACGGCTAGGTCTAATACTGTTTTACCCCTGAAATTATATCTTGCTCCTTAAGTTCCACTGATCCTCTAATGAACAATAGGTTTGTGATCTAGTCACTAAACTGAGTTCCCCTCGGGCCAATGAAAGGGTGGGGCCCCTTGTTCAAAACCTGAAATCAATACTTAAAAGAACAACCACTTTTCTATCCCTAGAGATGGGTAGGAGTGAATTTCGTCTTACACCCTATGTCCTCAGCTATCTACCCGGTCTTACCCCTGAAATAGAAGGCTTATTTAGGTGCAATTGAGCCAACCCTCATTTATGAAAATCTAAGGATAATCCCCAATAAATAGGAGTTCATAATTAGCTCAGAATGAAGGTCGAGTTACCTAGGTCATTAATTTGAAACAGCCAATCTTAAATAGTAAACAACATTATAAAGTAATAGTGACATATTTCTTGGTCCTGGTCTTACACAAACTCTTTACATAGGACGCCCCAATTTGCATGTGTCCACATGAACGATTCATATACTATAGACCGTTTTGGCTATTCACTCATACTCAATCCATCTCTCCACATAAAGTCCAAGTATTCATGTAATAATCATGAATCTTAGTTTATTGGATTTAGTCATTACATGTGAAATTTACAGACTCAACAACAATTTTATTGAATAAATATCAATAACATCTTTATTTCAAATAGAATTTGTTTGACATTACAAACTGCGAATTTTAGGACATACAATCCAACATTAGCCATGAGAGCCTTTGTAAATGAATCAACAACGTTGGTGCTCTAAAGTAATCTTCATGACAATCACGTCACCTCAAAGCACTATTTCCCAAATCAAGTAATATTTTTGTTCAATGTGTTTCCCTCTTCGATGACTCCTAGGTTCGTTAGAATTTGCCACAGCACCACGTTATCACAATAAAGTGTGGTGGGCAAAGACATATTAGAACAAAGTCCAAATCAATAAGAAACTTCTTAAGCCAAAGATCCTCTTTAACAGCTTCACAAATAGCTACATATTCGACTTCCATAGTGGAGTCTACGATGCATCCTTGTTGGATGCTTTGCCAAATTATAGCTCCTCTATTGAGAGTAAATATTGGCCTTGATGTGGATTTTTAAGAATCCCAATCAGTCTGAAAGTTTGAGTCTGTGCTCCATACATAAGCATATAGTCTCTCGTTCTCCGAAGTTACTTGAGGATTGTTTTGACTTCTATCCAGTGATATAATATTGGATTGGATTGATATCTAGTGACAATCCTTACTACATAGCAAACGTCAGGTCTGGTACATAACATTTCATACATAAGGCTACAAACAGTTGATGCATAAGAAATTCTTCTCATTGCCTCCACCACTTGAGGAGTCTTAGGACACTGCTCCTTAAATAATACAATTCCACACCTGAAAGGTAATAAACCTTTCTTAGAATTGTGCATTGAATATTTGACAAGCATCTTGTCAATATACGATGCCTAAGACAAGGCTAATCTTTTGTTATTACATTTCCCAATGATTTGGATCCCTCGAATAAACTGCTCCTTTCCCAAATCTTTCATTTGGAATTGGTCGGCCAACCATTTCTTTACATCAATGAGAAAACTTACATCATTCCCAATAAATAGGATATCATTCACATACAGCATGAGGAAAGCTACTGAGTTGTTGATGATTTTCTTGTAAATACAAGGCTCATCAACATTCTGATCAAAGCCATAAGATTTTATCACACCATCAAATCTTATATTCCAAGATCGAGATGCTTGTTTCATTCCATAAATGGATCGATTAAGCTTGCATACCTTTTGCTCTTGATCTTGTTCAATGAATCCTTCTGGTTGATTCATGTAGATGGTCTCTTCAATATTGCTATTCAAAAAGGCAGTTTTCATGTTCATTTGCCATATTTCATAGTTATAATATGGGGGTATGGACAAGAGAATTCTAATAGACTTTAACATGACAACAGATGAGAAATTTTTTTCATAGTCTACTCTCTCAACTTGAGTATAACCCTTTGCCACAAGTCTAGCTTTAAAGGTCTGTAACTTTCCATGTACACCTTTTTTTCTCTTGTATATCCACTTATAACCTATAGGTTTTACCCCATCAGGTTGATCTACAAGCTCCCAGACAGAACTGAAGTACATAGGCTCTATTTCTTGATTCATGGTTTTAATCCATTCATCCTTGTCAACATATTCCATTGCTTGTTTATAAGAAATAGATCATCAATACAATAATCAGCTATGACATCTTGGGCTTCTATTAAACCCATGTACCCTATAGGTGGGTTCATAACCTTCACACTATGTCGAGGTAATCTTAACTCTTAAAATGGATGTGAATGACTAGATGAACCAATATCAACAACACTTGTTGATGTATCAGCCCCTTCAACAACCCTTGTTGAAGTCTCAGTAGATTCAATAGAAATTTCACTTAAAACAATTTTGCTTCGTGGTTTATGATCCCTCGTGTGGTCTTTTTCCAAGAAGGTAGTGTTTGTCGATACAAACACTTTATTCTCATTTAGATCAACGAAGTACCCACCTCTCGTTTCCTTGGGGTAGCCTACAAATAGGCATACTTTTGAACGAGGTTCCAACATTTTGGGATTTGTCATTAGCACATGAGTTGGACATCCCCAAATTCTAAAGTGACGTAAACTACCTTTACGACCTCTCCATAACTCAAAATGTGTTTCAGAAACAATCTTTCAGGGAACGTTGTTCAAAATGTAAATAGTAGTCTCTACTACAGATCCTCAAAACGAGTCAGGAAGTTATGCATAGCTCATCATAGATCGAACCATATCCAATTGAGTTCTATTTCTCTTTTTCGATATACTATTTTGTTGAGGTGCACCTGAGGCTGAGAGCTAGAACGTAACTTCATGTTCTATCATATAGTTTTGGAATCTTAAGTCCATATACTCTCCACCACAGTCAGATCGTAGTGTTTTTATCTTTTTACCTAACAAGTTTTCAACCTCAGTCTTATACTCCTTGAACTTTTCCAGTGCTTCAGACTTGTGTTGCATTATGTATAGATACTCATATCTAGAATAATTATCTATAAAAGAGATGAAATATTCATACCCCCATCGTGCTCTTACATTCACCGGATCACATAGATCTGAATGTATATGCTTCAAGGTCTCTTTGGCTCTATAACCCTTTTCAGTAAAAGGTAGTTTTGTGTCATCTTGCCTTCATGACATGACTCATATATGGGTAAAAAAAATTCTTCTAAACAATTTAGAAGTTCACTTTTCACCAATCTCTCAACCTTATTGAGATTTATATGACCTAACCTTAGATGCCAAAGGTGGGCATTTTCTATAGGATAAATTCTCGGTCTTTTAATAGTTATTATCGTTTTGAACATTTTAGTATTTAACACGGATTTTGTAACTAATGGCCTTAGTACATACAAGTTATTTTCCATTGAACCAAAGCCTAACTCCACTCCATTCTTAAAAATAAACACTTTATTTTCATAGAAGGATAGGGAATACTTTTGTTCAATCAAAAAAGAAATATAAATTAAGTTCCTCTTGATATTAGGAACTACATATACGTCATCCAATAACATATATCGTTTCTTGTCCAAAAATAACTTAAGTCTGCCTACGACAACAGCTGAAACGACCTCACTAGTACCGACTCTAAGAGTCATCTCTCTAGCTACCAATAGTTTCCAGGAATTAAATCTCTAATAAGAAGAACATACGTGATTAGTAGCTCCTGAATCAACTATCCAGGCAGAATCATCATTATCTACTAAGCACATCTTGAAGACAAATAAATCATATTTATATTCTTTAGAGTTCTTCCTTCTCTAGAGAGTAGTGGCATCAACTCCATAACTCATATCATAAGCTCCAAGTTTCATCTCAGAGGACAATCCTCATTGATTAACTTCATTAGATTCGACAACATTTGCTTTCTCTATTTGTCGCTTGACATTCAATATGGACTGGAGTTTATCTAGGAAGCTATCATTACTCGTTTCGTCATTATCAACCCTACTTTACTTGAATTATGAAAACTTTCGCTCAAACAATTCTTATTTTGATTGCATGATCTGATGTGCAGTGACCATGCTCTCAAAACTATTGGCTAAGGCATCAGGTATGCTTGCCAAAATGTAAATTCGAGCCTTATCATTACCCTTCGTCCACATTTCGTATGCATTACAAACATTTCGTGTTGCATCAGGGGTTGCAACTTGAGGACAATCCTCAGTCAAGACGATGTTAAGGTCGTTAACCACGAAAAAAGTTTTCATCGAAACTTTCGAAGTCATATAATTAAAATCGGTCAAACAAGTAGAGGAAAATAACGTTAAAATACAATTTGAAATTTTTACTGAAAAAGAAACAAATTGATCTACATTAGATTTTAGCGTAACTCTAAAACATCCAATCAATTTTAGCAAAAACTAAATGAACCCCAATTAACATCCTAATTTTTGCAATGATACTTCAGTGATTTAGGACAAAAGCCAACAAAGAGTAATCAGTTGTCCCTTCACTGAACTGAGACACTCTCATCCAATTACTACACAAGAATAACTCTTATTCCTATAACAATCAGTCATCATTGATTTGGTCAAGAAATCATTAACTAGCTTAACAATTTCTCTAAGTGTGACCCTTCATTTTAGACCCTAAAGTTCTTCCCTAATGAGCCAAACAAAGGGAAATATCAATTCAAACAAAAACTAAAGCGATCCTATCCATTTCTAGAGTTCACCTTGATAATGCACAAACCAGTCGAAGAGGATGCTCCCAGGGTGCCTCGAGACTGTGGAAGAAGATGTCACTGTACAGTTGTAATTTGCATGGTTTCTTCTCTGACTTGAGTTAAGTATTTGAGAGAGAAAGAGGGTGAGATTATCAAATAATCTCATAATAATCCACTTGGCTAAGAAGATTAAAATTTATTAAACTTTTCATTTTAAAGACCATTACATGCAAAACATGCAACTTTGAGTTTGATGAGAATTTGACACTCCACTAACTCAAAGTAGGATTAGTGGAGTAAGTGTCTTCAAATTAAGACAACACTTAACAATGCAAAAAATTGGAATTTTCCACTCACAATTGTTGGATCTTTCCACTAACTTAGTCAAAGGTCAAAGTTTGACTCTCAAAGTCAAAAGTCAACAATTTGACTTTCATTGCATTTTTAATGCTTTTTATTAACTGATCACTAATTGAATGTTCTTTACTTAATGTCTGTCTCGAGAGAGAAAGTGTTGAGTTGGATCTAGCATGTTAAACTGTTAATTGAGTATGCACAAGAGTGATAGGAGATTAATAGAGATTGTCGATGGAGGAACTTAATGCTGTGGCTAGTCAAGCAATAAAAGAGATTCAGCTCGATGGTTAGTCATTAGAAAGGGTTGAGCTCGAGAGAGAATACCTGGAAAAAAGACTCCTAGATTTATAATTTGCATGAATCAATCTAAGGTCAAAGTAATTAATTTGGTTAATCCATTTAACAAAATCATACCCAAGAACGTGTTGATGCGTTATTTTATGAGGTGAAATAATGGAATGAAATGTGGTGATGAAAATGGTTTGAGCAACAAGTTTTCTCAGTGAAATCCAAGTATAAATTCCACTGAGTTTCCTGGTAAGTTCAGGATCGAACTCAGGGACTAGGGAAAACGGTATGCGGTGATAATTTTCGAGAAGACTTTGCGGTAACCAAATATTCAAATAGTTGTTTTGGGTTGTTGTTTGTGGTAGTAAAATAAACGAATGCGGCGGAGTTATGAAAAGAGTTGATAATATAGAAGATGCGATGAATATGCAGTGAACGGGTTGAGAAGGGGTTCGGCTAACACTTCCTAGAATGCGTTCATGTTATGCAATCTTGCAACACACATACAATAGCAAACCATCTCTCGACGCAAATGATACGGCTTCTAGTACTAGAACGCATGCGATATATGCGTTAAGTCTATAGGACCTACACATAAGCCTCTATTCTTATCTATGAGATGACAAAATGACACACAAATAAGGCAACCACATAATATCATAACATATCTCTAGGGTGCATGCGATGCAGGTTGGCAAACAGAGTTTATCTCTAAGTCCCTATCTCTTGCTTATGCAGATCTAATCTTGCTCTCTCGAGTCTAGATTCTAACCTAGCTCTCTCGAGTCTTTAGGTTCTTTCTTTAGACTCTCTTTCGAGTAGCTCTAAAGAGGTGTTGGGCACAGCATAAAACAAGATAATCACATGCAATGAACATCCTAGGTCATGTTAGCTTAGTTTTTCTCAACCCATTCAAAAAATTTAGCTACTCATGCGTGCTTTCAAGAGAGTGAACAGATGTAGATAAAGAAATTCCATTGTATAGATATAGAGTTGAAATACAAAATAACAATGCAAGATGAAAATAAAGAGCCTGGTAGCAATCTCTTGCTTCCAAATCTTTTACACTGTCTTTTCTACTCTGATCAAAAGAAAATTTCACTCTTGCGAGAGTCGACTCACCCTCTACTTTTCCAAGCCTCCGGGTTCTCTCTCGAGTTTCCCTGAGCGATCTTTTGGCATATCTTCCATTCTCTCGCCCTGCCTTAAAATAAAAGAGAAACTAAGAACAAGGCTATTCTATCAATGGAAAAATTCTCTAAGTGTTCGAACTCCTTTGCTGAAGGTTGTAGTTGTTGTTTATAGAGCTTCAGAGTGAAAGGCGACTTCTCTCTTATGATTGCACAGATGGGATGGCTTTAATTCTCTGACTGATGCGTCGAATATTTGTCACCAAAAAGCTGAATGTACTTGTTATCGTTAGCGGTTTGTCAACTTAATTTGGACTCGACCGTCATCAGTTTTCTATCTCATCATGATTAATTATGCTTTTCACTCAGATGTGCCCGTGAAGTTGCGCAGCTCTATGCGACAATCCTTCTTGAGTAAATACTTGCGAGGGCAAATCACCGCAAAGCCTTGCGGTAATGCTGCGTTCGACCGTTGATTTCTTGTAATCGCATTTTCCCCCTTGCATCATCACATATTCTGCACGAAAATACACAAGTTAACTGTTTTCATGCGATGGACGCATGCGACCGAAATGTTATATACTTAATGCTTTTTGGACGCAATCTTATATATTTTATCAATGCAAACCTGCATTGTTTAATAATCTAGCACTGTAATAACGTTCATTTCTGACCGTTATCACGTGTCTTTGTCTAGATTCACCCACGTTTTATCTTTTCTTGCTTTTTAGGATTAGATTAGTTAGGTTCTCATTATAGCCCGGTCCTCTAAATAAAATTGGAAGAATCTCTGAATAGCTAAAAGATTCAAACCAGTTCCTCAGAGGACGATCCTCGGTCTTTTGATCGTTTTATTTTATTATAATTTGACACGTGTGCTCACGCTCACCATCAACTTCTCTTATAACCAAGTCCAACCATATAGTTATTGAATCGTTTATACCATATCCTTGGAGACTGCTTTAGCCCATACAAAGATTTCTTTAACTTGCAAACATAATCTTCTTTACCTGGACACTGAAACTCATAAGTCTGGGTCATATAAATCTCTTCCTTCAACTCTCCATGTAAGAAAGTTTTCTTCACATCTAGTTGCTCAAGTTCCAAATTCTGATGTGCTACTACAGGTAGTAACACCCTGATAGAAGTCCACTGCTTGAAATTCTTGAAGGCTTCATTTATATGTTTCATCATAAAAATCCAAGTAAAATTCTTGAGTAATCATCAATTAGAGACATAAAATACCTGTTGCTTCCAATAGACTCAACTCTGGAAGGTCCCCCAACAATCTAAATGAATATAATTAAGTGTCCCTTTTCTACAATGAACACCCCTTGGAAACTTGCTATGATGAAACTTTCCAAATACACAATTTCCATAGAATTCAACATTTTGCAACTTGTGCTCACATAGAAGATCCCTCTTTAACAGAGTTTGCATCCGTTTTTCACTCATATGAACAAGTCATATGTCATAACTTAGTCATATCATCCTTATGAATAATAGACGATGCAATAGCTGTTGGGGTTAATACCCTAATGTCTCGTGTCCTGTAGTTTGTAAACAGTATGTACAAAAACTTGTGTTGTTAATATATGATATTTACTTCACATTTTGTATTTTGCTCGGTTAATTGTTTTATTTGCTTTACCACAAACCAATAAACATAAAATCCCCGGTTATCTATATGTGACTCAAGCATGTATGTGGTGACATACAAGTGGATCATGTCTTGAGTGATAACTAAAATGGTCTGTAGTAAATGGATAAAGAAGGGAAACCTTATCTTTGTAATGCTATGGATGCGGCCCGCTTTGTGGAATGGTCACAAGTGTTGTGACTTGTCACAGATGGTCTGATCCTGATCATTCATGTTGGGGATATGCGAGCGGGGGCATCCTATACAAAGAGTTTGTATAAGACCTGACCATGAAGTGTTAATGTCTCGTTATATAACACCATTCATGACAGAGACTTCACTTCACTAGGATGACCACAGGTAACATGACCTCAATCCTGAGTGAGTTGGGAATTCCTGCCATTGAGGGCGATCCTTTGATTTGTATGGGTGCAAGTGGCCAGGTCGCCGATTCAAACCTACCATTTTGGGGATTCGTCTGATTTGGGAGCTGGGAACTCAGCTACACAAGATGGAATTCACTCCTTCCCCGAGGCAGAGGTAAGTAGATAAATGGCTCCTTTAAGGGCTGATTCTGGGGCTTGAACGATGTGGCGCCACATACCTTCTCTTGGCCTGAGAGGTGTTCACACATAGTTGGACTATGTTGTATTGTTCATTAGAGGAATCAGTGGTACTTAAGGAGTGAGATGTAACTACAGGGGCAAAACAGTAAATTGTCCCAACTGTACTTACGAGCATCTGTGAAGGGTCATCGTACTCATGATTGGTTATATCCAATGGACACAGAAATATATCTGTGGTAAGAAGAGTTTCACATTTTATGTCTCTCAGAACCCTTGTAGACATGCGTTGCTCCATCTTTACCTTTAAAATTGTGACCCTTAATCTAGTACACTAAAGGATATCAAACTCTTCATCATTAATGGAACATGTCTAACCTTCTCCAAAATGTAGAAGACACCATTTGTGTTCGTATCTTGATTGAGCAGATTCAAACTATATTACACACAACATCATTAGCCATGCTAACATTCCTTTTGCCTATTTGTTGATACATTCAGAACTACTCTTTATTTGAGCATATATGATAAGATGCCTCAGAATCAAGAACCCACACATCATCAGAATGTGAATGTTCATTTACAACTAAAGCTAGATCTCCTTCAGAATCGATCTCGACTTCTTCATGATCAATCTCAACTTGTGCAACAGAGGTGGATGCTTCATTTTTGTTACTTTTTTCCTTCTTTTCATGATACCTTTTTTTCTTAGAACATTTTGTTTTCCAATGCCCTTTTTCTTTATAATAATGACAAACATCATCTGACTTAGAACACTTGGACTTTGAAGATTTATGATTCTAGTTCGACTTTTGCTTACCAGAATTCCTATGTCCTTTGCTCCCTCTAGTAGCTAACCCAGATGCCTGACTTTCTATACGTGAACTCACTGCATTTTGACAGTCCTCTCTCATAAGCAACATGGACTTTGTGTCTTCTAAGGTCAAGTTTTCTTTTCCTTCAATATACGAGTAAACGAAGGTCTCATACAATGGGAGCAAAGATGTCAATAAAATTAAGGCAACATCCTCAGCATCAACCTCAATCTCTACAATACACAGATCTAATAAGATTTTATTTAATTGATCAATATGGTCAGAGACGTACCTTCCTACATACATAGATGATACAAGCGTTTCTTCATAAACAACTTCTTTGTTAAAGATTTTGTTGTGTAAAGACTTTTCAACTTCAACCAAAGACCAACGGTAGTTTCTTCATCTGTGACTTCGATGATGACATCATCAACCAAACATAACATGATTGTCGAATGAGTCTTCTCCTCAAGAGTCTGCCATTCTTTAGTAGGGATTGCATCTTGATCTGCCATAAACCGAAACTTTTCCTCCCGGTGAATTTGTCAATTTTAATGTTCATACCAGACATCTTCAATTGTCGAACAAATGCAAAAGTTAAAAAAAAAACCTTAACGAGGCTCTAATACCACTTTGTAATGAAATCGAAAATTAAAAAAATACAAAACGAACGTAAAAAAAAAAAAAAATCAACACACAGATATACGTGGTTCACTAACAGTATGTAGCTACATCCACGGGGCAAAGGGAGGACAATATTATTAGAGAGAATATTTTCTGGATAGACCAACGACACCTCTAGGGTTAGAGAGTTTATATATCGCACTACTCTAAACCCTAGGTTCATAATTATAAATAACTACAAATAAGTAAATACATTAAATACGAATTCGTGCTTGGTTGTTCGAAGCGCCAGGAAACAAATTTAAGGCATTCCAACAGAGCTATTGTAGCTCACTCCATATTTGGGACTCCAATTATAATAGTTGTTGTTTCAAATTATTACAACTTAGAATTAACTATAATATTACTATTTAAATTATTTTTCTACAATGTTCATTATTTGTTATAGTATATATTACTTCCTACTCATCATTTATTTCACAGTGTTCATTATTTTTCTACCTAGACTGAAATACTCTACACCTCAAAAAATGTATTATTAAAACAAGTCTAAAGTAGTTTTCACTCTAACACATACTATTATAACCTTCAAACTATAAAAACAAACATTAACTCAACGTCCTAAATGCCCCCAGTTTATTTAACAGGTTGAAACCATGTAATTAGTAAATCTATGAAATTAAACTGAGTATATTAAACGTGTGTCAAAAGATAACAAAATTTAAACCTACACCAAACCATTATTAGAAACGCATTAAAAATATTTCCCTATATAACCAAAAAAGAGAATCTAATCAAACCCCACTTCCAAATCACTAAAACTCCATATCTCTCTATTTCTTTCTGTAAGATAATGGTAAAGGGATCTGAAGAGATATTAACCAATGATCACCATGGTTGCTTCAAGGGAAAAGCTTGGAACTTGGAAGAAAAAGTGGTTGAATTAGCAAACAAGACAAAGAAAGTGGGCAGAGATGATCCTAGAAGAATAGTTCACTCTTTAAAGGTTGGATTAGCCACCGCAATGGTGTCGTCATTTTACTATTGTGAACCTCTCTACGATAGCTTTGGCGCATCGTCGATATGGGCTGTCATCACCGTTATTGTCGTCTTCGAGTTTTCTGTAGGTAAGTTGTCGTGTTGAGTTCGTAGAGTTTAAGTTTCGAAAATGAAGAAAAAATAGTTGAATTAAAAAAATTAATTGATTTCTTAAGCTCTGTGTTTGTAATCAAATTAAGATTTTTATTAAATACTACTTCTATTTATTCTTCTTCTTTGTTTTGTTATCTACTTTCTAATCATGTTTTAAATTTTAAAATAGGTGACTTTTAAAGTGGTTTTTTAGGGGGAAAAATGGTTAAGAATATTCAAAGGTTATTTAAAAAGTTCATATACCACTGTAAAGAAACTGGGAGAGAACAAGTATAATTTTAAAAAATCAAAGGAACTTTATAGTTCCAAAGTTTTGTCTTAATAAATGTTTGAAGTTCCAATATTGTGTATTTAAGAAGTCCATATTACTGACCGGTCCATATTACTCTCTGTCTTACGTATCACTGCAGTAATCTAATATAATTATTAAATAATATAATAGAGAAGACTCAAACCAAGAATATAAACTCAAGGTCTAATTATTAATTTTTTTAAATATACAAAATTCAAGTAGATGCCGAACCTAATAAGGCTTTGTTTGGATTAATTTGAAAAAAAAATTTCAAAGAACTCATTTTTATTTAAATATGTTTGATAAAAACTTATTAAAATACACTTAAAAAATTATTTTGAGTAATTGTCAAACGCTCTAATTTCTTTTAAAATGACTTATTTTTTAAATTAAACATTTGAAAATGTCTTCCAAACACATCCTAAATAATCTATAAAACCTATTGGTCACTTCGGAAAAGTAATATATCAAAATTAAATATAAATAATATGTCAAAAAGTAAAGAGAAGAAACTTATACATACTACTTTTTAGTTCTACATAGAATTTTGCTCGTTTATTACCTACTAGATCTTACAAAATAATAATAATATATTTTTGTGAAGAAATGAAACATAATTTTTAAAAACAAAAAATAAAAAGTAAAATAGGTTATCAAACGGATCTATGTTCTCGAGTGTGTTAATCGGTTTTTGAATGACAGGAGCAACGCTCGGAAAAGGGTTGAATAGAGGAATAGCGACGTTAGTAGCGGGAGCTCTAGGGTTTGGAGCTCATTACATTGCAAGTATTTCTGGAAAGATTGGCCATCCTATATTGCTTGGGTTCTTTGTATCCATAATAAGTAATTAACATATAAACCAAGTTATTTCAAACTTTCAACCTCCTTAGATTTGACAAAAGAGATGAAATGTTTAATTGTTTTTGTAATTCAGGTGCAATAGCAACATATCTTAGATTCTTTCCCAAGTTGAAGGCCAGATATGATTATGGGCTTTTGATATTCATCTTGACATTTGATATGGTGGCTGTGTCTGGTTATAGAGATGATGAGATATTGAAACTTGCTTGGCATAGGCTTGCAAACATTCTCATGGGTGGTTTTATTGCAGTGGTTGTTTGCATCTTTGTTAGGCCTGTTTGGGCTGGTGCTGATCTTCACCAATTGGTTTCTACCGACATTGAAAACCTTGGGAGTTTCTTTGAAGGTGATAATCTTGATCTTTACCAGAAAAAAAAAATTGTATCGATGTGATTTCATGAGAGATATATTATTTTGTAGAATGAGAAGTACAGTACACTATATACAGTTAGATAATCTATGAGAGAAAAATAAAAAAATTTAAGTAAAATTATACTTTCAGTTCTTGAAGTTCAACTTATGTTATATTTAGACCTCGGAGTTTTCAAACTCGACATTTTAGCTCCTAAGGTTTGAGATAATCTTCTTTTTAATCCCTACCATTATCACTTTTTGTCCGTCATCTATTCTAGATCCTTACCATCCATTATCATTGAGGTTGCCACTTTTTTTCTTCTTTTCTCTCCTTCTTTTTTCTCTTCTTCTCTTTCTCCTTTCATTCCTTTCTTCCCTTCTCCAAATATTCAGGTAAAGAAAAGGACAGATAAGATATCGGAGAAGGGAAGGGGAAAGAAGAAAAAGAAAAAAAAAAGAGAGAGAAGAAGAAAGAAGAAGCGTCGTCCACGACGGGTGGCAATGACCATGAATTGGATGAAGAATAATATTACGTACCATATAGGTATTATAGGCTAATTTATAATTCACATAATATGTATATAATACGAAAGAAGAAAGTGGAACGTGGAGGGAGAAAGAATATGAAGAGATGGAATAATAAAAAAGAAAAAGGTCTTTCTTTAAATTTTTATTTTAAAATAATAATGAAAATATAATTTGTCACCTCAAAAACTTAAGCATATAAAATTATTATATTAGCCAGCTTAAAAATAATTAAACAAAAATGTCTAATCAACTATATCTAACACAAAAGTTAAACAATACCAAAAGTGTTGATGGTTGGAACGAATATGTTGATGGTTGGAACCAATGTTGGATTTGAAAATTTAAGGATAGAAATGCAATTTACGTCAAACATGAAGGACCAGAAGTATAGATTTTTTTTTTTATAAAAAAAAAGAAAATATTATTGATTAAATAGTTATAGCAAGCAACGGCATTGTATCGATCAGGTTTACAATAATTTTTTGTGTGATTTTGAACTTTGTGTTTGTTAATATATCCAACTGGCAGGTTTTGGAGTTGAGTATTTTGGAGCATCAGAAGGAGAGTCTATTTGGGGAGGAGATGTACTCAAGTATAAGGCTGTCCTTTCTTCTAAACAAAATGAGGAAGCTTTGGTTAGTCATATATATCTTTATATTTCTATTTTAATCATAATCTATATTATTAAGATTCATTCAAATTTTGTGCATTCTTAAAAGTTTTAAATTTAGTTTAAAATACTACTTAGATATTATTAATGTCAAATTTTCACCAAACTAGCGTACCTGATCTCTATGGGGCAAGTATGGTAAATTTGTATTTTAGGTAAAGAGAGCTCGCCTACAAGAAAAGAGAAATATGAACACTGGTATTGTGTGAGCCACAACCATTCCAATGCTTTAGTCAGAAGATTGGAAAGAGAAGAGAGTACTTGGTACTGGATGGAGAACATACTTGTCCATTTACGTTCTTCTTTGCCTTATTTATAGGCTTTGATCCTTCTCCTATTCCTTATCTGACTAGTGTTCTTTACTGGGCCGACTGTTCATGGATTTCCTTTCGATTGAGGCCGACCAACCCTACATTCTAACCTAGCACTTTTAGGTTTTCATCCCTTTTTGGCTAAGATTATGTCGGGCTCATCGTTCCTAGGCCATTATTGATGGGCTTGGCTGAGGCCAACTAGGCTCATTTCTCTTTTGGGCTTACTCTTTCTCTCTTTCGTTTGTTGTTCATTAACCATTTCTTCCTTGAATCTAGAATCCACCTACAACATTAGCCCCCACTCCCACGGTAGGGTTCTGGTTTCTCAAACTTTTTTTATCGCATATTTTAATTCTCGAAACCTATCTTAGGAGTACAATCTCCCCTTCAAACTCTAAGCCACGCTGTCGCAAAACTTAACTCTAACTTGCTAGGAGCTATTGGGCCTATCAAGCCAAAACCATTTGAGGTCCAATCGATTTTCCAATGTGCTTCTCCATCTCATGACGAACCTATACATCGGCTTATTACTCATCTGATCCTAAGTGGTCCATGGATTAGGAGTTGACCTGAAATACAACCCAATTAAATTCTAGCTTACTGGCATTCCTTTTTTTTTGGTCATAGCTTGCTAACTATCATAATCGGCCCTTGGATCGAGGCCGATCAAGCCATTATTTTCTTGATTGTAGCCATGTTGATTCATTACGTGGCTCTTTCTTCACCCAATTATTATTGTATGATTTAGGTTCTTTCTTATGCCAATTTTTCTTGTAGTTTCATCTCTCAAGTGTCACTTTATTCGTCTACGCTAACCACGTAGCTTCCACTTGCTATTCTTCTAGGGTCATTCTCGGCCGAGGCCAAGGTCGAGCGTGTTTTTTTTTAGCTCAGAATGTCAAGTTAGAAACTTTCTACTGCTTAATCCTGACCTTAGCTAGGGCTAAGCGTGCTGGCTCAAGCCAGGATTTGGGCAAGCCCACTTTCCAGGCTATTCTTGATTTAAATTCTTGTTCTTTCCTTAGAATAATGTACAAAGATAAGACAAATTACTTATAACAACTTGTTCGATAGCCATTTTATTTACACTTGTAGACATCTTTATGATAATAAATTTTCAAGTGCTTGACATTCCACGGATGAGGGAGAGCCATTTTGTCTTGTTCTGAAAATGTGTATGTGTCGGGTCTAACCACTTTAATCACTTGATACGGTCCATCCCATGTTAACCCAAACGCTTCTATCATTTGAATCTTGGGTGTTCTGCATCACTTTCTTGAATACTAGATCTCCTTTGTTAAAGCCTCACACTCTCACTGTGGTGTTGTAGTATCTAGTGATCCTATTTTTCTACTCTACTACACATAAATGTGCTATCTCGTGGCGCTCTTCCACTAGGTCTAAGCTTAACCTCATTGAAGTTTCATTTCCTTGAGGATCAAACTACTCTACTCTTGCTGATGGTATTCCAATCTCTACCTGTATAATTTCTTGTTGTCGTTTGTTATACCCGCAGTATGCTTCTTAGTTCTTCCACCCATAATTCTTTTAATCTTTAAGTTTTGCCTTTACTTTGTTTAATTGTTTTATTTACCACTTCTACCTGTCCATTTGCTTAGGGAGGAGATGAGGAGGAACATCGATATGTGATGTTGAGATATGAGCAAAATCTTCTAAATTTGACTTATCAAATTATTCTCCGTTGTTCATAATAATTGTGTTGGGGATTCCAAATCGACACACAAGGTTTCTCCAAATAAAATTTATAGCATTCTTTCTGTTATAGCTACAAATGCTCCAGCCTCAACCCACCTTGTAAAGTAATCTATTGCTACGACGACAAACATTGTTTGCTCTTTGCCTTAAGGGAGTGACTCAATAATGTCTATTCCCCATTGTACAAAAGACCAAGGACTTACAATATTAGTTAATGGTTCAGGTGGTTTCCTTAGGATTCATGTGTACCGCTGGTATTGGTCACATGTTCTCATGAAGTCTCATGCATCTCGGAGCATGGTTGGACAATAATATCCCTATGTAACAATTTTGTAGCATAGGGATCTTGCTCCAAAATGTGTCACATATCCCTTTGTGAATTTCTCTCATCATATGTTCTACCTCACTAGGTATAGGGCATTTTAGCATAAGCAATGAATAACGTCGTTTATAGAGCCTGTTTTCCCTTAGAATGTAATATGATGCTCGCCTCTCGGCAATCGCTTGACCTCTGCTTTTTCTAAAAGTAACTCTCCATTTTTCAAATATTTGATTATCAGATCCACTCAAGTTAGACTTTTTTTAGTTTTATTATCATTTCATTCTTCAGCCCATAAGGTCGGCCTCGAACCTGGCTTTCATAGTCACATACACGGAGAAATCTGGCCCTTCAATATCCATAGCCTCAGCTTCGGCCTCCTCCTTAGTAAGGTTGGCCCCGAACTTGGATTTAACAGCCACAGACTCGGAGAAATCTATCTCTTCAATATCAAAAGCCTCATCCTTAGCCTCGTCCCTAGTAGGATCGAACTCGAACTTAGTTTTAGCAGCCTCAGATTTGGAGAATTCTAGCTCTCCAATATCTATAATATCTTTCTTGTGTATACTGGGCTAGAGCAAGATTTTTTATCAGGACTATTATGTTAAATTCTATCTCATATGCTACTGCTAACCATGCTAATGAATCTGTTTGCATACGACCTTGGAACGTGCTTGATCTTATATTTTGGGAATGAAGAAAGTAACTCCTTAACCTTGGTCAAATAAGTTTCCATCCTTTGTTCTTTGGCTTGATACTCTACTATTACTTGCTTTACCACTAATTGTGAATCATCCAAAACTAGAAAGTTAGAAATACCTATCCCTTTAGCAACTTTTAATCATGCAATGAGTACTTCATGCCCAAAAATTGAATCTAAGGGCATATTCTTATCGTTTACCTTCAAAGTATTCCACCAAAATTCCCATACCACACCTTTTCATGTTGGATGATCCATCAATAAAAAGTGTCCAATGAGGGTCTAAGCCCATCAAATGTAATGAATAGACCTCAGTCCTCGCTCTCACATGGTCGACCTCAGTCTTAGTCTCAGCTTCGGCAATAGCCAATGTAAATTTTGCCAAAAAGTTTGCCACTGCTTGTCCAATTATTGAAATCCTTGGCTTATACTGAATATCTTGTTCGTTCAATTCTATTGCCCATTTCATTAATTTCCCTAACATCTTGGGTTTTTGTAATACTTGGCTTAAGGGAAAGTTAGTTCAAATCGTAATTTTATGGGTTTGAAAGTAGGGGCGTAGCCTATATGTCGATACGATTAATGCAAGCACAAGCTTTTCTACCCATGGATATCTAGTTTTAGCACCCACCATTGTCTTACTTGTATAGTAAATCGGGCATTGATTCCCATTTTTCTCCTTGATCGGAACTAGGCTCACTATTGTATCCGATGTTGCTAAATATAGAAATAGTTCGTCCTGGAATGGCTTGGCAAATGGAACTTTACTTAAGCATGCCTTCAGTTCTTAAAAGGCTTTATCACATTCTTTTATTCATTCGAAGTGGGATCTCTTCTTTAAAATCTTAAAAAAATGGTAGACACCTATCGATTGCTTTGTTGAGAAATCTATTTAGGGTTGTTATCTTGCCATTAAGATCTTGAAGTTGCTTGAGATTTCTTGGAGCAAACATGTCAAGGATTGCTTGAATTTTGTTCGGATTGGCTTTTATCCCCTTTTAATGAACCATAAAGCCCAAAAACTTCCCCGATATTACCCCAAAATTACATTTGGTAGTGTTTAATTTAATATTATACTTGAAAAGGATCTAGAATGCTTCTTCAAGGTCAGCCTCATGTTGTCTAGCTTTAATACTCTTTACGTATACTTCCATGTTTTTTTTCCAATAAGCGGAGCAAACATGTTATTTACCAATCTTTGATAGGTAGCTCCTGCATTCTTCAACTAGAATGGCATGTCCATGTAGCAATATGTACATTTATTGGTAGTGCAGAAAGTGTTCTCTTGGTCTGGTTCATTCATCTTAATCTAGTTGTACCCTAAATGTGCATCCATGAAACTCAACATCTTGTTGTCAGTTGTTGCATCTACTAACTAATCTATCATAGAAAGAGGAAAACTACCCTTTAGATAAGCTTTATTGAGATCGATGAATTCTATACACATTCGCCATTTACCATTCGCTTTTTTTTTAACTAAAATTACAGTAGATAACCATTGAGGATAATGAACCTCTCCAATGAGTTTGGCTTTCAACAAATCATCTACCTGACTTGCTATGATTTCATTCTGCTCTTGATTAAACATTCGCCACTTTTTCTTTACTAGTTTGAAATCTCTATCCACATCAAGGCGATGTACTATTATGCTGGGATAAATTTCAAATATATTCTCGGTTACCAAGAAAATATATCCGCATTCTACCTAAAAAAATCTAATCAAGCCCTCTCTTTGCTCTGCTTCTATTCTAGTTCCAATATTTACCCTCTTATCCTCTGTAATGAGTGAGATTAATACCAAAATTTCTACTAGCTAGCTTCCTTGGTTGGCCTTGGCATCGGCCTCGGTCTCTCCCCTTTGGTTGGGGATTTGATCATTCCTTTTTTCTTTTAGGGATTTTAGATTTTCTTCCAATCTAGATCTTCGCCTCTTAAAATTCCTTAGGTCGGCCTCGGACGGTCTCCCTAGCACGTTGGGAAATAAGTTGTTTCTTTTGTCTATAAAGGAATCAAGAATCCCTTTCGATTTGTGTTCTGATTTCTTAAAAATCTAATGGTCAGCCTCAGCCAAAAAATATGTTTTGGCCTTACTTTGTTCCCTTCACTGTCTTCCTTGTCCGCTGCTTCAACAAATAGCTTCAAAACCTTTAATTTCTCTTATTTGGGATCATGGGGATCTAATTCAACCACCCTCTATCCTTGGGCTTTAAATATCTCCTCAGATCAACCCTCATTTGGTCGAGCCAAGGAGACTCTTCCCCTTGGATACCTAATAGGTGACGATCTTGATCGATACCTTCTTTTTTCTTTCCCGAGTTGATGCTCGAGTTGAGGCCAAGGAACTTCTTCCTTTCGAACTTGCCCATGTCGGTATTCTTGGTCAGATTCGTCTCCGTCAAAATTCATGTTTATGAACCTTTGACTCATTATAAAAAATTCTTTTAAGCATGTTCTTGAGTATTCTTCCCCATAGACGGGGCCAACTATTGATATTAAATTTTGACCAAGATAGCTTACTTGATCTCCACGGGACAACAATGGTAAATTTGTATTTTAGGGAAAGAGAGCTCACCTGCAAGCAAAGAGAAACCTGGACCGATGTAGTTTAAGCCATAGCCACTCTGATGCTTAAGTCAAAAGGTTGGAAGGAGAAGAGAGTATTTGATACTGGTTGGAGAACATTCTTATCTATTTACATTCTTCTTTGCCATAATTGTAGGTTTTGATCCTTTTTCTATTCTTTATCTGACTAGGTTTTTCACTGGGCCGATTGTTCATGGATTCCCTTTGGACCGAGGCCGACCAGTTCTATATTCTTATCTAGTGTTTTTACGGTTTCATTTCTTTTTGGCTAAGTTTATATTGGGCTCATCGTTCCTGGGCCATTATTGATGGGCTCGCCCTCGGCTTGATTGAGACCGACAAGGCCCATCTCTCTTTTGGGCTTGCTCTTCTCTCATTCATTTGTTGTTCGTTGACCATTTTACCATTGATTCAAGAATCCACCCACAACAGATATCTACACTCTTTAGATTTTATTTTCGTTTATGACTTTCAAATGTTCAATTTTAGGCCTGTTCATTCAATATAACTCTTAATACAGTCCCTTTTGATAGTTTATTGTTTTTTAAAAAAGAAATTGAAACTTAATTTTGAATGACTAAATTTAGGATTTTGTAAAACTATGGGGATTAAATTTTTTATTTATGGAAAATACATAGATAAAATTTGATGAATCCTAAAATATAGAGACTAAAATGATATTTTATCATTTAACTTATCATAATTCTTAAAAAATTAAAATTTTGTAGATATAAAAAAAATGTTATAAAGATAGATGATGAAGATTGAATTAAATGTTGAATGTAACGTTTGTTTGAGTAAAGAGTTAACAAGTAGTCAACTAAATTAATTGTTCTAAAACAAGTTGACATGAGATTAATGTTTTAGTTTATTATTAGCGAATAAAATTGAGGAAGTGAAGTTAGGTTTTTTTTAATAAAGAGCTTCCCACTTCAAAACCCATTATATCCATAAAATTCAATTATTGCATATCAATGTTTAATACTCAATTAATACTATATTGTGGTAATTTAGTTACATAAACTAGAATTATTATTGTAATTATTTTCATGTCAATATTTATATTATAATTTATTATAATATAATTATCCAAAATTTTATATGATTTGAATTGCATCTAATTTTCTTTAATTAAAATTTGTAAATGGATATAACGAAATATATTAATATGAAATGATAAATGTTGAGATTATAGGACAAAATACAAAGCCTTTATTAAGCATGAATTTCGATTAATTTAATTAACAATTTTAAGTTGGTTCGAAGAATTTAAAAACTTAAATAACCTCTAATAGGTGATTTGACTTGTGTATATACAACATCCGTGGAATATAATTTATATCAAACACAACTCATTTTTTCATAGGTATACCACTTGTCAATTACCTCACAATAATTTATATCAAACACAACCCATTTTTTCATAGGTATACCACTTGTCAACTACCTCACAACATTCAAGTGAAATAATAAACCTCATACTCTAGGCAAAATTAACTAAGCATTAATTTGCTTCTCTTACGTCATTGGGAGAGACCCTATCTCCCGACAATCGATCTCCTGACGGCGGTTTTAGGCGTCAGAAGATCCTCTTTTTCTTGTAGTGAAAAGTTCAGGGAAGATCACATATTTTTAGGAAAGCTAACTTTAAAACTGATATCTATCACCTTTTCAAAGTTATAAAATATATTAAAAAGTGATTTTCTGTAAACTAAAAAATAATTAATTTTATCAAACAACAATAATTATTACCCTTACGAACGTAACTTCAAATGGAATTTAATTATAGTTGGCATAAAATATATACTATCGACAAAAAAGTTACCGTTTGAATGTTGAAAAAAAATGAAATTTAGGAGTTAAAAAATAAAATGATAATTCAATTTTTTTAGAGATATAATAGAACCCTAAATTAATTTTGTTGTAGTGTTTCCAAGCTAGATGGGAGCCTCCTCATGGAAAGTTTAGAATATGGCATCCTTGGAATGAGTATCACAAGATTGCAAGCTTGTCAAGGGACTGTGCCTACCACTTTGAAATGCTCAACCCTTACCTCAACAATCATCCAATCCAAGTACGTAAACTTTTTATTAAAAAAGAAAAAAACTAAGGTTTAAAATGTTTATATATATATGGTTCAAAGTTTATAACAATGTCGTTCGAAATACCAATGAATGTCATTTTGTTTTCGTACTCTAGAATTTAGTAACTTCAAAATTAATTTTTTTTATCGAAATTTGTTGAATAATAATAATAATAATTTGTGTGCAAGAAAAAAAATATTTGACAATTTATATAGAGAAAGCTAATAAGACTAATTTAAAAAAACAAAATCAATAATAAACTAATTATAAAGAAGAATTTTTAGATTTATTGAAACTATGGACTAAAAGTTTGAATTTAAAAAATATATGGACCAAAATAGAATAAAATTTAAAGTACGTGAATTAAAATGGTATTTTAATCTATTATTGTTTCTTTTTATGTTGTTATCGAATGGGCCGTGGACTTTTACCATGAACTTGGTAAGTTATACATTTTATTTTTTTACTATAAACTTTCAATATCATCAAATTAAATTATAAATTTAAATAAGCATTGGAATTTTACACTAATTTTTAATTTCTCCAAAGTACACTCATAAATTTTAATCAAAAAAAATAAAGGAAAAAGTAAGAATATCTTGAAACCCTCTAATTTCAACAAAATAATCCTAACTCTATTGTTACTTGGAATATATAACTCAGTTGAAACATAAAAATGTTAATTGATTAGAGATACAAATCCTCCACACTTGAATATATATACTTTTCAAAAAAAAAAAATAGAAGAGCTAAAAATTTTGTGGACAAAATTTTAAGATATATTTCAGTTAAGACAAAAATTAGGCATAATATAGTCCCCTTGTCCAATGAACACATTAATTTTGTTTCTACAGTTACCCTTGGAAATTCAGAGGCAATGCCAAGAACATTGCTTACAACTATGTACTGAATCAGGCAAAGCTTTAAAGTCCATAGCAATGGCAATACGAGATATAAATCCACCTGCCTTGGCCAAGTCCCACATTCAAATAGCAAAGGAGAAGGCTGAGGAACTTATATCACTTCTAACAAGTATCCATTTTAATGGTGACATGAAGATGGTATCAACTACAACTTTGATTTTACTACTCATTGATTGTTTATCTTGTGTCGAGAAAATCTCTGATTCCGTCCACGAGTTTGTTTTGCTTGCCCGGCTCAAGACTGCGCCGAAGCGGGCCGGTGCAACGCCGACTGAGCAAAAGGCTCATCATAACAGTACAACTACTCAAATTCAAATTTCAGAGTAGGAAATATGAGAACTTTGCATTTGACAGAGAGGTTGGTGTAGACTTTTTATATCTTCACCAGATGAGAGTTGTGTTTTTCTTTTCCTCTTTGTTTTTAATACATAGATTGTGAAAGTAGAAATTCTGTATTTTTTTTCATCACCGTAAATTTAGGGTCACCTGATATGTAACATAAGTATACTGATCATGTAACTAAAGGTTAACAAAAATAAAGAAATTACCAACATGAACATAACTCAACTTGAGGAACTTGTAATATCAACTTCGAGATCTGAGTTCGATCCCCCAACCCACATACCATCAAAAGAAAAGAAAAAAAATTAAGAAATTAACAACTCCAACTAACAAATGTTTCATTACTAACAAAAAGCAAGAGATTAGTGTTGAAAAAAACCCCTAGGGGTTTCTATTTGTCGTGGTTGTCCAACCCACTTGTTACACAAGAAAGACTTTATTTAAACCAGTATTTTGTGAGCCCAATTGGAGCTAATGATTGGCCTATCTTGAAAGCCATAGGTTTTTGTTTTTTTTTTGTTTTTTTTTTATATGGGGATGACCTAAGGAAAAAAAGAGTAAAAAAGAGGCAGGAAATCGGAGGGAAAGGCAATAGTTCGGTTTTTCAGCGACGACTTTCACAAAATTGTCGATTGACAGAGTTTGAACCGTTGGATCGTACTAAGATTTAGTCCGCCTGTTTGAGACACATAGTTCTGCGTTTTGAATTGTTGGATCATTATTTGGGGTTATGATTTGTCCGTAATCGCTGTCGAATAGAGTCTATAAAACTGAGTGATTTTCATTATTTTTTTCTTAAGTCTTCATCTTTTATGTATGAAAGTATTGTTGAGTAGTGAACCTTTGTATGATTGATTTAGGTGTTTTTTCCCTCAATTTTATCATAATAAGAGAAGTTGACAAGGATGGACTCCTAACAAGTGGTTTTACTCTTAGATCGAAGGGGTTGAAGTTGACAAGGATGGACTCCTCAAAGTAGTTTTACTCTTAGATCAAAGGGGTTTTCCACATATAATTCGTTTGTGCTCTTTGCTTTTAGTCTTCCAAAGTTTTGTGGTTTATTGATATCTATTGTTGATTGATTGTTTGGTAATTATTTGGTTATTTACTTGTGGTGTTTTGGAGAACAATTATTTGATTGATTATTTTGGAGGAGATCCTAGTGAATTATTGTTATATTATTTGGGTCCTATCTATGACTACGGTTACATGAATAAACATAAAATAATTGAAAAATAAAAAGAAAACAATAAAGCTAAAAGCATAAGAATTTATGTGAAAATTTTCAAAATCGAAGGAAAAAAAAAAAAAAAAAACCCATGTCCCACCTGTTAAAGAAAATATGAGTCGTCAAAACCCACTAACCTTGCTTCCTTTACACGTTTGCAGTAAGCTTTCACCTTTTATTATTTTTACATGAACAACCCATGAAAGCTAAGAACCACAGAAGTCAATACAAGTTGCTAAAGGATTCAGATTAACATAACATCGGTCAGTTAACTTCTTTTCTGTTTTAGGAGTAGTTGTTCCAGTTATACTTTAACACCGCCAAAAAGAAATTTACCATCTAAAATATTAGAATGTTTTGAATATGTTATCTGGTGCTTCAAAGAACCAAGTACAGGAGTTTTATTGTAATTTATCTTTATGATCCTAGGGTTTAGAGAAGTGCGCTATATAAACTCTCTAAATCTTAGAGGGGTCATTCATTATGTATTTTGTAACAATCTCTCTAATAAAATTGTTCTCCCTCTATCTTGTGGACATAGCTAATACACCGTAAGTGAACCACATGAATTTGTATATCAATTCTCTATTATGTTATATTTCTAGTATTCTTTATTTGTCGATTTCGTAAAAAACAGGTATCAAAGCCTGATCGTTAGGGTTTTGAAATTATGCATCTATTTAATAAATAAAATGTCTAGCGTGAACATGAAAATCGACGAATTCACCTGGAGGTATAGTTTCGATTTATGGCAGATCAAGATGTGATCCTTACTGAAGTAGCAGGGGTTATGGCATCGTTGACTGGTAAGTTGAAGAAGATAGTTGTTGATGACAAAACATGACAGACTCTAGAGGAAAAGGCTCATTCGACAAACATGCTATGTTTGATTGATGATATCATCATCGATGTCGCAGATGAAGAAATTGTTGTTGGTCTTTAGTTGAAGTTGGAAAACCTTTACATAACAAAGCCTTTAACCAACGTCTATATTGTCTATGTATGTAGGAAGGTACGTCTTTTCGAGATCATCTTAATTAGTTAGTAAAAGTTTATTAGATCTGCATAATGCAGAGATTGAGGTTGATGATGAGGATGCTGTCTTAATTCTATTAACATCTTTGCCCTTGTTGTATGAGAATTTTGTTGACTCTTATATTGGAAGGAAAGAAAATCTTATTTTAGAATAAGTGGAGTCCATACTGCTTTTAAGAGAGGTTCGTTAGAATGCAGTTAGTTCACGTATCGAATGTCAGGCATCTGGGTTAGGAAGCTAGCTACTAATAGGAAGAAAAGAACATTGAAATTCTAGTAAGCAAAAGTCAAACTAAAACCATAAGTCTTCAAAGTTTAAGGGTCCTAAGTTTGATGACATTTATCATTACTGTAAAGAAAAAGGTCATTGAAAAACCGGGTGTTCTAAGAGGAAAAGCCAGTAGGAAAAGAAGAAAAAGAAGGAAGTTTCTGCCTTTCTTGCACAAGTTAAGATTGATCCTAAAGAAGTTGAGGTCAATTCTGAAGGATAACTAACTGTAGTTGTATATGAGCATTCACATTATGATGATGCGTGGCTTCTTGATTCTTGGGCATCTTACCATATGTGTCCAAACAAAGAGTGATTTTCAACATATCAACAAATAGATGGAGGAAATGTTAGCATGACTAACAATGTTGTGTGGACTAAATCAGCTCAGTTAGGATATAGACACATGATGGTGTCTTCTACACTTTAGACGAGGTTAGACATGTTATGTTAATGTCGAAGAGTTTGATATCTTTTAGTGTGCTTGATTGTAAGGATTAGAGTTTCAAAGGTAAAGATGAAGCGATGTGTGTCTACAAGGGTTCTGAGGTGGTTCTTAGAGGCATAGAACGTGGAAATTTGTATTTTATATCAGGCTCCACAATAATCAGTTACACTATTGTTGCATCATCTATCATTCACAAGGACGATATGACTAAGTTGTGGCATATGAGACTCGGTCATATGAGTGAAAATGGATGTAAATTCTGGAAAAAAAAAAAGGGGGAGGGGGGATCTTCTGTGTGGGACAAGGTGTAAGATTTGGAATTTTATGGATATTGTGTATTTTGGACGTTTCATCGTAGCAGGTTTTAAGGAGTGTTCATCATACAAAAGGGACACTTAATTACATCCATTCAGACTATTGAGGACCTTTGAGAGTTGAGTCTATTGGAGGCATGAGATATTTTATGTCTATAATTAATGATTACTTAAAAATGACTTGGGTATTTATAATCAAGCATAAAAGTGAAGTCTTCAAGAACTTCAAGCAGTGGAAGAATTGGTTGAAAAAAAAAGTGGGAAGAAGTTCAAAAGACTGCGAACTAATACAGTTTGAAATTATGTGGGTCTGAGTTCAATGAGTTCTGTAAAGTTCAGAGGATTGTTTGTCATTATACTATTAGAGATACTCCGCAATAGAATTGGGTTGCATAATGTATGAATCATACATTGTTGGAGAGAGCGAGGTGCATGCTCTCTAATGTTGGGTTGGCTAGAAGGTTTTGGGCAAAAGCGGTCAATAAAACATATCATTTGATTAGTCGTGGACCTCACATAGGTATTTTTTTGTAAAAACGTCTTATGAGGTGTGGTCTAGTGTGCCTACAGATTATTCTTTATTAAGAGTTTTTGGTTTTACTATTTGTAATCATGTTAATGAGGTTAAATTAGAACCGAGAGCTAAAAACTGGTATATTTGTAGGTTTTAAGAATGGAGCTAAGGGTATAGAGTCTAGTTGCTTTTTTAGAGTAGAGTTATATTTAGTTGGATTGTGATCTTTGATGAGAATTCCATGTTTAACTCAACTATGAAGTTTGTTATGACATCTACTGGTGTGAGAGAAAGTAGTAGTGTTGATAAACAGGTGGAGATACAATTTTCTTCTGTTGCAAATCAATTACAAGATTAAGGTAGAGAAGATCAACTAGTCACTATAGGAATTGTTGAGTTGCCAGAAACTGAGGTGACTGAAATTTTATAAGTTGTTGTTGTGCCTGAGAATTCTAGTCCACAAGTAGATTAGCCAAGTATTGCTCGTGATAGAGTTAGAAGAGTTAGTGTTGGGCCTCCAAAGAGATGTGGTTTTAAAGACATGGTGAATTTATTGCATGTTGCTGAAGAGGTGGATCCTCATGAGTCATCCACCTATAAAGAAGTTGTTTTATATAGTGAATCTGCTTAGTGGTTTGTTTCTATAATGGTTGAGATGGAATCCCTTGATAAAAATAAGACTTGGGAGTTAGTTAAATGATCTAAGAAGATAAAAAATATCACTTGTAAATGGGTCTTCAAGAAAAAATAAGGAATCTCACCTACAGAGGGTATAAAGTATAAAGCTCAGGTAGTTTTTAAAAGGTACACACAAAGAGAAGGAGTTGATTATTAGAAGATCTTCTCATCAATAGTCAAACATACTTCTATCAAGGTGTTATTAGCAATAGTAGCACGTCAGATTTTGGGACTTGAGTAACTAGATGTGAAGATGACTTTCTTACATTGAGAGCTAGAAGAAGAGATTTATATGATCCAGCCATATGGGTTTCAGTATTCAGGCAAAGAAGATTATGTCTACAAGTTGAAGAAATCATTATATGGACTAAAGTCGTCTCCAAGCCAGTGGTACAAGCGATTTGATAGTTATATGGTTGGATTTAGTTATAATAGGAATCTATATGATTGTTATGTATATCACAATAAAACTGATGATTGTTCAATGGTTTATCTTCTTCTATGTGTACATCATATACTTATAGCTGCTAAGTCCAAGTCTGATATTTAGCAGTTGAAGAATCTTCTCAATACGAAGTTTGACATGAAGGATTTGGGAGCTGCTAAAAAAATTTTGGGTATGGAGATCTACAGAGATGGAGATCAAAATAAGCTTTTCTTATCACAAAAATGCTATATTCAGAAGATGTTGTCTACGTTTGGTATGTCATTAGCCAATTCTATCGATACTCCTATACTGCAACTGCTCATTTGTCATCTATACTTTCACCACATTTTGTATTATATAGCATTTTCTCTAATAAAATTATTCTCCCTTTGCCCTCATGGACGTAGCTAATACACTATTCATGAACCACGTAAATTTTTGTGTCGATTCTCTATTATTTTACGTTTTTTGCATTATTTGTTTCTCGATTTCGTACCATAAAAAAATATTAAAATCACATAAAATCCTCTCCTCAATCCCAATTATAAAGGCACTCTTTCTTAAAACAATTGTATCATACACACAACCTTTCTATGAACAAGAGAACATAAGAAGGGAATTCAAATAAAGTTAACACCCTTAAGATTAAAGTATGTGTTGCTAGCTAGAAGGATTTGAAACCTACAAAATCATAGGCTCGTTTTATAGTGCTTGGAAGCCTTTCACTTTTTCTAACTTTTTCAATGTTAGACACCTACTCTTGAAATATTTGGCCAAAACCCCATAAATTTCACATTGACTAGATATTTGAAGAATCTACGGCTTCAATTGCATCCATTATATTTACTAACAATTATAATTCTCAATCTAAACAACTATAACCTACTCCATCATAAAAGTAAACCACTTTAAATGTCCCTTTCTAAGATTTTTCTTTTTCTTCACTTTATATAAATCTTGTTGAAATTGATGGTACAACTTCCACCTACTTAGCCCACCAAGAAGATTTTCAGTCATCGATACTATTGAGGTTGATGCCCTAAATCGCACGGTTTTTTAGTTCATAAATTATTTGTACAAACTTATTATTTATTTAATAAAATAAATTGTTATTTTATTTGACATTTAGTTTTCAATAACCCAAAATAAAGAAACTAAGATCCTAGGTTATTTAAGGTAGCTAAACATGTATGTGGTGACATATAGATGGATCATATTTAAGTAATAACCTGAAAGGTCTATGGTGGATGTATAGGTTAGGTACCTTATCCTTGTGATACTACGGATACGACCCACTTTGTAATTGTTACAATTGTTATAAAGTGTTACAAATAATCTGGTCTTGATTATTCATGTGGAGACATGTGAGTGAGGGTATCCTGTACAAAGAGTTTATATAAAATGAGACCACGAAATGATTATCTCTATTTATAACACTGTTATTGAAGAGACTTACATTTTACTAGGACGACAATAGGTGACTTTGAAGGGATTGAATCTCAATGCGGAAGCGAATGATCGTTTTGTCTTTGAATTGGGATTGGGAAAACCAAAATTATTTTTACTGAAATCTAATTTAGGCAAAACATAGATATTATTCATGCTGGAAAAAAATCAAAGGTTAAAAGATAAATACCTTTGATGATTAGATAAGATCCAAGCTTTTCCCTCCAAGGTCATGAACCAGTTTACTATGAAAAATCCTAACGATCTTCTACCCAATACGAACACCATAAAAAGGATTCCTTGTTATTATCAGGATACAAAGATTGAAGTGTGGGCTTCACCGAGTTTTGGTAAAGGAAAATTTTTGTGTGAGAAAGTGAGAGAGAGAAAGTCAAAAAAAAAAATGTAGAGATTTTTCTCTTGCATATTTTTCCACCTTTTGTTGCGCAAAAAAATGAGGAATAAGATGGGGAGAGTGGGAGGGAGTTACAATAACTCCCCATTCCCCCACTTTTTTTAAAAAAATTAACTCCCCTGATGGTGAGTTATTTGATTTTGAATAATATTATTTTAATATTAAATAATATTAAGATAATATTTATAATATGATTAATTAACTATTTATAATCTCATTACAATGCACCTTCCTTTTTTAATCTATAGTTTTAATAAGAATCAAATTCATATTAAATATTAATCTATAGAGAAAAATATTTAAAATATTTGAATCATATTAAAAAAATTTCTCACACATATTATATAGTTTTAATTATAAACCATATTTATAATCAACTATATATTATAATATATTGATATACATCATACATTGTATTAATTATAATAATATAATTAATTACTCAAATTTCCATAAATATTTTGAACAATTCAATTTATTCCAAAAATAATTAATCCTTATTTCTATCCTCAGTGAAACAAGGGGACCAATTGGATCTACATATTAGAAGCTCCAATGATTTGAGATTAACCCACTAGATCGTCAATTGGATTAATCAACATTCATTAACTACCAGACACTCCACTACAGACCAACAGTTGCACTCTTCGCACTGTAAATATATTTTTGTGTCCATTGGATATAACCAATCAACAATAACTTGACCCTTCACAAATTGCTCGTAACTACTGTTGGGTCAAAATTACCGTTTTACCTCTGTAGTTACATTTAACTCTTTAAATGTCACTAATTCCTCTAATGAACAAAAAATTCATTGTCCAACTATAAACTAACCCCTCTCAAGCCAATGAGAAGGTGAGGCCTCATTGTTCAAGACCCGAAATCAGCTATTAACAAAGAAATTTATCTACCTTCCCTTTCAATGGGAAGGAATGAATTTCATCTTGTGTAGTTGTGTTCCTAGCTCCCTACTCGAAAAAAACCTCAAAATAATAGGCATATTGAGTCAGCAAAAAGGCTACTTTCACCTATACAAATAAAAAGTTTGTCACATTGACAAGAGTTCACAACTCATTCAAGATTAAAGTCAAGTTAGCTATGGTCATCCTAGTAAAAAGTTAGTTTCTTCAAGCAACAGTGTTATACTAAAAAACTAATAATTTTGTGGTCTGGTCTTATGTAAACTCTTTATATAGGATGCCTTCACTCACATTTCTCCACATGAAAAATATGGATCATATTGTTTGTAACACTTCCAACCTATGTAATAATTACAAAGTAGATCGTATCCGCAGTGTCACCAAGATAAAGCACCCAACCTTAACCATATACTATAGACCTTTTAGGTCATTACTTGAATACGATTCACTTGTATGTCTACCACATACTATTCAAATTTCATTAAATGATCTTGGATATTAGTTTATTGAATTTAGCTAATGCTATTTAAAGGTCAACTAAAATACTTCTTATTTTATTGAATAAATAATTTGTATTTAAAAAATTACAAACTACAAGATAAACGAGATTTAGGACATTAAATCCAACAGACTTTACCTTAATTCTAGGTGTGTTGTGAACTTCTGTCTATGAGGTCGGTCCTTTGATTTGCGTGGGTGAGAGTGACCAGATTTGCCAACTCAATATGCTTATCCTTTTGAGGATTCGTTCGAGTGGGGAGATGGGAACACAACTACACAAGATGGAATTCACTCATTCTCGGTTATAGGGTAAGTAGATAAATTATTTCTTTAAAGGCTGATCCCAGGTCTTGAATAATGAGGCACCTCACCTTCTCATTATATAGTTGGACTATGACTAATTGTTCATTAAGGGATCAGTGGTACTTAAAGAGTTATATGTAACTACAGGGGTAAAATGGTAATTTTGACCCAGTTGTAGTTATGAGCAAGTTGTGAAGGATCAACTTACTATTGATTGATTATATCCAATGGACACAAAAACATATCTACAGTGTGAATAGTGCAGATGTTGCTATTTTGTGCAGTGGCCGACAGTTAATAAATGTTGATTAATTTAGTTAAAGATTTTAATTAATTAATTTCGTATCATTGGAGCTTCTAATTTGTTGGTCAGGTCCCATTGTTAGTTTAATAAGAGTTAAATGAGAATCAATTAATTTTGGATTAATTTAAATGGTTCAAATTAATTAAAGAGAATTAATTATATGAGGTACAGTTAATATATGTATTTGGATATATTATAATATAAAGTTAATGCGAGAGATAAATATTTGAATATCATTCAAATACTAATTATATGGATGAGACTCACATTAAAAACTATAGGTTAAAATTAATATGAATGAGATTAATATTAAAATTAAAGGTTATATGAGAGAATATAAATTATGGGTTATATTATTATGATATAATATAAACTATAGGTTATATATTATATGTGATATATATATAGTTTTATTTAATTATATTTATGAAACTAAATTACAAAATAACTCCCTGGGAGTTATTTCACGTTATAAAGGGAGTTATTTAATAACTCCCCTCATCTCTCACTTATAAGAAAAAGGTAGAGGAGTTTAGATCAATTGTTCAATGTATGATAATACAATGAAGGAAATTTCTCTTTGTTAGAAATTCTTCTTCTTCCTCAATAAAGAAAATTCTCTCCAAAAGAATTTTCCCTTCTCCCTCACCAAATTTAAGAAGGCAAGCCCACACCTCTATCTTGATTCTCACCTTGAGAATAGTGAGGAAGGTTTTCGGGTGGTGTCCAAGAATCACTATGTTCTTTCTGTGTTCATGGCTGAAGTATTCGAAAGGAGGAGAAGTGATCGTGACCACAAGAGAGAAATACTTGAAGATTGAGTATCTTCAAGGGTATGTCGTATCTCTTTCCATTTCCTCTCTATGAATTAAGAAAGCATACTTATTTTACTGCTTGTCCTCTGTATTGTTCTTTTCTATATTTTAAATAGTTCCAAAAAGGAATTCATTGACACAAGCGATCATTCGCTTCTGTTGCGGGAATTTGATTCATTCAATTGGTATAAGAGTCAAATTATGCCACTGAATTTTTTTTAAAATTAAAATAAGAGAATTATATGGTTTGTATGATGGATGTGTTTGTTTTCGTTATTTTATAGTATAAGTGTTTTATTATAGAAGGACAATGCAATTACATTGAGCAAGACATTACTTATTAAATATAAGTATTATATTTAATTACTGTCAGTAGATGCACGATTATAGATTTTATTTATTTTATTAATTTTATATGTTCTATAAGTGTAATGATTAGAACTAAAATCTATAATAAAAAAATTTGTATGAAAACATAGGTTTCCATTTATTTAAATGGTTTAAAATTAATTCACCTAGATCTATGTAAAAATATTTCTAATATGATTATAAAAAGGTTAATCTTTTATTTTCATTTTAATAGTATTAAATTGGAAATAATAAAAGATTAAATTTATAATAGAATATGTGTAAGGGACCTTTGTCTAAGGAAGGTTCTATCTAGGCTAGAGTGTTTAAGCTAATGGAAACGGAACACCCTACCTTGAAACTGACTTGGAAGGTGAATTAAACAAGTATTTTATAAGCATGCAATACATGATTAGGTTTATTAAAGTGTTTAATAAACAAGAATCATATGTTGTTAAACTATCCAATATAAGAATTATATTGGGCCAATTTAACAATACATTTAGATAAATTGTTGGCTGGATTTACCTAAGTAACGAACCCTGGGTTTAAAATACTTAGTGGGAGGAAAAATGATGTATATAATATGTCAATTTCTTTTCTCGTTCTCCCTAATAGTTCACATCATAAGATCTATACTCAGCCTAGTGGCATAATTTGCTTGTGTCCCCCCTAAGGATCGTGTTTGTATAGGTCAATATCAAGGTGAATGGAGAAAGTGTTTAGAGTAAGTGGAAGAAGGACATGTGTCAACACATCCTACAGTCTCTTTCATTAGTTAGCAGTAAGGTTTCATGTTCGGCCTCATGGCACCATTTCCTTGTCCCTCTAAGGAAGGTGTTTGCATGAAATTTTACTCAAACTCGAGTAATGGATAGGATTGTATTAGTTTTTGCCTCAATCGATTTTTCCTTAATGTTGGCTCATTAAGGCGGAACTCGGAATCTAAAATGAAGGGTTACACTTATAAGAAATTGTTAAGCAAGTATATGATTTCTTGACCAAATAGTGGTGACTGATTATTATAGGAATAAGAGTTATTCTGGTATAATGATTGGTTGAGAATGTCTCGATTTAGTGAATCGGTGACTATTAACCATACGATGAATCTTATCCTAACTCACTGAAGTCTCATTGCAAAATTAGATGTCATATAGGGTACATTAGAATTTTGCTAAATTTTGATTAGTTTCAAATGGGTATTGCATATAACTAATATAAATAGTTTGTATGGTTTTAGCAAACTTCAATATGACTAGCGCTACTTTCAACCTACTTAGTGAGGATAAATTAAATGGCGACAACTATACAAGTCAGAAAAACAAAATTAATAATGTGTTAATCATCAATGACCTGCGATTTGTTCTTCTTGAGGAATGTACTCAAGTACTCGCTCAAAATGCAACCCAAAATGTTCAAAATGCTTACGAGAGATGGGTAAAGGCAAATGAGAAGACTCGAGTGTACATACTTTCCAACTTATCTGAAGTTTAAGCAAAGAAGCATGAATCCATGGTCATTGCTTGTGAGATCATTGAATCATTGCGAGATATGCTTGGACAACTAACCTCATAGCTCAAACATGATGCTCTTAAATTCATTTTCAATGCCCGTACGAAAAAAGGGACATGTGTTCGAGAACACTTTCTCAATATGATGATCCACTTTAACGTGGCTAAAATGAATGGGTCGACATCGATGAGGCTAGTCAAGTTAGCTTTATTTTAGAGATTTTGCTAGAGAGTTTCCTTCAGTTCCATAGCAACGTTGTTATGAACAAGCTTGACTACAACCTGACCATCCTTCTTAATGAACTACAGACTTATCAATCCTTAATGAAAGTTAAGAAGCTGAAGGGAGAGGCAAACGCTGCCACTTCCTCTAAGATGTTCTACAGATGTTTGACCTCTAGAACTAAGTTTGTGCCTTCTTCGTCTAGTACCAGGAAATGGAAGAAGAATAAGGAGGATCAAGGGAATAAAGCGAACCTTGTTGTAGTCCAAAGGGACAAGAAGGCCAAAGTTGCCAAAGGAACTTGCTTCCATTACATTCAGGAGGGACACTTGATATGGATCTGTCCCAAATACTTGGTAGAGAAAAAGAAGGTCAAACAAGGAATATGGTTTACTAGTTTTGGAAACATGTTTAGTGGAGAACGATGATCGACCTAGATAATTGATTCAGGGACCACTAATCATGTTTGATATTCTTTTGAGGGAATTAGTTCCTAGTAGTAGCTCGGGACTGGCGAGATGAAGATGCGGGTTGGAACAGGTCATGTCATCTCAATAGTTGTAGTGAGAGGCGTGAAACTTCTCTTTTAGAAATCATTTCTATTATTAGATAAAATTTATGTGGTTTCAGGTTTGAAACGGAACCTTATTCTATAAAAGCTTTGTTGGAATAAAATTATACTATTTCATTTTTTGTAAATAAAGTGTTTTTTTATAAGAATGGTGTGAATATTTGTAATGCAAACCTAGAGAGTAGTTTATATGTGGTAAGGTCATTGTGACTAAGGTGCTTCTAAATGCCGAAATGTTCAGAACTGCAACAATTTAACATAAAAGACAAAAGATATCTCCTAAGGACAACTTTGGCATCTAAGATTAGGTCATATAAACCTCAATACATAAGAGGTTGGTTAAGAATGAACTTCTAAACGAGTTAGAAGAAAACGCTTTACCAGTATGTGAGTCATACCTTGAAGGAAAAATAACTAAAAAAAACTTTTACTAGAAAAGGTATAAAGCCAAAGAACCCTTGAAACATGTACATTCAGACCTCTGTGGTCTTATGAATGTTAAGGCAAGAGGAGAGTTTGAATATTTCATCTATTTCATAAATGATTATTATAGATATGGGTATTTTACCTAATGCAACACAAGTATGAAACTCTTCGAAAGTTCAAAAAGTATAAGGCGGAGGTTGAGAATTCAATAGGAAAAACCATTAAGACACTTCAAATAGATCGAGGTGGAGAGTGTGTGGATTTAAAATTCTAGGACTATTTGATAGAAGATGAAATTGCATACCAACTCTCAACACCTAGTACACCTCAGCAAAATAGTGTATCAGAATGTAGAAATAGAACCTTCTTAGACATGGTTCATTCTATGATGAGTTATGCACATTTACCTAATTTGTTTTGGGGTTATGCAGTAATAACTGCAGTTTATATTTTAAACTGTATTCCGTCCAAGAGTGTTTCTTAAACACCTTCGAAATTATTGAATGATCGTAAAGGTAGTTTACACCACTTCAGAATTTAGGGTTGCCCAGCACATGTGCTTGAGGAAAATCCTAAGAAATTGGAACCTCGTTCAAAATTATGCCTATTTATAGACTACTCCAAAGGAACAAGAGGTGGTTACTTCTATGGTTCTAAATAAAATAAAGTATTTGTTTGAAAAATACTACTTTTTTAAAAGAGGACTACATCAGGGAGTATAAGCCCCACAGTAAAATTGGGTTAAGTGAGCTTTCAAACGAAACTAGTGAAACTTCAACAAGAGTTATTGAGAATCCTAGTACTTCAACAAGAGTTGTTGATGTCAGTTCATCTAGTCAAGCACGTCTACCTCAACAGTTGAAGGAGCCTCGACGTAATAAGAGGGTTAAACCTACCTACTCGTTATATGGGTTTAACAGAAATCCTAACCGTCATATCAGATGACAAAGTTAAGGATCCATTGTCCTATAAACAAGAAATGGATGATCTGGACAAAGATGAATAGGTTAAAGTTATGGATCTCGAAATGGAGTCTATGTACTTCAATTCAATCTAGGATCTTGAAGATCAACCTGAAAGGGTAAATCTATAGGCTGCAAATGGATCTACAGGAGAAAATGAGGCATATAAGGGAAGGTACATACCTTTAATGCTAGACTGGGGTTATACCCAGGTTGAGGGAGTGGACTATGAGGAAACTTTCTCACCTGTTGCCATGTTGAAGCTTATTTGTATTCTCTTGTCCATTGTCACATATTATAATATGAGATATGGAAAATGAACGTCAAGACTGCCTTTCTGAATGCTAATCTTATGGAGACCATCTATATGTAACAACCAGAGGGATTCATTAACACGGTCAAGAGAAAATGGTTTGTAAGATTAATCGGTCCATTTATGATTGAAATAAGCATCTCAATCTTGCAATATAAGATTTGATACTATGATCAAATCTTATGACTTTGACTAGAATGTGTTGGGTTGAATGTTCTAAAACTCGTAGTTTATAAAGTTAAACATATTTTATTATCAATAAAGATGTTATTTGACATTTATTCAATAAAGTTGTTATTGAATTTTATAAATTGTATTTGTAAAGACTAAATCCAATAAACTAAGATCCATGGCTATTATATGAATACTTAAACTTTATGTAGAGAAATAAAGATGGATCAAGTTCGAGTAGATAGCCAAAACGGTCTATAGTGTACAAATAAGATTGAGTGCCATATTCTGGTAACATTATTGGATGCGGCCCCCTCTGTAATTGTTACAATATGTTGTAAAGTACTACAAAAGAAGTGATCCTGATTCGTTCATGTATTTATATAAGGAGTGTGGGCATCTTATGCAATGAATTTGCATAAGATCAGACCAAGAAATTGAAGGAACTCTTATCAAATAGAACCTATGAGCGGAAGAAGGATCGTTCCAAATTTATTGTGACAGAATTACAAGCATTCATAAATATACAAACTAGTTATGCATTTTATAACAAACTACGACATGCTTTCATAAATTAAATACAAAAGAACGAGAGATTTACCTTTGAAGAACTCTTCTTCTGTTTTTCTCTCGCTTTTATGAAGAATTGGGTCCAACAACCTCTCGTTGTCACTGCAATCGTCTACCCAGATCTTTCGTTGTCGCTTAGCACACGAACAGTCTTCTCCACGAACAAGCAGCCTCTCGGACACCACACTTAGTGACCTTGGTATTCTCAGAGTGAGAATCCAAGAGGTGTGGGCTCTTTGGATTGGTAGAAGGAAGGAGGAAACAACGATCGCACTCAATAGTGAAGAAAATATCTCATATTATTATATCACAAGTGTTTGTTCAATACAGATGTTTACAAACTACAGGACCCAACGAGAGTTTAGGGTATCAACCCCAACAGAAATAAGTCACTCTTACTTTATAACGTTGTTTACTGTTTAAGACTGACTATTTCGCTTAGATGACTTAGGTAACTCGATCTTAATCCTGAGCTAACTATGAACTCATGTTTATTCAGGATTATCCTTAGATTTGCATAGGTGAGGGTTGGCTCAACAGCGCCGACTCAATAAGCCTCCAATTTCAGGGGTAATACTAGGTAGATAACTGAGGACATAGGGTGCAAGATGGAATTCACGCTACCCGATTTAGGGATAGGAGAAAGGTTGTTCTCTTAATTACTGAATCCAGGTCTTGAACAAGGTGCACCACCCTCTCATTGGCCTATGAGGAATCCAGTTTAGTGATTGGATCACAAACCAATTATTCATTAGAGGATCAGTGGAATTTAAGGAGCAAGATGTAATTACATGTGTTAGTGGAGATTTCCAAATTGGAAATCTCGATGTGTTTTATCAAGAAACCAACACCTAGCCCACTCATTTCCTCAAATTGAAGTGGCCAAATTTGAAATCTAAAGTGGCTGCATTTATAAGATATATAAAAACATTTCAATTTCAAATTAAGAAGGATGATGAAGTGGGACTTCTCCAAAAACTGTTGCAAGAAAAGGTTTCTATTGAAACCCTCTCGAAATCCCTTCACTTTTCACTTCAATATTGAGTTCTACCACTAAAATTCAAGGTTAAGAATAGTAGAGAAGATCTATTGCTGGTTCTCTATAGATTTGGAGCTAGGATTTCGTGAAAAGTAGCTTAGAATTGAAGGAATTCTTCAAATGTATGTTGATTGAAACCCTCTTCTGTAAATTTTGATTTTTCATGCTTTTAGAACTCAAATTAAGTGTAATTAGAGTGCTTATTAATTCTTTTTACTTTTATTGCATGCTTGTACATTCCATCAGAATATTGATGAGCTTTGTATCTACAAGAAAATCATCAATAGTTTAGTACTTTCTTAGTATTGTATGTAGATGATATCCTACTTATTGGGAATGATGCATATCAACTAACAGATGTTAAAGAGTGGTTAGCCGCCAAATTCCAAATGAAAGATTTCGGAGAGGCACAATTTGTTCTAGGGATCCAGATCATCAAGGATCATAAGAATAAAACACTAGCCTTGTCTCAAACATATTATATTGACAAAATGCATGTCAAATATTCGATATACAATTGCAAGAGGGATTTATTACCTTCCAGGCATGGAAATTTATTGTCTAAGGAACAGTGTCCTAAGACACCTCAAGAAGTTAAGGAAATGAGACGGATTCCTTATGCATCGGTTGTTGGTAGCTTGATGTATGCAATGTTACATACTAGACCTGACATTTGCTATATAATGGGGACTGTAAGTAGATATCAATCATATCCAAGATTGGATCACTAGAAAGTAGTTAAAATCATTCTCAAGTATCTTTGGAGAACGAGAGACTACATGCTTGTATATGGAGCTAAGGATTTGATCTTTATAGGATACACTGACTGTAATTTTTAGACTGATAGGGATTCCAAGAAATTCATATGAGGATCAATATTCACTAAGCACAAAGCAAGATTGTATTGCTAACTCTACCATGAAGGCGGAGTATGTAATGGCTTGTAAAGTTGCCAAAGAGGTTGTATGGCTCAGAAAGTTTTTGACAGGTCTGGAAGTTGTTCCTGGCATGTCAAAGCCCATCACTCTTTATTGTGATAATAGTGGTGCTATGGGAAATTCCAAGGAGCCTAGAAGCCACAAGAGAGGGGAGCACATTGAGCACAAATATCATCACATCTAGGAGATTATGCATCGAAGGGACGTGATCGTCATGAAGATCGCTTCGGAGCACAATTTTGTTGATCCATTTACAAAGGCTCTCATGGCTAAAGTGCTTGAGGGTTACCTGAAGAGTCTGGGTCTACAAACATGCATCATCTAGTCTAGGACAAGTGGGAGATGTTACTGAGCACGTAACATATGTCCTAATATATTGTTTTGTGTATTGTACTCTATTTATACTTTGTATTTGTATACCCCACTAGCCTGATGACAAGTGGGAGATTATTGGGGTTAATGCCTTAAATCTCATGGTTTCGTAGTTTGTAAATTATTTGTACATACGAATTCTTTATTTAATAAAATAAAGTGTTGTTTTATGTGACATTTAATTTGCATTAACCCAAAACCAATAAACTAAGATCCTAGGTTATTTAATGTAGCTTATGTTAGGGTTGATGCCTTAAATCTTGTAGGCTCTTATAGTTTGTAATTGTATTGTATAAACATTTTATTTATGTAATAAATTATGTGATGTTTTATTTCTTTTCTTTTTTTTTTTTTTTTTTTTTTTGGTTGCGTTAACCACAAACCAATAAACTAAAATCCAAGGTTATCTTGTAGCTTAAACATGTATGTAAAGACATATGGATGGATCATGTTTAAGTGATAACCTAAATGGTCTGTAATAGATAGATAAGGTTGGATACCTTATCCTGGTGACACTACAAGTATAGCTCGCTTTTTAGATGTTATAATTGTTGTATAGTGCTACAAATGATCTGATCCTGATCATTCACGTGGAGACATGTGAGCGGGGATATTCTATACAAAGGAGTTTGTATAAGACCAGACCTCGAAATGTTTAATCTCATCATATAACATTGTTCATAATAGAGACTTAAATTTCATCAAGATGACCATAGGTAACATGACCTGAATCCTGAGTGAGTTGTGAACTCCTGCCTATGAAGGCGGCCTTTTGATTTGTATGGGTGAGAGTGGCCAGATTGCCGACTTAACAAGCCTACCATTTTGGGAACATAGCTACATAAGAAGGAATTCACTCCTTCCCCAATCTCGGGGCAAGTAGATAAATTGTTCCTTTAAAGCTGATTTCGGGGCTTGAACAATGTGGTACCACACCCTCTCCTGGCTCGAGAGGGGTTTGGTCATAGTTGGACTATGGTTTATTGTTTATTAGAGGGATCAGTGGTACTTAAGAAGTTAGATGTAACTATAGGGGCAAAACGGTAATTTTGGCCCAACTGTACTTACGAACAATTTGTGAAGGACCATTGTACTATTGATTGATTATATGCAATAGAAATAGAAATATATCTATAGTGCGAGGAATGCAGCTGTCGGTCTTTAGTGAAGTGCCCGACAGTTAATAGATGGTGAATAATCTAATTAAAGAGTTTAATAAATTATTCACGTACCATTGAAGCTTCAAGCTACAGGTCCATGAGGCCCCCTCGGTAGCTTAACAAAAATTAATGAAAATCAGTTTTTGGATTAATTTGAATTGTTCAAATTTCTTGAGGGAATTAATTATATGTGATATAATTAAGATAATATAACTATATGTGATATAATTATAATATTAAGTTTTTATGAGAGGAAATAAATATTTGAATATGATTCAAATATTAATTATATGAATTGAATTCATATAGTTAAATTTAATATAAATGTGAGTTACATTAAAAGCCATTGCAGAGAGAAAATAAACTATAGGTTATATTATATATGCAACAATATTTATACTATAGGTTATATGTTATATTTGATATAACATATAGTTTAATATATATATTATATGATAAGGTAGTATATATATATATATATATATTTATTTATTTATTAAATAAATAAATAATTTAATTTAATTTAATTTAATTTAATTTTTTTTTTGAGGGAGTTGTAATTCCCTCCCCTCTCTTTTCTCTCCACATCACGTAAGTGAGTGGGTGGTTTTGGTTTTTGTTTTATCTTCTTCTTCGTGGGTAAAAAGAAAAGATACAAAAAAGAAAAAGAAAACATACAAAGAATAGAAAAGTTTTGTTTTTGTTTTTCCCCTATTTCATCCATCTCCTCTCTAAATCCCTTCCCTCTCAAAATCCACAATAGTCAGAGTCCACTCTTCCTATGTTCTCATCCCTAAGAATACCGTGGTAGCTTTTTATGGTTGTGTCCAATTAGTGTTCGAGGAATTTCAAGTGAAGATTGGTTTTTTCAATTGTATGCGTTATGAACCCTATTTTAATTCTTCTGTTAATTTTTAATAGTATGTTGTATTTTTTTCATTAAATGCATAATTTTGTTGTTTCTCTGTAAATTTTCTGTTCGGTAAAAATTATGTAAAATTGGAATGATCCATGTCTTCCACTCAAGAACCCTAACAAGGTTTCTTCAACTTAAACGTGTATGTGGTGACATACAAGTAGATCATGTTTAAGTAATAACCTGAAAGGTCTGTAGCAGATGGATAAAGTTGGGTACCTTATCCTGGTGACACTATAGATACGATCCATTTTGTAATTGATACAATTGTTGTGAAGTGTTACAAATGATCTGATCCTAATTCTTCATGTAGAGACATGTGAGTGGATGTATCCTGTACAATGAGTTTGTACAAGACTGAACCACGAAATGATTAGTCTCTCTTTATAACGTCGTTACTATAAGAAACTTACATTTAACTAGGATGACCATAGGTGACTTGACCTTAATCCTAAGTGAGTTGTGAACTCGTACCTATGAGGGCAGTCCTTTGGTCTGCATGGGTGAAAGTGGCCAGATTCACCGACTCAATGTGCCTACCATTTTAAGAATTCATACGAGTGGGGAGCTAGGAACATAGTTACACAAGATGAAACATTCTCGGTGATAAGGTAAGTAGATAAATTATTCCCTTAATGGTCGATTTTGGGTTTTGAACAATGACGTGCCTCACCCTTTCACTGGCCAAAGACGATTCTAATTATAGTTGGACTATAATTAATTGTTCATTAGAAGGATCAGTGGTACTTAAGGAGTTAGATTTAACTACGTGAATCAAATGGTAATTTTGACCAAGCTGTAGTTATGAGCAATTTTTGAAGGGTTAACTTACTATTAATTGGTTATATCCAATAGACACAAAAATATATCTATAGTGCGAAGAATACAGTTATTGGTCTTTAGTGGAGTGACCGAAAGGTAATGAATGTTGATTAATTTAATTAAAGAGTTTAATTAATTTTTCTCTTATCATTGGAGCTTCTAATCTGTAGGTCCATAAGGTTTCCTTACTAGCTCAATAAAGGTTAAATGAGAATCAACTAACGTTGGATTAATTTGAATTGTTCAAATTAATTAAAAAGAAGTTAATTATATGAGATACAATTAGTATAATGTATTTGGATACATTATAATATGTAGTTAATGAGAGAGAGAAATATTTGAATATGATTCATGTTGGGGTTGATGCCCTAAATCTCGTAGGATCCTATAGTTTGTAAACACTTGTATGAACAAACATTTTAGTGACTAATGATATATGATATTTTATTCACTTCTATCTATGAAATATATGATATTTTAGTTGCATTAATCACAAACCAATAGACTAAGATCCATGGTTATCATTGCAACTTAAACATGTATGTGGAGAAATATAAGTGGATCTTGTTTAAGTGATAACCTAAATGGTCTGTATTATATGGATAAGGTTGGGTACCTTATCCTTGTGACACTACGAGTATGGCCGCTTTGTAGGTGATACAAATATTGTAAAGTGACAAATGATCTGATCTTGATCATTCATGTATTAGACATGCAAGCGGGGATATTCTATATAAAGAAGTTTGTATAAGACTGAACCACGAAATGTTTAGTCTCGTTAAATAACGTCGTTCATAATTGAGACTTTTATTTCACTAGGATGACCATAGGTAACATGACCTTAATTCTGATAAGTTGTGAACTCCTACCATGAGGGCGGTTCTTTGATTTTCATGGGTGAGGGTGGCCAGATCGCCGACTCAAAAAGCCTACCATTTTGGAGATTCGTCTGATTGGAGAGCTGGAAACTCAGCTACACACAATGGAATTCACTTTTTCCCCGAAGCAGGGGTAAGTAGATAAATTACTCCCTTAAGGGCTAATTCTGGGTCTTGAACAATGTGGTGCCACACCCTCTCTTGGCCCGAGAAGGGTTTAGTCATAGTGGGACTATGATCTATTGTTCATTAGAGGAATTAGTGGTACTTAAGAAGTTAGATGTAACTACAGGGGCAAAATGGTAATTTGGCCTAACTATACTTACGAGGTATTTGTGAAGGGTCATCGTACTATTGATTGGTTATATCCAATGGACACAAAAATATATCTGTAGTGCGAAGAGTGCAATTGTCGATCTTTAGTGGAGTGTCCGACAGTTAACGGATGGTGGATAATGTGATTAAAGAGTTTAGTCAGTTATTCATGTATCGTTGGAGCTTGAAGCTACAGGTCCATAAAGTTCGCTTGGTAACTCAATGGATTTAAGTTGAGAATCAATTTTTGGGTTAATTTGAAATGTTCAAATTAATAAGAGGGAATTTTATTATATATGATCTAATTAAATTAATTCAATTATATATGATATAATTGATATAATGTATTTGATACATTATTGTTTGATTGGAGGAACTAATATTTGAATATGATTCAAATATATTTTCTATGAATAAGATTCATAGTTTTTAAATTTAATATAAATATGATTTATATTAAATTTCATAAAATAGAGAAAAAGAATTATGGTTTATATATTGTATATGATGCAATATTAAAACTATAGGTTATAAATATAATATGATAAGCTAGTTATCATATTTATTTATAATTTATTAATTATTTGATCATTATTCTTTTTCTCTCTAACTACCCTTAGTGGGTAGTTATTTGGTTTTATGGCAAATGTGGGATAAATAAAAATGGTTTTCTAATTATTTCATGAGACATCAGATATATAATCGAGTGTAAAGAGAGTTACTACACGACCGATTCCTTTGAGAGACTAAACGATCGAGTAAGCTTGTCTATGTTATAGACTAGTTTGTCTACACGATAGTGTTGTTCACTGCACAATTGTCTTCCTCCTTAAAACTTCAAACTTCCCTCTAACCAAAATTAGCTAGAGCTTACCACTCCTGGATTCTCGCATCGAGAATATCAAGGTCACCAAGTGGTCGTGTCCTGTTTGATTCGAGTTTACTCGTTGTTGTTTGCTATGATCAGAGGAGTGTTCGTGAACAAGTTAGATCGAGGGATTACTTGAAGAATGGTTCTTCAAAGGTATAGTCTCTTGATTCTTTGTTTTTATTTCAAAGCATGTTGTAATTTAAGTTTTATGTATAATATGTTCTTGTATGACTATAAATGTATGCGTTTAATAACAATGGGATTTGGACGATCTGCTTCCACTCAAAGGTTCTCTATAAATAGAGTACCTTCAATTGAAATAGTAATTATATAAATGAGATTCATATAAAAACTATAGGTTAAAATTAATATGAATAAGATTCATATTAAACTATAGGTTATATGAGAGAATATAAACTATGGATTATATTATATATGTAATATAAACTATGGATTATATTATATATGTAATATAAACTATAGGTTATATATTATATGTGATATAATATAAACTATAGGATATATATTATTAGTGATATGATATATATTTTATTTAATTATATTTTTGTAATAAAATTTTAAAATAACTCCTTGGGAGTTATTTCATGTTATGAAGGGAGTTATTTGATAACTTCCCTCATCTCTCATATATAGGAAAAAGGCTGAGGAGTTGGGATCAGTTGTTCAATGCGTGATAACACAGTGAAGGAAATTTCTCTCTGTTAAAAATTCTTCTTCTTCCTCTATAAAGAAAAATTCTCTCAAAAAAAAATTTCCTTCTCCCTCACCAAATTTAAGAAGGCAAGCCCACACCTCTACCTTGATTCTCACCTTGAGAATAGTGAGGAAGGTTTTGTGGCGATGACCAAGAATCATTGTGTTCTTGTTGTGTTCATGGTTGAAGTGTTCGAGAGGAAGAGGAGAGATCATGATCACTGGAGAGGAATATGTGAAGATTGAGCATCTTCAAGGTATGTTGTATCTCTTTCCATTTACTCTTTGTGAATTAAGAAAGCATGTTTAGTTTAATATTTGTCCTCTATGTTGTTTTTCTCTGTATTTTAAATAGTTCAAAAAAACGAATTCACTAACACAAGTGATCATTCACTTTCGTTACAAAATTTGATTCCTTCAAATACAACTTCCACATTAGACCTTGCATAACTATCAAGTCAATGCCCTTATACAAACTTGTAGGGTTGCTAACATCACATTGTATAATTGGAGTTACTATAGAGGGAACTAGAATGTCCTTATTTCCATTTTTCTTGCAAGATGAGGCTTGACAGAGCATGTATTCATTCGAGGTGGGCTAGATAACTTCATAGGGTAAGGTTATGGAGAAATTTATGATGAAATACTTTCTCTCACTATGACAAGAAGATTGGGAAAAGAAATAGTCACGTACGTACAACTACAGAATAAATCTCTAAGTGATAAATGAGTCAGGTTCAAGAGGTTGGTATGCAAATTCCCTTACAATGGAATATTGTAATTGTGTACAAATGGAAGTATTTTATGGAGGGTTAAGTTGAACATCACAAATGGTGGTGGACGCATCAACTAATAGAGCCTTTGATGGAAAAGATCTATACCAAAGCATAACAGATATTTGAACGCACAGCGAAAAACAATTATGAACAGATTGACGATGGATTTTGACCAGTTAGTTTAGAGATGAATAGAACTTAAAAGATACATGACCTTGCATACATCCTTTTAGTGCCCCCAATCTTGCCTATTTAAGTTTTATTCATCCTTGGATTCCATTCATTGTTCTACCTTTGTTCTCTTACATATCTCTCTTCCATTCTTCTCTTTTCCTCTCTAAAATAGTCATGGCATCTGGCCAACATGCCACAAACTAAACTGCGATTCTTATCTCAGAAACAAAGGGCAATCTCTGAGCTCTTTGTTTCTACAGCTATAAAGTAACCTGAAGTGACTGAACTATCACTATTCTCCGCTCCTGAGTGAAGGGTATCACAATCGTTTAAGGGTCTCAAGGCGATTGTGTGACACTTGTTCTCGCCCTCGAACAAGTTAACCAATCCAGATCCAAATAGTCGATGGCACAATGGGCGTTTCTCACAACTTCCACCCCGTTCTTGAGAAAAGATTTTAGAAAACAGGTTTAGAGGAAAAGGTTTTCGCAAACACTCGAAAGCATGTATAAACAATGAATATTAATCTTACAACTAGAAAGCAATAAGCAACAACACGGCTTTATAGCATACAACTCACTAGTATGAGGATATGATGATTAGTCTTACCTTTATATAGTGCATTCTGAACAAAAACACATCTGTCACCCTTGCATATGAAAATGGGCAAGCGGTCACACACTAAGAAAAGTATATAGAAAGCAAACTACCTAGCAAAAGGAAATACATAGGATGAAAGCGAGATGGAGGCGGACATGTGGCCATGAATAATACACCTTGGATAAGTATGACTATGACAAAGAGTGCCATTGCTTTTGGTTAGCTTCGTTTGAAAGGCCTCCCTTGCTCTATAGCCCCTTTGAATCATAGGTCAAAAGGAAATAAGTGGTTAACTGCCCACGATATATATTGGTGCGCATGTAAAGAAATTCTAGACTATATTGGTAGTTCTTCGTGAAAGCAACCCTTCTTCTTTTCTTCTTTTTGAAACATGTTTTGGTTCACCCTATCTTCTTTGTTTCTTGTAAACGTTCTTTCATGCATGACTAGTTTTGATGTTGGGAATGTTTTACGATGCAATAGTTTACTTCCTTTTGAAGGAAATTTTTATTTTTGTTTTGTTCTACATGTTGGTTTTTATAAAGCATATCCTTTTATCTTTTGCCAGCTAGTTGCTTTATCTTTTTGGCTTTTGATTCAAGTCTGCACGTCTCAAATTAACTTTATGATGAGTGTTATGTGAGGTCTAGCCCTTCAAAGTGGGAAGTTTTTGTTTGTCATGTTGAAGATAAATCTCTTAATCATCTTTTTCTTTGCTACTTGCAAAAGTCACCACTCAAACCTCTTTTAGAAATGAGGATCTTCCTCCTCTTTTAGTTTGGGGAGGAAGAGGTATGAAAGTGTTTATTCATTATTTTTTTTGTAAAATAACAATAATAAGAATAAGCTTGACAACTTCAATGTCAACGCAAAGGAAGTGACCAAGGGCAACTATGATACCCATAATGGCTACTAGATGAAAGCCTAACAAAGATAAGAGTCTAAATTGTTATTGACACTTGCTCATAGTTGGATATCTTTCATCATAAATTTGGATAAGTGATATGGAAAGTGCACACATCAAGTTTTAGTAATGGTTAAGAGACCGAATATCATCCTTAGGGGATCAAATGACCAAATTAATTTAGCTATTCTAGAATTATTTAAAAATTAGAAACAAGGTTGTTGACGATTGCTAATAAAAACTAAAAAGAAAAACAAAGATCAAATCTCAAAGATAAAAAATTTTCATAGTGTTGATTTCATTGTTCACATCATTAAGTCATGCATAGGTTTTATGGATATTTATGTTATTCAGTGTTTAAATCTCAAAACTATATTATAGATTATTATCTTTTGAAAAACAATCTTTTCTCATGAAATCCTAATTTATTCCTAATCTTTTGAAATCAAGTTAAGAAGCATCACATTAAACAAAGTCATAAGTGATTTTAATTATTAACATAATTATTTTCATGAGAGATTAACAATGATCTAATGTTATAGGTCTAGTTAAACATGAAATCTATCAAATGTTCTAACTTAACATGTAATGATGGCCAATCAACATAGAAGAAAGTATGATAACACCGAAAAATAATAAAATCTACAATATCCATAAAAACTCTAAACATTAACTTTAAATCCATGAACAAGTTCACCAACACCCTAAAATCAATAAGTCTAGTCACTCACTGATGTCAAAAACATACTTTCATAAATAAATAAAGATACTAAATTTTAATTTTTTTTTTCTTTTAGTTGTTGGCTTTTGTTTTAAAAGAAAAGAAAAAAAAAAAGAAGCTAGCTGGAACCCTAGCCTCCTCTCTCCCCTTTTCCTCTCCCTCTCTTTTACATCTTTCTCTCTCCCCTCTCTCTCCTCTTCTCATGATTTTCAACAATCAGAAACCCTATCCAATAAGTTTCTATCTTCATTCATCCTCCCTATATAGATGGCATGTAGACCCAAGGCCGCATTCGACGACTCCTACGCATAGTGGTTGACGGCGGAAAACCACTGCAACTCCGGCAGGCAGCAACAGTGCGAAAACCACGATGGTGACTACATCACCATAACGGTCGAGGATAACATTCAGTAGCAATTTTGCATGTCCTTAGTGGTGGACGACAACCCACACGTCTCTTCCTCCAACGAGCGACGACAGTGCCCATGCAACTACCCTTCAGTGACTCCGACTATAGACGAACCTATAAAGTTTGGCAACGGTTGCGACTTGGATTTGACGACCTATGTGACTTAACAATCTGGTAGTAGCATTTTTCCCTTTTTCGACAAGGATTAAACGAATTCGGACACCAACCAGCAAGGTTTCGAATTGTTTTGGGCTTGGAATAGTTTCGGAACTATTCGAACACCTTCCACCAAGGACTCAAGTCTGTCTTGTTAAACTCGATGCGAGGTTCATGGATCGAGGTTTAAGATTATTTCATGAGCCTTTTGATTAATTTAGAATTGCTTAGAAACACTTAGGTGAGTAGAATTCTACATGTTGGGTCTGTTTGCTTGTGTGCTAGCATGTTGTATAATTTATTTCTATTATTACTGTTACATCTTATGCTATCATAGAAACTATGATGCATTCTGATATGGTTGGGCACGCATGGATGTTCGTTGTGTTGATTTTATATGATAAAACTGAAGGAATTGAATTCCTCTATGGAAGCATGTGAACGTGTGTGCTTTCAAAATCCATTTTGGAAATTCATGAAAAATATATAAACAATAGAACAAGATATACATAAATTTACAAGCATGCTTTACAGGGGAAAGAGGAAGAAGACTAACCCTTGAAGACAGTCTTCAATACTTTCCTCTTGAACAAACTCCCACATCTCAAATTCTTCGTACATGGAAAATCTCCCTTGAACTTCTCTGCACGAACTTTAAGAGGACACTACCATGGGGTTTTTCTATTCTCTGACAAGAATTGAGATGGTAGGATCTCATTGTTTGGAGAAGGGAAAGCTAACTTTTTGAGAGATAGAGAGTAATTGATATGTTGAGAGGAAATTGAGTGAGATACCTATTCAGAAGAACTCCGATTCTATCTCTCTAACATCATAGAACTCTTCTCCTGTGAATTGGACATGTGTAAGGGAAGACAACTCCCCTCAATCTCACGTTAAGTCCCTTGTTAACTGCAGGGGAGTTAACTTTTATATTTAATTTAATATTAAATTCAATATTATTTAATTAAATTAAATTGAAAAATATTAACTAATATAATTAAATATCATATTTAATTAATGTAACATTTGAATCATATTCAAATGTATTTCTTCTCATATACTATAATTTTAATATGGAACTCATTCACATTAAACTTAACATATGGTTTTAATATGAATCCCATTCATATTAAATTTAACCTATAGTTATAATATGAATTTCATTCATATTATTTAATATTTGAATCTTATTCAAATATATTATTCTCTCATATAACCTATAGTTTTAGTGTGAATCATATTCATATTAATTTTGACTTATAGTTTTATATGAATCACATTCATATAAATAATAGTTAAATCTTATTCAAATATTTATCTCTCTCATATAATAAAGTATATGATTCAAAATTAACTTTATATTAAAATGTATATATACGTTATATTGATTGTATCTTATACAATTAAATTTCTTATTTAATTTGAACAATTCAAATCAATCCAAGATGAATTAATTCTTGTTTTACCCTTAGTGAGCTAGCAAGGGGACCATATGGATCTATAGATTAGAAGCTCTTAATCAATATTCATTAACTGCAGGTCACTCCACTAAAGACCCACAGCTGCACTCTTCGCATTATAGATATATTTCTGTGGCCATGGATATAACCAATCAATAGTAAGTCGACCCTTCACGAGTCGCTCGTAATTATAGCTAGGTCAAATTATCATTTTTCCTTTACAATTACATCTAACTTCTTAAGTCCTACTAATCCTCTAATGAACAACCTGTTTATGGTTCTATCATAAACAAAAACCCTCACAGGCCAACAAAAGGGAGGGCTCTCATTGTTCAAGACCCAGAATCAATATTTAAGGGAGTAATTCATCTACTTACCCTAAAAATGGGAATGAGCGAATTTAATCTTGTGTAGCTATGTTCCCAACTCTCTACTTGGATAAATCCCCAAAATGGTAGGCTTATTGAGGTGACGAATCTTGCCACTCTCACCCATACAAATCAAAAGACTACCCTCATAGATAGGAGTTTATAACTCACTTAGGATTATGGTCGAGTCATCTATGGTCATCCTACGAAATGTTAATCTCTTCAATCAATGGTGTTATAAAGAAAGATTAATCATTTCACGGTCCTTTCTTAAACAAGTTCTTTGTGTAGGATACTTCCACTCGCATGTCTCCACATGAACGATTAGGATCAAATCGTTTTGTAACACTTTACAACCATTATAACAATTACAAAGTAGGTCATATCCATAGTGTCACTAGGATAAGATACTCAATCTTATCCATATACTATAGACTATTTACATTATTACTTAAACATGATCGACCTGTATGTCATCCACATACATATTTAAGTTACATAAAATAACCTTGGATCTTTATGTAATAGACAATTGCATTTATAAAATAATCAACAACCATTATTTCAAACAACATATAACTACGAGGTTTTAGGGCATACATCCCAACAAAATCATGTTAAGGTGCTATTATGTGATTTTATGAATAGAAGCATATTGGTTGTTGAGATGTTAGTATACGTATATGTTCAATGTTAAACCTAATTTTAGTACAAAATGACGAAAATACCTTTAGAGTAGATCAAACTATATCTTAGGACAAGATTAAACCTGAAAATAGGTGAAAAGGGGCAAAAAAAAATGAGAAAGAAGATGTGCACAATGTGTTGCAAACAGGGTAGTGCCGCAAGCGGTGCTACAGAATACAGAAAATTTTCATGTGCTAATAGATACAACAAGTAAACATAGTTAACACACTGTTAATGCATTCTTTAATTTGTAACATTTTCTTTAATTGTCAATTTCGTAAGCAATTTCACTCTGAAATGCCTCATACCATTGAAGATAGTTGTCCTCCCTTATAAACCCATAATCATCCTCTTATTTAACCAATGTGGGATTTTGGTCGCATTTCCAACAATCCTCCCCTCGAACAAAGGACCACATCATAGTCTCCCCTCAAATAGTCCTCCATCCATATAACTCTTATCTAGGCTTACTCCTCTTCACCGTGTTGGGGTTGATGCCCTAAATCTCGTAGGGTCCTATAGTTTATAATTGTATTGTACAAACATTTTACTTATTTAATAAAATATGAGATGTTTTATTTGACATTTAGTTGTATTAAACCCACAAATCAATAAACTAACATCCAAGGTTATCTTCTGTAGCTTAAACATGTATGTGAAGACATACAGGTGAATCATGTTTAAGCGATAACCTAAATGGTCTGTAGTAGATGGATAAGGTTGGATACCTTATCCTGGTGACACTATGAATACAACTCACTTTGTAGATATTACAATTGTTGTAAAGTACTATAAATCACTACAAGAAAAAGAAGTTCTCCCGACGCCTAAATAGAGCATCGGGAGAGAAGGTCTTTCCGACAAAGTAAAGGGCCTTTGGGTGTTCCCCGGGGAAATTCCGACGCGGTAAAGGTTTGTCGGGAGTTCCCCGGGAACTCCCGACGCATGAAACCGACGTCAGGAGTACCCAGAGAACTCCCAACACATTAAACTGGCGTCGGGACTTCCCCGGGGAACTCCCGACGTCGGGCGGCGTCGAGAAAGGGGTCAGACCCCTTCTTCTTTCCCACTCCCCCATTTTTTCTTCCTCTCTCTCTCCCCCAACTGCCGTGCCCCTATTTTCTTCCTCTCCCTCTCATATTTTTCCCTCTTTCTCCCATTTTCCTCATTTTTCTTCACCATTCTTCCTCCCTCTCCCCATTTTTCCATCATTTTACACTTTAACTCCCATTTTCTCCATTTTCCCATCCAACTTTTCTTCCATTTTTTTCATCAAATTTTTCTTCCATTTCTCCCTTTTCTTCCATCCTTTTACACTTTCCATTTTTCCCGTAAAATTTTTCTTCCATTTCTCCCTTTTCTTCCATCAATTTTTGCTACCGCCGCCACCCCAGCTGTAATCAACTGCCCGCCGTCTCCTCGCCAATAATTTTCTCATTTTATTTTATCTTGTATATTTATTTAAATTATATGTGAAATGGCCATTAAGATGTGTTAAATATTATACTCGCTTTTGTTAATTTTCTGAAATTGTTGTACAAATCATGTCCATCAATATTATGCCCATTAAAATCTTATCTGAAATTTTTTTTTTGTACAAATCATGCCCATTAATATCTCGTCAATTTTACAGAATATATTTGATTATTTGCAGCCTAAGCATGCATGATTTAACATTTATGTTGAATAAATGAAAGGCCTATATTAATCTAAAAAATATTAAATAAATCTTTAAACTTCCAATTTGGTACTTAACATATTTAATATTTTAAAAAAGTTTAAAGAATCTATTAGACATAAAACTAAATTTTGTGTCTAATGGAAAATTGAAGTTTAAATTTTGTGTCCAATAGGCTTGTAAATTTTAGAAGATATTGAATAGATGAAACGCCTATATTAGACACAAAATTGAAAGCTTGGAGACGTACTAAATAAAACATTTGAAAGTTGTTAAAACAATTTAAGCGGTCTAAGGACCTATGTATTTATTTTGCCTTAGGTAATTTATAATTGTTATAGTTTATTAAGTATGTCAATGAATGCAATTGTATGATTCTAATTTATTTCATTTATTTTATAAAAGTTATAATTAAATTAAATTAGAAATTAAAATCAATAATTCAAAATTACATGCAAACCTTAAGTTAAAATCATTTTTTAAATAGTTTTTAAGATATGATTCATATAGACCTAAGATCATTTTTCTAATAAGATTAGAAATAAAGTTTAATCTTTTAATCAGTTTAATAGAATTAAATTGAGTTTTAATTAAAAGATTAAATTTGTAACAAATGTATCTATAAGGAACTTTTTGTCTAAGGTTAGTTCTGTCCAGACTTTGGTATTTAGTTGATGAATACGTAACACCCCTATCTAGGAACTTATGAATTAGATAGATTTGTTACAAACATGCAATGGTTGATCAAAGTTTATTAAAATTTTTAATAAATATTAATCAAAAAATTTTACCTATCCAAAGTAAATGTTATTTTTGGACAAATTAAACAAACACTTAGTTAAAAATCAATAGTCGGATTTTCTTAAGTTATAGAGAGCATCAAGGCTTGAGTATGGTTAAGGGTCGACGAGCGGTTTGAGCCTTAGGTACGACTGAGAGTGGACGCTGGATGCTGAAGGGAACATCGAGGCCTTGAGTACAGTTAATGGTCAATGTACAATTTAAGGCCTTAAGTACAGCTAAGTCTTGAATGAACACCATAAAGGATTTTGATGAGATCTTGTGTATGGTCAAGGGTCAATGTGGCTCGAGGGATTCAGTTCGAGATATTTTATGGAAGTTAAACTTAAGTGTTGAGCAAACTGAAAGATCTTGATTAGAAATAACACTATATGATGATGCAATTCATATGTTTTGTGTGTTGTAATCAATATTTATAGTGAATATTTATACTTGAATAATTGTTATGTATAGGCATGATTGCTTGTATGCTGTTTGGTGGCCTTTCCTGTGTGGGTTACTTACCAGTACAAGTTTGTACCGACCTCCCACCAGATTTTGTAGGTGCTGACGAGTATTATAACTATGGTGATGCTCAAGAGCGAGTTTGAGAAAGATTGACGCTTAGGCAAATGTCATTGTTTTGGTCTCTTTTCTTTATAAGATTATTTCACTCGAACTTTAAAAAAATGAAACTTTGTTTTATGTTCAAGTAAGTTTTTCAGTTGGCATTGAGTTGAGCTTGTAATGAACTTTAGTAGTTTTGTTATTTATTGTTTTAGTTTGTACTTAAAACTAGGATTATTCCTAGTCTTGATTTTTATGGTTTGTGTGTTGACAAAATTGTGTAGTCTGAAAACTATGGTAGTTTTGTAGAAAAGAAGTTTGTTGTTGAATGTTACTGGGCATGTGGTTTTTTGAAAATAGGTGGCAAAGATAAAAAATGTGTTTAGCATTGTTATGTTGCCAAAATTTTTACTGATATGTTAAAACCTATTTTTGGGTGAATGTCGATTTAGCTTTCTTAAGATTCCTTAAGTTGTATTTTGGGGTCCTTGAAAATTTGATTTGAAAAATAGTTGAAAACCTTAGAATTTATAAAACAAACTTTCAAAAATTATCACGACACTACTTTATAATGCAATAGCATTTTGATGCATATAAGGAAACTTTCGAATACCATGACGTCGCTCTTTGGCGCCAACGCTTCGGATTTGGGCATCACGCAAGCGTCGCAGCGCCCCCTTTTCTACATCAATAACCTTCTTTTTTTTCCCTTACTTTGCGGAATTAGCCCCTTCTTGTCTTTATTAGAAAAGAGTGGATCATTTTCACTCAATTAAACTCCAAATCACATTCTTTTGCTCATCTCCTTAAAATCAATAAAAAAAAAAACATCAAATCTAATAATATTAAGGACTAGTTACATAAATAGAATTTAAGCACAAAATAATAGAATATGTAGTACAAGGATAAAATAATTATATATATAGATCAAAAAATTGTAAAAGACTAAAAAACCCATACCTAGCCACCATTTTTTTCGCTTCTTCCTAGTTTTCTCAAATTAAAAGTCATCACTGATAGCAGTTATCGTTGATCACTGATAGGTTCTATCAGCTGCTATCGTTGATAGCTTCTATCAATTGCTATCGATGATAGTTGTTATCAGCAATAGCTTTCAATTTTAGAAAAATTAATACAATCTTGAAATATTAACTTTTAATTTGCTATCAATTATTATTAACTATCATTGATTCACTTTCATCAATTGGAATCAACGTTGAAATATTACTACTTAAGGCTATCAATGGCTATCAATGATAGATTTATAAATAGTGATCAACTTTGAAAGAAGACCAATAACTTTGATTACCATAGTAGTTATCATTAATAATCTTTTATCATGACTATCACTGATAGCAGCTATCAGTCATTATCACTGATAGACTTTCATCAATTAGAATCAACCTTGAAATAGTAACACTTAAGGCTATTAATGATATATTTCTATAATTGGTTATCACCTTTGAAAGAAACTCGATATATAGATATCACTTAAATTTTATTACCGATATCACTAATATCACTCATATTGTGGTTATCAGTGATAGCTTCTTTCACTGATAACATCATTAATAAGATGCTATCAACGATCTCACTGATATCATGCTATCAGTGATAGTTCTCTATCATTGATAACGTGCTATCAGTGGTAGCTTCTATCACCGATAACGTGTTATCGGATAACTTCTATTATCGATAACATGCTATTAGTATTAGCTTCTATCATTGGTAACATGCTATTAGTAGTAGCTTCTATCAATCATAACCACTGAACACCTTTTTGCCCCTTTCTTGTCCTTCCCAAACATTTATAAGTCTCCTTTCTTTTCGATGATAGCTTCTATCACTGATAAACATTCTATTAGTGATAACTTCTAGGCATTCCACTTACATTTTAGTTCGAGATTCAACTTTATTAATTAAGTTCACTAAGTTGGCTATCAATGATAGATTTCTACAAGTGGCTATTAACTACGAAAATATAATCAAAGATTAAGCTATCAATGATAGAAAATATTAGTGGCTATCATTGATAGACTTTCATTTGCTATTTATATTTATTCTTTGTTATAATAATCAAACTTGATGATTGGCTTGTTGGTGTTAAGTCAATTATGAATTGAATACTTTCAAGTCATGCGTATGGAACTCAGCATCATAATTCTTGTGAAAAAAAAAAAGGGAAGAAGAAAAAATTCAAATAAAGGAAAGAAAAATTTTAAAAATAAGAGAAAGAGAAAAATAAAAAACTGAAGAAAAAGAAAGAAAATTAAATAGGAAAAATGAAGCAAAAACTGGAAAAATGAAAGAAAAACTAAAAAAGAAAAAGAAAAAGAAAGACAAGAAGCAAAAACAGAGAAAGACAAGAAAATAAAATAATAAAAAAAAGATAAAGGAAGAAGCAAAAATTGGAGAAATTGAAGAAAATAAAAATTAAAAAAAAGGAATAAGTAAGAGCTGAAGAAAGAGAAAAAAAGAATAATAAAAAACTAAAGTAAGAAAAGAAAATTAAAAAAAGAAAGAAAAAAGAAAGAAAAAAAGAAGAAAATGAAAGAAAATAAAAAAAAATAAAGGAAAGATCCAAAAATCGGATAAAGGAAAGAATAAAATTAAAAAAAAAAAAAAGGAGAAGAAGCAAAAACTAAGAAAGAAAATAAAATGAAAAAATGAAAATAGGGAGGGAAGAAGCAAAAATCAAAGAAGAGAAATAAAATAAAAAGACTAAAAAAAAGTTGTACAACAAAATAAGACAAGGGAGAGCGAAATTGGAAATTAAAAAAAAAATTCAAAGATTGACTAGTCAACTCTTCCATATTTGCAAATATTTTTAAAATGTAATATATTTTTAGATTTTTTCTCTTATTCTACTATGCATTACAAATATCTTAATATTAAGTCAAAACAACTCCAAATTCAAGGCAAAGGTGCTTTTTACCACTTCAAACTTAGAATTTTGTTAGTCCCAAGGAAAAAATAGAACAAAATCGTAGGAAAATTTTAAATAAACATACTAATGACTCAAGTCTCATTATCTGAAATAACATGCTAGATTCATAAGTAAAAACATTCAAATACATCTATTGTTGAGAAATTTCAAAGCCAAATCTTTTCATCCCTCATGTGTGTGTAAGTCACTTTCAATTTAAAACTTAAAAACTCAAATTTTCCTTCTTAGAGTTTTTCCAGTTCTCTCCTGACTCAAGCATCAATTATCAAGCATAAGAATACTAAAAAAAATAGTATATCAACTGAGGTGCATGAAACAACACTCGAGAGTGCCCAAAACTTGCAATTCTTTTAGCTAAGGACATTAGCTTTCACACATCTACTGCAAGACCCAGAATATTTGCTCAATGGGTGTCCTAACTGATCATAGTAAGGATAACTCTTTTTACCCCAAATCATGCATACATATTACAAGTTCATTTTTTTTTCTTGCTTCCTATTCTTATTTTTCTCTTTCTTCCTCTATTATTTTCTATGAAAACTTTTATTTTTAAGCAAGAAAATACAGTCTCTCTTTTTTCTTAGTATAACATTACAAATTATTATGCAAGTCGACTCTTTAACCGGTAGGGCCTTTCGAGATGACAACCAAATTGATTCAAATTAACTCATTTTCAATTAATAATTCTAATTCAAAGTGACTACATGTTTAAAATATAAGATACTTCAAGAAGGACTTAAAAACATCTTAACTCATACTTTAAGCTGGGTGTACTAGCTCAATTATGTGAGTGGTATAATGCTTTGAGATAGTCTTCTCTTAATCGGGGTCGAGGAGAATTATTATGTGTGATTGTAATAATTTCTCATATAGTGAAATTTTCTTGTCCGTGGTTTTTTCTTCGATATGGAGTTTTTTCTACGTTAATTCTTGTGTTTCTAGTTTTATATTATTTTTTTAGTTTCTCTTTTTTTTTTTTTCTTATAGCATTTGGAGAGTGGGTTAAAATAATAGAGAGTAAAAGCTATTTTAATTCTGTAACGACCTAACTTTTCTAATAATTACTAATAGGACATTACTACATGCGTGCATAAACCTTAAGTAAATATTTTATACTTTTACTTAAATCAAAGTAAATTCATGAATTAAATAATATTATTAAAGTAAATACTTAACCTTAAAATAGTTGCTCAGGATCTCCCTAGAAACAATAGTTAAAACCAGAAAATATGAAATAAAAATATTCGAATTGCAACATTCAAAGTTCTAAAATTCAAACACTGAAAAACTCGTTTCAGAACATGAAAAGACTAAGCAAAAGCTTTCAACTGGTCCCATGACACTATCACACATTTCTCTCGTCATGCATAGTGCATCATTTCCTTTACCTGAAAACATGTAACATAAAAATATGAGTATATAAAATACTCAGTATCTAACCCTATTACTAGGGACAAATTATGCATTTATGTCCAATAAATGTATTCATACTAGTGTGACATGCATACTTTACTATCATGAATGATTTACAAGCGAATAATTGGATCCACCTTACTATAGGTGAGGTGTAATCTAGTGAATTCCAAAGGAAGCAAAAACCTCCATCTAGTGATCCCAAAGAAACACAAAGCCTCCAATGAACCTAAAGGAACACAAAGCCTCTATTGAACCTGAAGGAACATAACCTCTAGCGAACCTGAAGAATCACAACCTCTAGTGAGCACGAAGGATCACAACCTCTAGTGAACCCAAAAGAACATGTCCTCTAGTGAATATGAAGGAAAATTTCCTCTAGTGAACCCGAAGGATCACAACCTTTTATGGAATATACAATTACAGGTAGGAGGGCAATTATCACTAATCTATCTCACTTACAACATATTTTAGGGTCCCACACATATACACATTAGTCACATGTAGGTAACATCGTGCTCATAAAACTTCTTTATTTATATAGAATATCATGTTTTTCAATATTATTAGAAAGAGTCGAACCTATTATACTATCTATGTCACTTGGCTCAAAAACAGCTCCAATAGTAAGATTACTTACCTCGAGTTAATACCCAGACAAAATAGCAAATTATTCCCCTTTTATCTTGAGTGAAAAAAAATATTGAATTACCCTATATATAAATCAAAATAACTTAAATATTTAGGGCATAAATCAACTATGAAATTCATTCTAACAGTCTCCAAATACTTACCTAACTTGAGGCTTGATCCAAGATCAATTCTAAACTTTTCTCAACAATTCGAACGTAGGCACAAACCTACAGAGAGTTTTAGACCAATTTTTCCAAACAGAATTACCAAGTCTTAGAACTTACCCAAATCCACTAAGAAAGTTAACGAACTCCTATCCCCACTGAATTGCTTGCCAACACTTCCAAAATCCAAATTTGAAATTCAAATAGTATGGCTATCAAAAAATTGAAGCCAAAAGTCAATTGGTATCCATGGAGCCCTGAATCAAACTTTTATTTTTTTTTTTTTAACTTTTTGAGTCTCCAACAATTATTCCAATAATTATATATCCGATTTGATAGATAGACGAATATACAAGCATACATTTCATGTTTGTTTGAGTAATAGCAATAACATTCCTCAATATCATGCTAAGATAGCTAAGATTTCCAGAAGAAGATGTCATTTGTTTGATGAGAAATAAAAAGGAATATCGAAAATTCGAGTGGCTGAAGCTGAAGCAACTACTTTCGAAGCAACAGAAAGAAAAACAACGACGGGAATGGGAGAGTCTATACTTCTCTGACACGTATTTATTTTCCTTTTCCTTTTATCCTTAAATTCCCAATATTAAATCCAAGATTCCAAATCTTCTTTCACTTATAATCTAAATTGAATTATCTCAAAGTCCATAATTGAATTCAAACCCAAAATTCAAGATATCATCCAAATAATTTAAAATAATTAAATTAAAATTACCTAAAAATTTGAGATGTCACAAACCTTGTTTTGCTATAATAAAACCATTTACAACTCATTAGTTAAAATTATCCACTCTATCTCTTACCAAAATATTTTCAATAACTCGACACATCGACGACCAACTTCTGAGGTCCAACTTCAACTATCACTTTCAACGACTACTCTGGTGCCTAGCTTTAGCGAAGACCGCCTTTGATGCTCAATTTTGGCACCTTAAAAAAACCACCTCAGAAGTATGGTGGTAGTTGCAATTGTGCACTCTCAAACTTTTAATTGTTAAAAATGGGTCTTCAAACTCATACAAATGTTAAAATTTGACCCTCAAATTTGCATAATGATAAAAATTGTATTCACAAACATCTAATAATAAAAATTAAATCCTCAAACTTATAAACTAGAATGGTTAAAATTGAGCTTCAAAATTAGTGTATAAACCGTAGGAAATAACATATAGAAGATATAGAGAAATGATTATTTCAAATTTTATTCAGTTCTATGAAAGGGGAATAAATTCTGATGGAAACAAAAAATTTAATTAAAAAAAAAAAAAAAAAAAAAAAACCCCACTTTAACAATGACGTAACTAATTGAAAATTCAATGAGTAAATTTTCAAAATTTGAGGCCCATTTTTAATTCTTTTATAAGTTTGAGCAACCTAAAATTTTTTTATCTCCTCACTACAAATATGTGTTTTAATCATCCATTGAGCTATGCATAAATTAAAAAATAAGTTTAGTTAATTTATATAGTTGATAAAATATGATATTTAAGGTATCATTACTTGTATAATTAAAAAGTTATAGGAAAAAAAAACCAAACGTGAACTATAAAATATAACATGTACTCCAAACATAAATAAACATAACCCAGAGAATATAATATCCACAAATTTTAATAATCAACATAACATTTCAAACAAATAATATTTAGGAGGATAAACCGAAATGAAAACTAGATCTACCTAGGACCAAAAAGGTGTCTCTTTTTTTTATTATTAGTAGGTATACTTTAATCATGATAAACTAAATCACAAGAATTGAGTATATTTATACACCTTTCATAATTTAAATTAAAATGTATCCAACACTATTTATAAGTTTACTTTTTTTAAGATTAAAAATTATTATTTTAAGTATTATAACAATCTCAAAGTAAAGCTCAATAATCATCAAATGACCATAGACAATGTAATTAAAAAGTAAAAATAGTTGAAAAAAACAAGTAAAGAAGTGGATGAGACAATATCTCTTATCTGGAAAGCCATGAGATCCAGGTGGACAGTTGTAGTTGGATTGTTAGATCCCAACCCAATCCAAAACCTGGGACACTTGAAATCTCAACCAGAATTTGGATTCTAAAATCTGCCTCTCTTCAACCTCTAGCTTATCTTATTCTTTCCCATTTCCATTTTATTATTCCTATTCCTTCCTCTCACATCATCACTTCACCAATAACCCTTTCTCTCCCATTTTTTGCTTTGAAAAAACTAAGGCTAATATGGCTACTCAGGCACTTGTTTCATCTTCTTTAACTTCTTCAGTTGGTGCAGCCAGACAGAGATTAGGGGCAAAACCTTCTTTTGGATCTTCAAGGAAAGCAGCTTCTTTTGTTGTTAGAGCTGAAGCCACTCCTCCTGTTAAGGTTAGTTTTTCTTTTCCTTTTATCTCTACTTGTGTTTGGATTCTTACTGTTATTAGTGTTTAATATGGTATTATAACCAGTGATCTTGTGTTTGAACTCTTGTTTTCTCTTTGATTCACGTTCGTAATCATTTGTCCAGTATTGTGCTAGCTTTCATGTAAAAAGATTAAATTTACTGTCATGACTTAGGTTCCATTTGTCAATAACTTTGTTTTTGTTATTATGTTTTTTATATTTATGCTTCTTTTATACTAATTTTTATATTAGTGTTATTGGAGAAACACTTTAGTTGTTAGTTAAGTTTTGAACACGGAAATTACTTTTTTTTTTACTCAATTTTTTAAATTATTAGTGAAAAGTAGGTATGAAAATAAAGAAATTATTAGATAGAAATAGCGTTTATAACCTTAAACCTTAAAAAATCAAAAATTAAAAATCAAATAATTATCAAACGAGATCTTAACTATTGAATTTAATTTTCAAGGGAGTAGTTTGAGCATAGCTCATTGAAGAATGCAACTACGACCTTTTTCTAAAGTCAAATATTATTTGTTGGAGTTAGTTTAGTTATGAGATTTAATATTATGTTATTAATATTGCAGCAAGGAGCAGATAGACAACTATGGTTTGCCTCAAAACAAAGTCTTTCTTACTTGGATGGAAGGTATTAACCAAAAAAAAAAAAAAGAATTCACCGATTTCTCGTAAACAAGAATGTTATCAAATAGAGCAAGTTTTAAAAAGTATTAATTTGAATTGCTTTGTAAATTGATAGTCTCCCGGGCGATTACGGGTTCGACCCATTGGGGCTGTCGGACCCCGAGGGCACAGGAGGGTTCATCGAGCCAAGATGGTTAGCATACGGCGAAGTGATCAACGGGAGGTTCGCGATGTTGGGAGCAGCGGGAGCCATTGCCCCAGAGATCTTTGGATCACTAGGGCTAATCCCACCAGAAACAGCCCTCCCATGGTTCAAAACAGGAGTCATCCCACCAGCAGGGACCTACAACTATTGGGCAGACCCATACACACTGTTTGTGTTTGAAATGGCTCTAATGGGCTTTGCTGAACACAGAAGATTTCAAGATTGGGCCAAGCCAGGGTCCATGGGGAAACAATACTTTTTGGGCCTAGAAAAGTTCTTGGGTGGGTCAGGGGACCCAGCATACCCAGGTGGGCCCTTGTTCAATCCATTAGGGTTTGGGAAAGATGAGAAGTCATTGAAGGATTTGAAGCTGAAGGAAGTGAAGAATGGAAGGCTTGCAATGTTGGCAATATTGGGTTATTTTGTACAAGGACTTGTCACTGGTGTTGGGCCTTACCAAAACCTTTTGGATCATTTATCTGACCCTGTCAACAACAATGTTTTGACCAGCCTTAAATTCCACTAGAAAGGGATATATATGTCAATTGTAATTTGTGTATTGTATATTAATATGGGTCACAATCCTTTTGGGTTGCTTTGGAGCTTTGAAAATTTGTTTCCCCCCTCTCTCTTTATTTGTAACATGATTTGAGGAAAAAACTTTTCTCTAATATTTTGCATGGTCTTCTTTGTAAGAATATTGACATATATGTTAATTACCTATCTAGGTATCAATTGATGCTTCTTTTTCCCCTAATTAAAATTAGTATAGCATTTTATAGTAATCTTCCTTGGCTTCCTCGCAACAAGTTGTTTCATTTCATATGTCCATAATGGAGGGTAGGATTTTAGAAGAGAAAAAGTGTGAATCATATAAGTGGGGAGAAAGTCATAATTTCATTTAACTTAAATATGCCTTTATGTAGGCTTACAGATAACCATAGAATCTCAATGGTTAAGAAACCATAACTAATACTAAATGCTTATAACTTCTCACATAAACAAAACTCCCAAAGAACTCAATGGACATTATTGGCTAAAAAAAATTAAAAAATTAAAAAATTAAAAAAACCAAAAGAATCAAGTTTAATGCTAAAACTTTCATTTTCTCATTAACAATGGAACCTTTCATATTCTCAAAATAGGATTAGTTTTTCATTCCTTATTGAGTGCTCATAAAGTGCCAGAAGAAAAGTCTATAAACATCAATATCTTACCATTTGCATTGATGTTGGGTGTATTGAGTTGGTTCAACTTTTTTTTTTTTTTTTTTTTTTGGAGCAAAACCATAATTGAACTACCAAAATAATGAAGAAAAGTGTAGAATCGATTTTTAGGAAAAATCGCACCGACCAAACCGTCAAACCCAATGCTTCATCGTGGTTCGGTGTCAGCCAACCAATTGTGCATGTGGGGTCGTGAAATTGGGTCGGGTGGATCGGTTTGCACACACGCGTGTGCTCCACCTCCTTTTTTAAAAGGGGCACTTGCAAGAATAGTAAAAGAACATTCTTAAAATTACAAATTTTAGTAATGATTTTTCAAATTTTGCAAATATAGCAAAAAAAGATTGAAGCAGATTTTCGTTTTTATTCTTCCAAATCTACCTTTATTGGTGTATCAGCATGTACAACAATAGTAAATTTGATATAATTTATATTTGGTAAATTATCTGATAGATTTTTTATCTTGTATATCAATTGACTAATCTACCAAATATAAAGTCTAAAAGTTAACAATTGATATATTAAAATTATCATTCGTATATCCTATTTTTCAGTCAATAAGTGCTCGTACATTTTATATGATTCATGGACTTTGACTAATATACGAAATATAAAATATATAAGTTACACATGAAATATTACCATTTAAATAAAATTTAGATGAGTGTTGTGATGGGATCAAATTCCCCAAATGAAGCGTTTTATCGCTTTTAATTTTATTTTAGGAAGATGAAAATTACATAAAATTAAGAAATAAAGACGCAGACATCACATATTGTATACATTATTTAGGTTAAGCATGAATTTAAAATTGAAAGATGAATTATCTTTGAAAAAACTTCTTCAACAATTCTTCTCTTTTGGTGAAATAAATTCCTCTTCTGTGTGATAAAGCCTCCAAAAAGTCTTCCTTGCTATGGCTCTAGCAAGAACCCATTTGTGGCAGTGCATTTTGAAAGAGAATAGAGAATTAGGAGAAAGAAGCAAAATTATAGAGAACTGTTCTTCTGTAATTGTTTTTTAGAGAGAGTTTTTGTGTATTTTACCAGGTGACTGTTGTTAGGAATGTCTTAAAACTCGCAATTCATGTTAAACATTCTATTTATCAATAAAATATTATTGAGTATTTTATTCAATAAAATTGTTGATTTTGCATTCTATTATGAAAATCCAATAAACGTATCCATGGCTATAGTATGAGTATTTTAATTTTATGTGGTGACATAAACAGGATCAAGTTAATAGTATATATAGCCTAAATGGTCTAATAAGTATATGGATGAAATTGGATATCTCATCCTGGTAACACTATTGGATGCGGCCTATTTTGTATAAGTAATACAAATGATGTGATCCACAGATCATTCATGTAGAGACATGTGAATGAGGGGCATCCTATGCAATGAGTTTGCATATAGACTCGAACACGAAATAGTCACTTTTTTTTATAACGATCGTTTACTGTTAAAATTGACTATTTCATTTTTAAGTAACCTACGATAACTCGATCTTAATCCTGAACTAGTTATGAACTCCTGTTTATTCGAGATTATCCCTTGATCTGCATGGGTGAGAGTAGTCCAATAGCACTGCTCAATAAGCCTTCCATTTTGGAGATAAGACCAGATGAATAGCTGGGGGCATAGCCCTGCAAGATGGAATTCACTCCTACCCATTTTAGGGTTAGCAGATAGGTTGTTCTCTTAAGTACTGATTCTAGGTCTTGAACAATCGGGGCCTCACCTTCTCATGACAAAGAAAGGACTTGATTTATAAGTAGTATTATGAATCGAATTGTTCATTAGAGTGTCAGTGGGAACTTAAGGAACGAGATGTATTTATAGGGGTAAAATGGTAATCTTGACCTAGTTGTGATTACGAACAACCTGTGAAGGATCGACTTACTAATTATGGTTTATATGAACAGAAATATATCTACAGTGAGGAGAGTGCAACTATCGAGCTATAGTGATATGTCTTGATAGTTAACAAATAGTAATTAGTTCGATTAAAGAGTTTCAACGAATTAATTACATATCGTTAGAGCTCATGATATGTAGGTCCATTAAGTCCCTCTACTAGCTCATTAAATTGGAATAACAAATTAAGTATTTCTGTATGAATTTAGGGTTTTCGATTGTTTGTATATGATACAATTATAAACGTTTATTTTAATTGAAATTAGAAAATCAATTAATATTTAAATTATGATTTAAATATAAAATTGATTTATTGGTGATATTAATATTTTATTAATTTAATATTTAGATATTAAATTAATATTATTTAAAAATAAATTAAAATTAGTTTTTATTTAAATTAATTATTTTTTAATTAATTTTATAAAATTAATTTATATAAAATCATTTCATGTTAATGGGTTTTTCTAATTTTAGGAAAAACTCGCTAACATGTATTATGGAATATCACCAAAATCCATTGCTAATCTTCAAGTTGGGGCTGCCCAACATGCAACCTGATACATTTGCATGGTTTTATCTATATATATAGAAGCTCCATGCATGAAGACCAGTGAGAGATTGAAAAAATAGAAAAGTTCTGAATTAATAACCTTGCTCTCATTCCTCATCAACCCAACTTGTTCAAGTGTTTCTACCACACATTCTAGCTTGAGCATAATAAAGATGATCTCGGTGGTAGTCCTCTCGATAATTCAAGCGAGATCTTGGTGTTTTTTAGCTGATTTTGTGGAGGTATCTTCAAATGTAATATGTGTTTCAAACCCTCTTTTGAATATCATATGTATAGCATGCTTAAAACTCAAATTAAACGTAGTTTAAATGCTTAATGATTCTATAGTCTTCCGCTGCATGATATATCATTCCTTCAATTGGTATCAGAGTATGATTTAAGCGCTTAACTATTGTTAACTGCCTCAGAGAGTTATTAATTAATTAATTTTAATTAATATTAAATATTTAATTAATTAAATAATCATTTAATATTTAATTAAATATCTCATATTTTATTTAATAAAGATTTGAATCATATTCAGATACATATTTTCTCTTTTAACCTATAGTTTTAATATTAATATTATTCACATTAACTTATAGTCTATATTTTTAATACGAATCTTATTCATATTAATTAATAATTGAATTATATTCAAATATATTAAATCTCCCATATTATATAGTATAATTTTGAATCTCAGTCAAAATTAACTATATATTATAATGTATCTACACTGCACCATATACAATGCATATGTTTCTCGAACATTTCAAATTATTCTTTCAAAACTTTTTGGTCCTTGGTAATCAGTTATGAGCTAGCAAGGGGACCTAATGGATCTACAGATTATAAGCTTTAGTGCTTCGAGATTAATTATTAAACTCTTTAATTATTTAATCAACATTCATTAACTATAACACAAATCACTATAGACCCATAGTTGTACTCTTATGTAGAACATGTTGCATCCATGGATATAATCATTACTTTTAAGTCGATCCTTCACGAGTTGTTTGTAATTATATCGAGGTCAAATGTCTGTTTTCTCCCTATAATTACCTTTGTATCCTTAAGTACCACCGATTCTCTAATGAACAATTTATCTATGGTTCAATCATAAACTAAGTCCCTCTTGAGCCAATGAGAGGGTGAGTCCCCATTGTTCACCTCCCAGAGTCAATAGTTAATAGAACTACACATCTACTTTTTCAATACGGGAAAGAGTGAATTTTATCTTGTGAAATTATGTTCTCAACTCCCTATTCGATCAAGTCCTCAAAATGGTAGGCTTGTTGAGTCGATGGCTTGGGCCACTCTCACTCATGAAAATCAAAGGACGAGCTCTAATATACAGGAGTTCATAACTCACTTAAGATTAAGATCGAGTTACATATCACTACAAGAATTTTGGGCTTTAATGTCGATTGGACAAGGTGAAACCGGATGTATAATGTCGATTTTGTTTTTTTTAAAAAGCGGATCTTTAATGTCGGTTTTAAACCAACATTGTAGGTATACCTTTAATGTATATTTATAACACTAAAGATCTGCATTTTTTATCTTTTTTTTCCCCTATTTTTTTCATTTCCTACTTCACCACCACCCCCCCCCCCCAATTTTTATCATTCTCAGACTTCCACTCACCCACAACCCACGCGAAACACACAACTCGGCCAAGCATCCGGCCAACACCTACCCCTCCTTGTCCATTTCCGGCAACCAATTGTCTCGAATGCGCTCTTCGGGGAGAGAGAAGACTGGAGACTCGCTGACTTCAGAGTAGACTTTGGAACCAGTGGCAGAGCTTTTCCAGAAACGTCCACTCGATTTTCCAATTTCCTTTGATCGCTCTACTTCGCTCCAGCAGCCGACCTCCGATAAGAAAAATCAGAACGCCTTGCCGCAGAGTTCGAGTTTTCGAGCTCGCTCCCTCACTTACCTTCTCCTTCAACTTCAGCAGCTTGTTAATCAGGTTCATTGAGTTTTGAATTTGATTATGTGACTGTGATTGGTATGGATGATCGAGGATTTGATGTTTGATTATTAACGGATGAGTGTTGATTGAAATTTTTGTGTTGGACTATATGGCTTTCGGTCTTTCGGAAGGATTGCACTGTTACATTCTTGACTTTGATCAACTAGTTGATGATGTTATAGAATAATACAAGAAGTTTAAAGGTTTTTTGGGTTGATACTAACTTCGTATGTGGATAATTACTCTTACCATCATTTCTCAATCCTTTTCAATTACCGAATCTTTTATTTTGACTCATAGGTAGACCAGAATTGAAAGGATTACCTCATTTCATATTAGGACAATCCATGGAGGGAGTTGTTACTTTGAAAATGCACTGGAAAGAACCAAAGCTATGGGTTGGAGTGGTTCTTATGGCTCCCATGTGTAAAGTAAGTTCAAACATTTCCACAAGGGAAGAAGTTTTTTTGATATTGTTTTAGTCTGTACAGGTATGTGAATAGTGATTTCATTGCTTTCTAAGATTGCAAACGATGTGAAACCACTAGAACCAGTTCTTAAGGTCTTAAATCTAATGTCTAATGTGGTGCCAAAAGCCAAGCTTCTCCCAAAGGTCGATCTTGGTGAACTAGCTCTCAGAGAAATGAAGGAAACTGGTTCGTATGCCTTACTTTCTTCACTAGATTTTCATACCAATGGAGCCTTTGTATATTTAGTTCCTTAAGTACACATCTGTGATTTGAGCGTATATTCTTGATATCCCCATCATAAAGCATATAAAACATTGAACACCTCATGATTGTCATAAGAAATTCATGGTGTTTGAGTGCTACTTGCTGCAAGTATGATAGTATTTCAGTTTAGAGTTAGTAAAATCGGTTCATCCAAATATATCACGAGAGAAACGAAATGGAACGTACCCATAAACATTTATTCCTATTAAGAGTTTCTTCTATGTTTAGAACATTTTATGCCATTTGGTCGGTCTGTTTGCGTATGTAAGAGAGATTAAAAGTATAAATTCAAAAAAAAATTGTCCAAATCTCATAAGCTGCCATTCTGGTTTCATCTTTCACGATCTGCTCAATCTGAGCAAGATTTTTTTAAAGAAATTGAAGAGGGTTGTTCTTAATTTGTAACAATAATGAAAACCCAATTGATGAAATTATACCCTATTGAAGGCAGTTTGATGGTAGCCATTAATGTCTTCTCTCAATTGCTTTGTAATTACATTCTTTTTGTTTTTCAGACGCTTGAGACGGCATTAAACCTGTGATCAACTTGTTCAGAAACTTTTTACGGCATTGAACCAGTGTCAAAGAAGGATCAGAATTACGAAGCAACAAGACTAAAGTTTGAGAATCTTGTTTTGAGATATGGGAATCCAATAATTATATTGAATTTGATTAAGGTATTTCCTCATTAACGATTTTGTTTTATTAGTAGATGCATGAAACTTGTTCACTCATACATGCCTATTTAGATGTAAGAATGGTACTAGGTTGTTACTCCAATTTCAAACTCAATTTAAGAGTTGTCAACTAAAATTTCAAAATAATTACAATTTGAATTAAGTTCTTTAACTTTTATAAGTGAATCACTCTAAATTCTTAGACTTTCTCTTTAGCATTATTGATTCATCATTCACATATGTTAAATTGAGATAAGAATTAAACTATTTCAGAGTAACGTTCTTTCGGAAACTAGTTAAATTAGAATTTTTTAGCTAACTCATTTGAACGATACTAGTTAAATTAGAATTTTTTAGCTAACTCATTTGAACGATAATGAAATGATTTTGAGTGAAGTTTTTCATTTCGTTAGGTTCAAGTTTGATGTGTAAGGCTAAATTTTGATTCTTGAGGATTTGGAAGGAAGATAGGAAGATTGCATTGGACATGTTTTAAGAAGGTTAACAAGTGGAGAAGGTGCACCCAACACAAAAAGGACTTCATATTAACATTAATAACAAGTACATGGTAATATTTATAAGATGCTTATCTTAAAAGTCTATTTGTTCTAAACTTTGGATTAGATTCAGTGTTGGAATGATATGATTATCCTGCAGTTATGGTAGTCATAGCTTAGTTGTTTATGACTTCCATTGAGTGGTTTATGGTAGTGGAACTTCTTAGGCATCATTTGGTAGTTTATATTTATGCATTATTTGTCTAAATGAATCTAGTTGCACTATGGTAATTTGTGGGTTACTCATGCATTGTGGGTTAGTTAATTCTTCATTATCATCGTCGAATCTTTTGTTTTCTCTTGTTTAACCATTTATTGTGCTTCTTCGTCAATTTGAATCTAATTCGTCCTTGGAATCTTGTTTGGATAATCTAGGATTGACCCTTGATAGCATCTTTTAGTTGGAGATGTTTTTTATGGTTTCATTTGATTGAAGTCTTGTATCCGTTTGGTGTGCTTTTTAGTTGCTTGAAGTTTTGGTGTTGCTTTTGGGGGCCTTCTACTTTTAGTTATAGGGATAATGTAAAACTTTTTAGTTGGAGATGCTAATTTCCCCCTTTCCTCTTTAGTATGTTTATGCTTATGTTTTGACATATTTTGGATTTTTATTATGTGATTTGAACTTCTGTGTGGTTGTTTATAACAGAACATGATGTCTTGGCCTTCTTTGCAAATTCCCATGAATACTCAAAATCATAAATTCCCATGTTGTCTTTCTATAGCTCCCTAGCTTGAATTTCATAAATTCTTTGTATGAGGTAATTGAATTCTTATTATATGTTGTTTGTCTATTTCTCTCTACTTGTAGGAAGTCATGCTTTTGATTTGTATCAAATCTGTGGTGGATGGTGGAGAGAACATAACGACGAAGCAATTGAAAGACTATTTGAAAAACACTATATAATGGTAACAAGTATGTGTGCACTTTTTTTTTTTTTTTTTTTGGGGGGGGGGGGGGATATTTATAAGTTTTAGTTTGTATTTTATAGTTTAAAAGTAAGTTCTCGCTCTTTTTTTATATACCAATAAAAGTGTTGGCTTTTTGGCCCTTAATCTCAAATTAATTAATTTTAATTAATTAATTAATCAATGTTTTGATGATAACAAACTCAATTTTTAATTACTGAAAATCTTAGTGTTTTAATATGTCCATAGCATAGAGTTTGAAACAACGATTCCAACACCTCTTGAATCACTCAAATCGAAGCTAAAACGAAGACGATATGACCGAAACAAGTCTATAGAGAAAATACCGTGGTGGATGACGTGGTATAACCAGACCATTTGCATGTAGACATGTGGCAGCATATTGGTTGAATGGTGGATCATTGAGAGATTAACATATGATGGACTTTTGATTTTTGGATTGATTTAAAATAAAAAAAATTGAAATTTAAAAGAAATTTAAAAGGAAAATAAATTTAATATTATATTATGTTTGTGTCTAACGACTAGTTTTTTTACATATAGTATATTTTTTATTTTTGGATTGACTTTAAAAAGAATGAATTTAAAAAGAAAATGAATTTAATATTATTTTATGTTTGTGTCTAACAGCTAATTTTTGACACATGGTATGTTTTTTATTTTTTGGATTAATTTTAAAAAGAAAAGGAATTTCAAAAGAAAAGGAATTTAATATTATATTTTGTTTGTATCTAACGACTAGTTTAGTTTAAAATCTCCACCATTGATTTTTCTTTTCCAAAATCCAATGGTCCAAATTAATTGTGGTTTCTAAAAATTTTTCCATCTCTATATAAACCATCTTCCTCTCCAAATTTTAAATAAACAAATTTTACATTTCATAATCGTCCAAAACTCAAAAGTTCCATTGTTGCTCTCTCTAAGTTTCCAATTTTGGATTTTAGCTATGCAAGAAGAATTAAATCAATTTGAAAGAATAAAGTTTGGGAGTTAGTACATAGGCCTTCTCATGCTTCTATAATTGGAAAGTCTCTAGGCCCTCTCATGCTTCTATAATTGGAACCAAATGGGTCTTTAGAAATAAAATAAATGAAAATGGAAATATCATTAGAAATAAAGTTAGACCTGTAGCTCAAGGTTATTGTCAAGAGAAAGGAATAGATTATGAAGAAACTTTTGCACTCGTTGCTAGATTAGAAGCTATTAGAATATTGCTTGCTTTTGCTTCTTATAAGAATTTCATTTTGTACCAAATGGATGTGAAAAGTGCATTTTTAAATGGTTATATCATGGAGGAAGTTTATGTAGAACAAACTCCGGAGTTGAAAGTTTTGATTTTCCTAATCATGTCTATAAGTTGAAAAAGACTCTTTATGGCTTAAAACAAGCTTCAAGAGCTTGGTATGATAGACTTAGTAATTTCTTGCTTGAGAATGGATTTAAAATTGGTAAAATTGATACTACTCTTTTTATTAAGACTAAAGAAAATGATATGCTTTTAGTACAAATATATGTGGATGATATTATTTTTGGTTCTACTAATCCATCTTTGTGTGAAGAATTTTCTAAGTATATGCATAGTGAACTTGAGATGAGTATGATGGGAGAACTTAGCTTCTTCCTTGGACTCCAAATCAAACAACTCAAGGATGGTATTTTCATAAGTCAAGAAAAATATACAAGGGATTTGCTCAAAAGGTTCAAATTCAATGAAGGTAAAATTGCAAAAACTCCTATGAGCACATCTACTAAGCTTGACAAAGATGAAAAAGGTAAGTGTATGGATATAAAAACTTATAGAGGTATGATTGGATCTTTACTTTATTTAATCGCTAGTAGACCCGATATTATGTTTAGTGTATGTCTTTGTGCTAGATTTCAATCTTGTCCTAAGGAATCACATTTACATGCCGTTAAAAGAATTTTCAAATTTTAAATAAACAAATGTTACATTTCATAATCCTCCAAAACTCAAAAGTTTCATTGTTGCTCTCTCTAAGTTCCCAATTTTTTTTTCTTTTCTTCTTATTCTTGAGAGAGTGTTATTGTATTGTGAGGATAAACTTGTTGAGTGCTTAAACTTGTAAATCCACTCTAGTGAGAGTTGTATTGTGTTCTTAAAAAATTCCAACATCCTAAACCGTGGAAAGAATCGAGTTTGCTCTTGAACCCGTAAAAGGAGCGGTGGTGTAACGGTTGGGCTCTAATCCGTGGAAAGAGTCGGAAAGATTTTATTCAAATTCCCAAGAGGTGCTTGGGGAGTGGAGTAGGTCGAGTTTGACCGAACCACTATAAAAAAATTAGGGTGTCTTTTTCTCTAACTCTTTTCTTTTTATTTTTGCAATTAGTTTAAGCAATTTATTGTATGTTTTAGTTTGTTCTTATTTATTTGCTAAAATTTGATAGAATTAAATTATCACATTTTTTGTTATCTTATTTGTTGCATAATTTGAATTTTTCTTATTATTTATAAAAAGTGTATTAATTAGTTTAATTTGGTTAATTTAGAAAAAAAAAATAATATTAAACTCTATTCACCACCCTCTAGAGTTCCCATATCGATCCAACAAAAAGTTGTCTAGATCTAACAAAATTTTAATTTTGCTATGTAACCCTTATGAGTTTTGGTAATTTGTTGATTACCTTGGTATTAGAGTTAAATTATCATATAATTCCTCTTTTGTGACTTATTATTATGGATTTGTGAAAGCAATTAAGAATTTATTTTGTGCATGGACAGGTTGATTACCTTGGTTTTAAGGACATGTCGTTTTTAACTTTTTGACCGACATTAAAAATGGATTGGACAATAATTATATTGAATACACGGACAATAATTGAAAAAAAAAATGAACGTGGTATTTACAAAAAAATGGATAATAATTGAAAAAAAATGGACAAGAATTCTGGGCTTTAATGTCGGTTTAAAACCGACAATAAAGGACAACCGACATTAAAGATAGTGTTATTAAAGCTCTTTAATGTCAGTTTTAAACCAACATTGTACGCCTCTTCAATGTCGGTTTAAAACTGACATTAAAGACAACCGACATTAAACGACTTTAATAACATTATCTTTAATGTCGGTTGTCAATCGACATTAAATCCCTTTAATGTCGGTTTTAAACCAACATTAAAGCTCATAATTTTTATAGTGTATGGCCATTTTGTGAAATATTTATCTCTCGAATTAATAGAGTTACAAAGAGAGATTAATTTTTTTGTGGTCGAGTCTTATACTAATTCTTTATATAGGCTATCCTCATTTGCATGTCTCCACTAAACGATTTGGATCAATTTTTTTTTTTTTTTTTTGCTATTTATTGTAATTTTCCTCTTTTATATATATATAAATTATTAATAAGTAATAATAGCTTTCCAAGTTTCCTTAGTTATATAATTGAAAAATTTATTAATCAAATTAGTTTAGGTAGGAATAGGAACTAAGTCTGAGAATTTAATTTATTGTAAAATGTGACCTTTTTTCCCTACGCAAGATTTTTGCTACAGGGTGTTTGTGATAAATGGCCACTCAGTAAGATTTATGCATTTTTTAGCCCTATATTTTTCTATTACATATAGGATATTTGTAACACAGGGCCATTTTGTATTTTTAGCCAGAACAAATTTAAATTTTTCTCTCAATTGTGTTACTCAAAATTATAAATTATTTATTTGATTTTGTAAATAATTGTAACAATTTATTGTGATTATTTTATTTGGTCATGTTACATTATTTGAATTTGAATTGGAATAGATTCTAAATAATAAGATCGACACTAAAAAAACAGATTTAAGCGAATCGAACCGATCTTAACTGAACTAGGGTGGTTCAACTCAAAAACCGAAATCTAGAATTTTCGATTATATTAGCACTATTTTTTTTATTTCTTTCTTGATATTGTTTAATTTATTTAATTTTTATAAATATGTTTAAATTAAATTTATAATTCACATATATAATTAATTTTATTAATAATAATGTTAATATAATAATTTATTCCGTTATTATGAATTAATATGAAAAATCATAGTCGTTTAAAAAAAATGACTAACTATAATTATATTTCCTTAAATCTCTTTTTATTAGTAATATATATTAACATCATAATTATTAATTAGAATTAGTAATTAGTCTTTAAAAAAATTCAATTAATTAAATAAGTTAAATTTTTTTAATTAAATAATCTCTAGTTTTAATCTATAATTATAGTTATTTTTTAAATTAAAAATATTGTTTGATGATTTAAAATCAATTAGTTTATTTCAATTTGTTTTAATCTATAATTATAGTTATTTTTTAAATTAAAAATATTATTTGATGATTCAAAATCAATTTGTTTTATATATATGTAAGGGTTATAATTAACATTAAACAATTAGTTAGTTAACTTTTTAATTAACAAAACTGCAGAGTAGATATTTAAATATATCAATATTTTTAATAAAAAAATTGAGAATAGAAATATGGATTATATATATATATATATATATATATATATATCAGTCGCTAACCATTATTTAAAAAGATATACTAATATAGAACGAAGTCTTCAATAATTAAAGAGGTGTAAGATGGAGGTGTTGATATTTGGAGGCAGAAAGTCATTCTCACATGAACTCTTGTAAGAATATTATTTTTATAAAAGGACTTGTAAGAATATTATAAAATCAAGTCAATCAATGCAATGAATCATTGACAAGACGACGAAATTATTATTTAAACGAAGCAAGCGGCAGGCAAGTCGCTCCCCTGTTTCTCTTTCTACCCGAAACCTCCATCAATGGCGTCCTTCTCCGGAATCCTCTCCAAATTCTCACTATTCCTTCTGATTCTCGCCGTTTCCACTCAAACCCATCTCTCTTTTTCAACTTCAACTGATATCCACGATCTTCTTCCTCTTTACGGTTTTCCAATCGGTCTCTTACCCAACAATGTCCAGTCCTACACTCTCTCAGACGACGGTAGCTTCGATATCCAACTCCAAAGCGATTGCTATGTGAAATTCACCGATCTGGTCTATTACGGAAGAAATATCAAGGGGAAATTGAGCTATGGGTCTTTGACCGATGTTTCTGGGATTCAAGTGAAGAAGCTCTTTGCATGGCTTCCTATTACTGGAATCAAGGTTAGTCAAGGCTCTAAATCCATCGAATTTGCGGTTGGGTTCTTGTCTGAGAATTTGCCGGTCAGCATGTTCGAGTCAATTCCTACATGTAGAAAGAGAGCTTCCCTAGGAGAAAGAGCAAAAGCAATGTGAGGTACTTTTGTTCTGTCTTTTAGTTGATATTCTTGATATTTGCATTTTTCTATTGAGTGATTATTTGATTGTTCAGTTTAGACTCTTGATTTTTACTTTCCATTTTGCTTTCTGTTTATAAGTGTGTTTGTGAATCATGGATCTAGAATATGAAATGATGACAGTTAGTAGTATGCTTGTTCTGAGATTTGGGTTCTTTGCTGTGATTTGAGTTTTTTGTTGACTACAATAATAGTTCTATGATCTATTCATCGAACTATTATTACAGTCAAAACGACGATGGAAATGAGAATGTCCCATCCAAGAAGTTACCAAAAGTTCTCCAAATAGTTGTGAGCCAGGATTCAATTATCCATGTGGATATGTATATTGGAATTTCAATTTTATGGATATAATAAAGGATTGTTATCAATAAAATGTCGATATCCACGGATATTTCTACAAATAAATTCTTCTTTACATTAGTAATTAATCTCTTTTTGCTTCTAAGCTAGATCATAGATCTTGTTGTTAGTTTAAATCTTTATGTACAGATTAATAGATGGTTTTTTTAATGGGTATTTACAAAAGATATCAAAGATATTGATTAATATTTAATATTGATGTTGAACTCTTCCATATATGGAAGTAATGATGAATATATTGATGAATCGATGGATATTTCAATCCTTGGTTGTGGGAGAGCTAAAGCTGTAATGACTCGAAGGGAAAATTCTTTTGCACAAGGAAATGATCAGTGAGGGCTTCTGTTGTTTTGGATGGAAAAGAAAATGTGAGCTTATCCAAATGAGATGTTTATTGTGTCCGAGATTTCTTTCAATTCTTTTCAAGAGTTACACTAGATCCAATGGGTTGCCAACTCATTCATAGTGAACTATTGGATCTGCTAGAATTTGTAAAGGAGTTGAAAGAGGATGATTGTCTTGTAAACTGAATTTCATTGTTAAGCACAGTTCATAGTCAAGTCAGAGATAACACAAGGTACTTTTATTTAGGAAGGTAAGTTAATTAGGTCTCGTTTGGTGACCCATTTCGTTTTTGTTTTCAAATATTAAGCCTATAGACACTACTTCTACCTCCAAATTTCTTCTTTTGTTAAATACTTTTTACCAATGGTCTAAAAATTAAATCAAGTCAAAATTTGAAAACTAAAAAAGTAACTTTTAGAAAGTTGTTTTTGTTTTTGGAATTTGGTTAAAAATTCAACCATGGTACTTAAGAAAGATGCAAATCATTGTAAGAAATAGGGAGGAAATAGGCTTAATTTTCAAAAACCAAAAACAAAAAGAAATGAAATGCTTACCAAACGAGGCCTTATTGTTTCGTTTGATAATGGTTTTGTTTATTTTTCACTTTCTGAGGCTTTTTAAAATGACAAATTATTTGTAAGCAAACTCAATCTTTAAAAACAGAAAATAAAATTGAGGCTTAACCAAGCTCAGAATAGGCCTAAATGAACATTAATCTATAAGCAAACTCCAGATTTAACAGCCTCTCACCAACTCGAAACCGACTCCCTCATCAAGTAAATGAAGAAATTAGAACAACATGAAGCTTTTGATATGATGTAAACCGATTCAGCTACAGAGTAGATGGGACTTTGATGAGATTGCAATGTGATCAATGAAGTGATCATATTGCAGTTTAAGAAACATTTTGAATAGAAATCAAGATTACATTTAAATCATGAACAATTAGATTTCTAATCTCGTTTCTTTCTCTCTCTTTCTCCTTCAAAGTAACTTGTTTTGAAGAAAAAATCAGCAGTTGAAGTAGCTAAGAGGGATCCTCTTATAGAATTATAGGATACCTGTTTATCAGCTACCTTTCAATCCCTTCAGTTTTGCTAATTGAGAAAACCGTTCTTCTTCTGTCATCTTATTCTAATGCTTCCTGATTAACAATAACTCCTTGAGTTAAAAATGGAAGAGAGAAGTTATTTGGAAGGTTACTTCTATGGACATGCCCTATAAAGTTTACTTATAAGCTTCCCTTTTGTTAAAGATATAATAATACAGATTTGAGGAACATTGAGAGTTAAAAATTTGTTTCAATGCTAATTCAGTTAGTCTAAAATGGTTTTACAAAAATTCTTTAGTGGATGACCAGTAAGACAAGATTAAGAACGGGAAGAATAAAATATTTGGAAGTTGAGGGATCAAGATAGAATGTTCCGAATGTTAGAAGTTTAGAGACGGAAAACATGTAAGTTGCCGTTTGAAATGTAATGAAGTTCCTCCCTATTTCTGGGTTCCTCATGATTGGAAAGTTGTTTAGCTTGAATTTCTTAAATGATGATTAATCTTGTTCCCTGTTGATCATGTATTGATTCAACTATGTATATAATCATGTTTGTTCTCTTTTGAAAAATACATAAGTGCATTTTGGAGTTTATCCATCCTTTTGTAGTCTAGTCAATTATTCAATTGTTCAATCACAGTATGTCACGTGACAAATTCTTCTATTTGTCTGTCTCTTGTAGGTGGAAGTAATAGCTTTCCAAAGCGTTTATCCTTTCCATTTGGTGTGAGAAGCATGTTGACCTTTGCAAGAAGAATAAAGTAATCTTTGTTTCTATGTCATGAACCAACCATGTTCATTTTAAATCCTTTTTTTAATGTCTTTATCATAAATATTTCACATGTTTATCAAATGTTTCTTTCAATAATATTATCCTTTTACTATATATCTAATCTAGAGTGTCTAGCATAAGAGGAAGTACAACGAACATTAGGCTATACGTTGGTCTTGATGACCCGTTTGATAACGTCTCCCTCTCTTCTTTTTTTTTGCTTTTGTTTCATCTTTTTTTATAAAGAAAAATCAAACTCTGTTTTGTAACCTTCTTTTGTTTATTGGTCTTTCATTTTCCTTTTTATCCAAATTGAAACAAAAAGGAGTTTACCAGAGAACACGCCACCAGAACCTAGTTTTGGTATTCACGTTGACTCCAGCAACTAGCAATTCTGTCACAACTTGCTTGGTTCAATTTTGTAACTAACTTATTATCTCAGGACCTCAAATATGGCAGGAAAGAAACCATGCACCACTTGGTAAAATTGCTGTGTCTATCAAACTGGTGCTGCTACTCTTGATTGTACTAAGAGTATGAACAAATAGGCGGAAAGATTGATAATTAGGGGTTATTTGGGGCATTGAGATGATATAAAATGTGGGGAGTTATGATGAGTTCTAATGTCTGAGGAGTTCTGATGTCTGGGAAGTTCAGATCGAGTATAATCGAGTATGTTCAAACATTGAGATGATATAGGATGTGGGATATATCATCTCATATTGGGCAACTTGTAAGCAAAGTTATCCTAGTTCTCCTTCGATCTTTAGAATATTTTTCATGGAACATTTCAAATAATGAGAAACAAGATATAGAGACATTACCAAACATCTAAATCAAAACTAAGAAACAAGAAATAGGTACATTAGGAACATTACAATCTCAATTTCAAGGGTTATCTAAGTCCTATTTGATAATCTCTTAAGAAGTACGGACAGTTTAGTTTGACTAGCGTGTTCATTTTCGATACATGTGAGATGCTTAGACTCTCGATGATTAGCAAAAATCAAATGATTATAAACGGAACGTTGATAGTTTTCTTAAATACTTTTAACTAGTAGAGTGAACTTATAATGAATCTAAATAAAAATTTAATGCAGGCAACCAACACACTGCAAAGCAAATACCAGATATCCTATTGGTACAAATATCTAAATAAATAAAATAAAACCTTCAAATTCAGAGAAATTTAATCGTCAAAATCAATAAAAAGGCCATCATAGACCAAGACCAACCACCCCACTCTAAGGAAGTGCTTGCTGGTATTAAGAAAACTCTCCTCTCCCAAGACGAGGGATAAGAATAAGGCGCATCCCCATCTGCTGCATCTAAATATGCTACGGAACGAGCCTTGTCTACGAAGCAAGTTCAGTCAGCTATTTCATATGATCGGAAAGTCCCATCTATGAATACCTTCTTTTCAATATTTTTGGTACCACAATTAAGAATTGTTTGCCCACATAGCGTCAAGGAATCGAAGCAATCCTGAGATCGGGAGGAAGTGGTTTTTCTCCGCGGCTAGGGGGTTCGGAGGCTTTGGGATTGCAATCTTGCTGCAAGGCTCGTTCCGTACTTGACTTACGCGCTCGTGTAGTACTCACCCCAAAGAGAATTTTTTTGCCTAAAAAAGACCTCTCGTCAGACCATGATCATAGCAGTCCCCACTGGAATCAAAATCTTTAGTTGGATCGCAAGAAAAAAAATCAATTCTTGTTTTTTAATCAACGCCCCCTTGGGTTCCGAAGGAATATATTCTTCTGTTAAGCGAAATGGATGTTCCATAGACAAATGGAATAAGTTGATGATATAGTCCACCTTTCTTCTATCGGGACGACTGCACGTTACATCATAGCAGCACGACAAAATAAAGGCGGAAGGAGAATGCTGTTAATTAGTTTTCCAAAGCCAGGGACTGGTCGGTAGTTTCTTGTTCAAATCCAAAATCTTAAGTCACCAATCAATAAGAAAGAATGGATAGCCTTTAAACAAGGTATTCAATAACTCCTGTAGCGGCAAAGACCCACAACTCTCGAAGAGGACGCTTTCCAAGCGGACTGAAGAAGACCCTCCAAGAGTGCACCTTTCCCATTTCGTCAGCCAACGAGATTCCTCGTAATCGAGACCATATGTTTGAGTCAAGCCTTTCCTTTTTCTTTCTCATCAAACGAATGGCATTAAGTTTTCAAAAAGAACAACGTTCACCGAAAGGACTCGAAATGTAACAAGTCCGTGAGATTGGATTGAAGGAATGACCCCCTCTTTCCATCGTACTGGAGCGATCCGAGAAGAATGATTAGGGTATAAATGAAAGGAGTGGCACAAAGTGTCGCTTCGGGAACATCATAAGGGCATCTCGGTAATGAAAATTTCTCTTTAGCAATCAGCCATCAGCCCTCTTCAAGCTGTCTTCTGTTTAATGGATAGAGATGTGGGGTGAGATCTCATACTTGAAGAAAGCAAGAAAACGATAGTAAACGCAAAGTAGTGTGTTTTAATGCATGACTTTCTTGCAAGTACAAGGCCTGCCCTAATATTCTAGGGCAATTCCCAAGTCTCCAAGTGGGCCCTCTTGGCCACCCGCGACCTTGATGTAGAATCGGCCAATTTCAGGCTCTTTTTCAAAAGAACTAGAAATGGGTATTAAACAAAGGACGTCAAGCCAACTTAGCTTTTTGGTAGTTGAAACAGCGGTTGAAGCTAAAGGAATGATTTAGATCTTTTGAGTTCTGGGTAATTCTATTTATCAATTTTTTGTTTAAATTGATTTTTTTTTTTTGTTCATTAAGATAATTCCAAGGATTATCGAATTCATCATAAGAAAGTTTGTCATAGTTAACAAGGTTGAAACTTCCAGGAAAAAACTTCGAATTGGGAACAATTTCCTGCCAAAATTTTGTAGAGAGAATCAAAATGGAAGGAGTCAATTTGATGAATCTAGTAAGTTTCCTTAAATAGATCTTGAAGTCTCAATAATCGTGTCTTGCTTGTGGTGGGGTTGTATAAGAATTCGACTTTCTAAGGTCTAACCTTTCGCTCCCCTACTGAAAAGGAGCAAAGCAGCTTCGCACCACTGATAGACTACTTAAGATTCAATTCAAAAGGTCCTACTTAGTTTCTCAAGACACAAGATCTTATCATCTTCACAAGCTTTGATGAGTTAAAGGTGCTCAATCCATGTTTTTTTGACAGAGGAAGAATAAATTGTTTAATACATGAAGAAGAAGAATCCATCTTCCACAACGGGTAGTATCCAGAAAGATAACAGCGGAAAGTTCGATAGAAGGTCCTATCAAAGACCCCTAAGAAACAAGACAATGATCCCTAGTTAGGTGGTCGAGGAAAAGGAATTTCCTCGAATACATCGAAACAATATATGAGATATGAATTTAATCGAACTCCAACCAAAAAGAGAGCTCCATTGAAATAAGTAGCATTCCCTTTAAGAGTAAAGAGCATTAGGCCAATATGGCTCCATTGGCTATTACTACTTGTGCCAAATGTAAGAATCTCAACGAGGGTAGCACCTTCACATGGTGAGAAGTCTTATGATTTTGTACTACTTTGTCTTGGGATTGAACCCAAATCCATGAAAGTAACTTGAATATTTAAGTTCCCTTGCTTGGGAATTAGAGTAAAGTTCAAGGAACTCATTTGTCATGGGATTGAATATAAAAATCTATCGAAAACTTACAATCAACAGAACAACAAAGAAAGCCGTTGCAGGTATCAAGAATTTGAACGAAACTAGAGGACCAACTAGAAGGGAAGGTACATGAGGCAACAACATTAATCCCTTCTTTACAATATTGTTTACATACAAGCCTGCAAATGGGCAAATTGTAGAAGGGCAATTTTGACAAGATTACCTCAATAATATCATCATTTACCATCATCTTCTTCATCTCCATCAATCTTCTCCTTCTCATCCTTTTCTATTTATAATAACACATAAGGAAAATATTTAGCCGCTTTCATATCTTTTTTAATTTTATGATTATATATAAATATACTATTTACTTTATTAGATTCCCTTATGAAGAGAAACATTCGGTTTTCTTTTATCCCTTTCCGTGTATGATTCTAGGGATATATTAGGTTATTTCAGGTTTAAAATCATAAAATAAATTATTTTGTTCCTATTTTTTAGTATTACACACGAAAGAAAAAAAATCTAATTTTTCTCCTATTTTTTTAACATCAAACATGAATAGTACTAAATATTTTTAAAAAATTAGTTTCATTTTAAATAAAAATTTTCAATTTTAATTTATTTTCAAGATTTGATTTCAAATCAATTTTTTTCTATAAATTCAATCCGGACACTCCAATCTATTTGTTTTTATATGGTTAAACAATGAGTATTATAATCTATTTATTTTTATATGAAAAGTTTAATATAGGTGTATCCGTAGTTTAATTTTTTAGAAATTGACGAATTATCATATTTTTTTTAAAAAAAAATATTGTAATTAGAACGTGAGATGGGGAAATCAAACTTCTAATTTCGAAGTCGATAGTATGAGACTATGTCAGTTGAGCTACATTCATGTTGGTCGAATTATCGTATCCGATCATATCTATATCACGTATTTATATTGGTGTCTATCTTTCATTGGTGCTACAGGTAAAAAGCTTACTTAGTCTAAATTTTAACAAATATGTAGTTAATTTAAAACTGTGTGCATGAGGCTTAAGATTGTAGTTGTGTTATAGTGGTGGAAATGCATGAATTTTTCCTCCCCACTTGGGTGCAAGTCCTACCAATATGGACGCTTTTTTATTCTTTAAATATTTTTCTGTTAAACTATGATTTAATATGAAAATAATAATAAAAGAAAATTTTCTCCATATTGACTGTCTAAAACGAGCTTATGCAAATTAAATTAAAAAAACAAACATACAATTGATTCTATAATTTGGTTACCATATCATATCTATAAATTAAGTAATTTTAAAATCTTCCAATTTATCCAATTTAAATTTTTTGTACCGATTAGCAAAATAAGAATTAATTCATATTTTCGCATGCAAAATTACATTGTTATTTGCAAAAATATTTTTTTTTTCAGAATTACATTAGATTTTCATAACCATATCTTGCAAGCAACATTTGATGTTGTTTTCTTAAAAGAATATGCATTACCTTTTAAAAGGGATAAAACAGAAGATTTTAAAATAAAAGTTATAATTTAACTAGTACAAAATTAAATTAAAAAATTATATATATAATTTGTTCCATGTAGGATTTGAACCCACCTAGAGGTGATAGTTGGTTCGATTTTGTTGAATTTTGGGTCAACCAAGAAGAAACAAACCAACCAATAGATTTTATAGGGAAGAGATCTAAACCGATGTCCAATAAAGAACAAAATCAATTAACTAACTTTTATTTGGTTCGATTTATTATCGGTTTGGTTCTCGATTTTTTTTTTCAATTTGGTTTTGAATTGGTCATTTTTATTAAGTTTAAATTAAAATTGGGTCTTTTTATATATATATTGAAATTGGTCACTTTTTTTTTCAAGGCACTTTCTAAAAAAATATACACAATCCATAATAATTGGTCCTTTTTTTAAACAATAAATATATGTGCATTGTAATAATTAAAACAATAAAAATGTCTAATGTTGGAGTTTATTTTTAAGAGTATATATTACTTCTATTTAGTTGGGTTTTGTTTTATTTTTCCAATCAAATTTCGATCTAAATTAATACTTTTTTTATTTTCTTTAAATACAAACTAATATATCTAATTTTATATTAAAAAAATATACCAAACTATTGGATGGATTTAGATTGATTTGGTTTTTCGATTTTTAGTTGCACATCCGTATCTCCATGGCTCTACTACAGATGCAATATTAAGCCTTATTGCACACGATTTTTTTTTAAACTAAATACATATTTATTAAATTTAGACTTAAAGTCAAACTTCAATTTAATGCTTTTTACATGTGGCACGATTTCCCATGTGTTTGCAATTTTTTTAACTGACGGATTATACTAAATATCCCATTTTCCTAAATAGTTTGAAATATACTTTTTTTTTTTTGGCTAATATTTAAATAACCCGATATGACATATTGTTAATTGTTAATTTCCTTTTAATAAATTAATATGCTAATCTAGATAGACTAAATACTATTAACAACCAATCTTTAAAATATTTATGTTTCGTTATTATTTTTCAATGTTTATCTGAATTTTATGAACTTAGTAAAATGTTGACATATTAAAAGATATTTCTAAAATTATTACAAAAATAAAAAAATTAATAAATATTCTAAACTTTTTATACAAGTTAAAATGTCTACTTTTTATGATGAGATTTTGTTACTTGTTTTTTTTTTCATGTTTTATAAATTTTTTTAACAAAATAATAAAAATATAAATTCACCAAACTTCCATAACAAAATGATGGAAATTCAATATCATACTAACATCTAAAAACGTACTATTCATGTAATTAAATAAAAAAAACAAATAGAGTAATTTAAGCTTAGGCTTTAATTCAATGAAATTTAAAATTTAGAGTTAATAATGATATAGATCTAGGGTTGAGCATCAAAAGTTGATTATTATCTGATAAGCACTAAGGAAAAAAGGTAGTTTGCCAAAATGAGCATAGCTCAACTGACATAGTACTTGTACCTTCAACCTCGAGGTTAAAGATTTGATTTCCCCACCTCACATATTTAATTCAATACCTGTGCAGGGGGGATTAGTAAAGAACATTAGCAACTACAAATATAGGTTATTACTTAAACAAACTCATTTATCTAATTCTTTTCTTTTCTAATTTATACCTTGTATCTTTTTGTCCTTTATTTATATAACATTAATTTCTTCTCTTTCTCACGATTTTTTAAAAATAATGTCATTTTAATAATTATTGATATAAATAGGGTTGATACAAATGAAATGATAAATTATGGTAGAAAAATCGTGGACCTGGTCCACGAGTAGCTAAAACGTGTACTAGGTCCATGAAAAGCATGTGTCCATATCTGACCTGCTAACCTACCACTTGTTTATGCTGACCTGCTAATCTGCCACTCATCTACCATTCAACATTTACTGAGACTCGTGGACCTCATCCACAATTACCATAATCATGGACCCCATCCACGACTTTGTGGTCCCTAAATCTTCCTCCCCCTCCCAGCGATCACATCTGGCCTCTTCCCTAATATGAGTTCTCTATTTCTCTCCTATCACCGATCGCTTTCGCCTCTGTGCCTACTGTCGTCCGATCGACTATCTATGCTTTCTTCTTCTTTTTTATTTTCATTTTAATTTCTTCTTTTCAATATATGATATTGTGGTTAATATTTCTTTATATCTAGTTCTTTTTTTCCAAACATGTGGATGAATAGATCTAATATCTGGGTTGTTTTATTGTGGTTGGTTCCAAACATGTGGTGGGTTCTTTTCAATATATGATATTGTGGTTAATATTTATTTGAGTTGTTTGTAGACATTTGAGTTTGGGCTGAAAATTTATACTACTTTTTGTAGGGGTGTTCAAACAATCCGACAACTTGAATAACCAAGACTACCCAACCCAAAATATAAGGGTTGGGTTGGGTCATGGGTTGGCTAAAAAAAAATTGGGTTGATCCAACCCAACCCGAATTATATATATATATAAATAAAATATACTATATATATATTTATCTTTGTTTAAAATTTGATTACTTTGTATTGATTAATTTGTGAATTTTAAATATTTTTATTTTAAAAATTGTTATGATATTTGTCTTTATTTGAAGTTTGCAATAAATATCTTAGATATAATTGATATTTAGCATTTGAATTTTATGAGACTTTAGTTATTAGTCATGTGTTATATATAATTTTACATATTTTTAATTAAAAAGAAAAAAAATAAATTATAACTCGACAACCCAACCCAACCCAACCTGAATTTTAAGGGTTGAGTTTGGGTTGGGTTAGAGAGTTTTTTTGGATTCTTTGGGTTGCCAATCCAACCAACCTGAAAATTCAGGTTGGTTCAAAAAACACCCTCAACCCAACCCAACCCATGTACACCTCTAATTTTTTGTTCTTGGACGTTTGAATTTGAACTTCAAAGTTAGATTAACTTTCGTTTTTTGGACCATTTTAGTTTGGACTTGAAATTTAGATTGTTATTTGAGTTTGTTGTTTTAGTTTTGCACCGATATTGGATTGAATTGTACTTGTTGTTTTTTTGTCTATTTATTTATTTTTAGATTTGAAATAAATTATTAGTTTGGACTAATGCCGAATTTGATTGATCTTGGACTATTAGTTTGAACTAATATTTTCTTAACTTTACCAGTTGTCAACAAATTTGTTAAATATGTCGTTATGTCCTAAAGATTTAGTCGTGGACCTAGATATGATGGAGACGATGGTATTGAAGTAGAAATTGATGAATTATTTGGAGAAACTTCAAATACACCAAAAGAAAATGGGTTGGTACCTTCAGAGCTATTCACACAAATAGAGGAGAATTACTAATTTAGTTTGTGAAGAAGGGTCAACAATGGAGGAAAGATGAAGAGGTGTGGAGAACTCTAGTCTAGTACAAAAAGAAATGTTTTCTAAAACTAAAGAAGACCTATAAATGGTTGTAAAAAAATATTATATGAAAGAACACTATCAGATTTTTGTGCTAGAATCGAACAAAGATATCTGGTATGTGAAATGCAAACAGTGGACGAATGATTGTGATTGGAAGTTGCGTGCTTGTTGGTGTAAAACCCATGAGATATTTGAAATTATGAAACTTGAAGGAGAGCACTTATGTTTGTATTCAGAATTGTCACAAAATCATTCACAACTTGATTCAAATTTCATGAATACTGAAATTCAAAACATGGTTAGAGTTGATCCTGGTATTCCTGTAGCCTTACTCCAAGAGGTAATTAAGAAAGAATATGGATATAATGTCAATTATAAAGTGTGTGACATGTGAAGCTAAAAGCATTAATTAAAGTTTTTGGTGATTGGGAGAAATAAAATGCAACTTTTGTACTGGTTGGGTGTTGTTGTGCACTACAATCTTAGAACACGAGTGGACTTTCATTTTATTTCTTCTGATATTCCTGGTAAGGCTATTTTTGGTCGAGGTTTTTGGTCATTTAATCCTGTAAGAGAAGGTTTCCAATATTGTAGGCCATTGATTCAAATAGATAGAACTTATCTCTACGGCAAGTATAAAGGAAAATTATTGACTGTCCTATCTATTGACTTAAATAAGCATATATTTTCACTTGCCTTTGCTATTGTTGAATGAGAAAACAAGTATAGCTGGTCATGGTATCTGTGGATATTACAAGAATATGTTACCTAATAAGATGGTATTTGCCCAATTTCTAATAGACATAAAGACATTATTGCTATAATTAACAATGAAAAAATTGGTTGAAGTGAACCTAGAGCATACCATCGTTATTTTTATGTCATTTGATAGTAATTTCAATACGAAATATAAATCAAAACAACTAAAAAAATTCATGTTTAAGGTTGGAAATCAACACCAAAGGTACAAGTTCATCAGATGCATGAAAGAGTTAAAGCAATTGAACTTTGAGTGTCTTGAATGTTTTTCTGATATAGATATAGAAAAATGGACACAATTACATGACAATGGCTACTGCTTTGGTTGGATGACAAACAATATAGTTGAATGCATGAATCGGTTTTTAAAGGAGCTAGAATGTTACTTATCACATCTTTGGTTAGGCTAATATTCTATCGCACAATCCTATATTTTGACCGTCTTAAACAAGAAATTAGTGAAGTACTTGATCGTTGGGACATATACACAGAATATGAAAAATACTCATTGTTCATAATCGACATGGGATAATGGGTCTACTATAGTGTTGAGTTGTCAGAGAAGAGAGGCAATAGTTGAACGTAGTATATTTTTAGATCCATGTATCATACCTTTCCTACGATAGGCAAGTTTTCTGGGAGTTGCATAGATTGGGTCTACTAATTAGATTGGCACCGTATTACCGCTTTGGTAGAGCATTGAAGACCGAAAATCCACACATTTTATATGCCTTATGGGGAATGTACCATTATACTGCAAGATGTTGCAGTTCAATTTGGATTGCCAGTGGAGACCTGTGATTGGATTGTTGATGTATGATTGGCAATAGGTTTGTGATGATTTTTTGGACATTCGACCACTTGATTTGAAAGGGTCAAGATCGACTATCTCGTGGCTAGTGTCGCAGTTTATAGGGTTGGCCCTCAATGCTAATGATATCAACATACAAAGATATGCACGAGGAGATATTATGTAGCTTATTAGAAGATTATTGTTCGCGGACAAGTCCAACACATCGGTACACCTTTTGTTCCTTCCACTATTGGGCAATTTTGAGCAAGCTGGTAGGTACTCGTGGGGTGGTGCTTGTCTTGCATGAATTTACAGAGAATTATGTCAGACTAGTCATGCACCGACTTTGGAAATAACAGGCCTACTAATACTACTGCAATTATGAGCTTATGACTTATTTAACACTATCGCACATTAAGTTTAGTTACAAACTCTAGATCATTTTGTTGACGTCTACTCAGTGCCAAGTATTATTTTTTTTTTATATGTTCGTGTATCATTTTATATAATCAAATATTATAATTTTTTTATATGCATGTTTAGATGAAGCGGTGTCTTAGCTGCATCTGAACCTTTAACAAACATGTTGTTAGTATACAAACTATCTTTTGACCGACTGATGCATAATTTGTTGGGATTGGTGTCCTAATTCTCCTAGAGTCTCGTAGTTTGTAAACTTTACATATTGTTATGAATAAAATAAGAGTTATTTTATTTAGCATTTACTCATATCCAATAAACAAAGCTCCATGGTTATTTTATGTAAACTTAAGCATGTATATGAGATATACAAGTGGATCATGCCTTAAGTGATAACCTAAAAAGGTATGTAGTATAAGGATTAAGAAGGGATACCTGATCCTGATGACACTACGGATATGTCCCACTTTGTAGAGGTTTACAAGTGTTGTGAACTACTATAGATGGTATATTCTAACCATTCATATGGAGACATACGAACGAGGGTGTTCTATACAAAGAGTTTGCATAAGACCAGACCATGAGATGAATAGTCTCTTTATATAACGTTGTTGATATTTGAGACTTATATTTCACCTAAACGACCATAGGTGACATGACCTCAATCCTCAGTGTTTTGGGAACTCCTGCCTTTAAGGGTAGTTCTTTGATTAATATGGGTGAGAGTGACCAGATTGCTAATTCAACATGCCTACCTTTTTAGGGATTAGTCTGATTTGGGAGCTGAGAACTCAGTTACACAAGATGGAATTCACTCATTTCCTGAAGTAAGCGTAAGTAGATAGATTTCTCCCTTAAGTGCTGATTCTGGGTCTTGAACATAGTAGTCACATCCTCTCTTTGGAAGAGAGACTCAGTCATAGTATGACTATGACTTATGTTCATTAGAGGGAGCAGTGGTACTTAAGGAGTTAGATGTAACTATAAGGGCATAACGGTTATTAGCCCAGCTGTACTTACGAGCGATCTGTGAAGGGTTATCGCACTATTAATTAGTTGATATGGACACAAAATATATTTATAGTAAGGAGAGTGCTACTGTCGATCTTTAGTGGAGTGTCCGACAGTTAACGAATGGTGGATCCCGTGACTAAAGAGTTTAGTCAGTTATTCATGTACCATTGGAGCTTCAAGCTATAGGTTCATAAGGTCCCCTTGGTAGCTCAATGGATTCAAGTTGAGAATTCGTTCTTGGTGTTTGATTTGAAATGTTCAAATTAACAAGAGGAAATTCGATTAGATATGATATGATCAGTGTGAGTATGAGATACATCAAGTGGAGGATAAATGTAAATGAGATTTACATTAAGTACCATGAAATAGAAAAAGAATTATGGTTTATATATTTCATGAGATGAAATATTAAAATTATAGGTTATAAATATAATATGGTAAGTTGATTATCATATATATTTATAATAAAATTAATTATTGGATAATTATATCTTTTTCCCTAATAACCAATTGAGTAGGAGGTTATTGGTGGTTTCATGATAACTATGAGATAAAAGGAAAAATGTTTTCCTAAATTTAAAAGATTTGTGAGAGTTGTTATTCTCGGAAAGAACTCACAAATCGTTGTTAAGTGAGAATTGTTTTCACTAAACAATAGCTGAAAGAGAGACTAAACGATCGTGGATTGACACTATACAATAGTTCACTTAGTTGGTCGTAGCTAAACGATCGCAGGGCTTTTGCTATACGATAGCTTGCCTTCTTCTAAACGATTAAGCAGTCGTTTATACGATAGTCTCTTATCATCTCCCACTTGCTCAATCATCTACACGATTATTATTCCTTCGGTCACTTCCTCTAACCAAGTCCATACAGAGCCCACACTTCTGGATTCTCACACCGAGAATACCAAGGTAGCCATTGTGGTGTTGTCTTACTCAACTCGACTGAGTTCGAGTTTTTGGAGGCCGTTCATTGGGTTCGTGATCTTGGAGATCGTTGAGTTCGTGTTTCTTGATTGATCGTCCTGTGTTGCGGTTGTTATGTTTGAGGTTCGTGTGTTACTGTCTTAGAGACTAAATGAGCGTTCATGATCAAAGGAGTTTGAAGCATGAGTCTTCAAAGGTATGTATACTTTATCCCTTGACGTTATTATAAAGCATGTTGTAATTTCGTATTGTGCATGACCTATAAGTTTCTGTTTCTTGACTGTAATTGTTAATGTTCAATTTCAAATGAAATTTGGAATGATCATTCTGCTACTCCTAGAAATCCTCATGTCTGATTTCTTTCATAATTAGGTAACAATATATATCTGTCATATACAAATGGATATTATATGCTTTATGGGATTTAATATTCTTGTATAAAATTTCATATAAATTGGATGCTATACACACAAGATATTATATTATTACTGCCTGATTATTATTATGATCGTCAAGACATTTGGTTGGCGGTTAGCCCTCTTATAAGCTTCCATATCGTACAGTGGCATCAACTAGGTCAGGTGTTCAGATAGTTCAGTCCACAACTGTAACACCCCGAATTTTTATTCTTAATGTAATTTCAGTATTTTCTATTATTCGAGGATATTTTTGAAATTTTGAAAATTCAAAATGTAATTATTATGATTTAATTGCTAAGAAATTGGTGTTTTAATTTATAGGTTTAATCAGAGGAAAATTATGGAAATTGAACTTTTTATGTCACACAAATTAAATTTGAAATTAATGTCAAGAATTAATTTCATTTTGGAAAGGGGTTAGTTAAAATTCTTTTGAATTGAAAATTTTAAGGGAAAAGGGGATTAAAAGTTGGAAGAAAGAGAATAAAATAAGGTAAGATAAGATATAATAAAATAAAATAAAACAAAATATTTTATTTTATTTTATTTTATTTCCCCCTCCCCCTTCTTTTTCTCACGCAAAGCAACGGAAAATTTCATGAAATGACCCGAAACCTAAAAACTTTTCTACCAATGACCTATTTCTAAAAAATTTTCTACCACTGACCTTTTTCCTATGCGAAATTTCAAAATTACCCCCAGTTTTTAAAAAGCTTTCAAACCGCACGGGGAACGCGTCTCTACGAATACTTTAAGCGAGCATTTAGATATTACTAAGCGATCAGATATGTATTACTAAGTAATCAGATAGATATTATTAAGCGATTGGATAGATATTACTAAGCGATCAGATAGATATTACTAAGAGATCGAATAGTTATTACTAAGTGATCAGATAGATATTATTAAACGATCGTTTAGCTAAATGTTACGTGATCGTTTAGATATCTATTATGCGTTCGTTTGGCTAACTGTTACGTGATCGTTTAGTTTTTGTTATACGATCAATTTGGTAATGCGGTCGTGTAGAGAATACTAAGCGGTCGTTTAGCTATCCACTAAGCGATCGTTGAGATATCTATTATGCGATTGTATAGTTTTTGCTAAACGATCGTTTAGAAAATACTAAGCGATCATTTAGCTAACTGTTATGCGATCGTTTAGATATCCATTATGCGATCGTTTGGCTAATACTAAGCGACCGTTTAAGTTTTGTTATGTGATCGTTTAGATAATACTAAGCGATCGTTTAGCTAACTGTTACGCGATCGTTTAGACATCCATTGTGCGATCGTCTGGCTAATACTAAGCGATCGGGTTTTGTTATGTGATCATTTAGATAACAATAAGCGATAGCTAACTATTATGCGATGGTTTAGTTTTCGTTTAGATAAATTTGTGCTAAATTTGTAGAATACAATTGGTGTTGTACATTTAATTAAGCGATCATTTAGATAAATTTGTGCTAAAGTTACATATTGCACAGTATAATTGGTGTTGTACAGAATATAATTGGTGCTAAAATTATATATTGTATAGTGTAAATTTGTACAGTATAATTGGTGCTAAAATTACATATTGTATACTATAATTGGTGTTGTACAGAAAAATCAAAGCGAAAGCAAAAATTACATATTGTTTAGTCTAGATTGGCCAGTGTCAGGTGTTATCAACGTTTGTCAGCACGTTTTCTTGTTAGTCCTGTCTGACCACATCGTGTACACTTGTGTATTTGTCGTTGCTTCTCTCCAATAGAAGGTATCCTGACGGTTTGACGTCGACCTATAATTATTACCTTTTGCGGTGGTAGAATTGGTTCAAAATCTCCAACCCATTCTTGACTGTGCCCGACTTGGAAGATTGGTTCAGCATAAGCAGCAAGCACACACTCAACTGTAAACCATTTTGCGCATAATGTTTAAACATTAATATTTCTCAGGGTCACTGCAGATATTGCATGGGAGCATGGGATCTCGAGGCAATCAAACTCCATACATATACATGTCCGTGAACGAAGATCAACCAACCCTTCCAAAAATTATCCATCGTCCACATTAATTATATGCATATACACCGAAAAAACATGATATGTTCTAGACATCAATTATGATTCCTTAAAAATACTCATTGCATAATCAGTTACAATGTTTGTGCAAGCCATTGCATGTGTACGTCGGATATAGAACCAATCGTGGATATGCTCTAATAGCTTTGTTATTAGTAGTTCTCGAGCATCTTTCAACACCCCATTGAGGCATTCTACTATATTTGTCATCATCTTGTCATACCTACAAAGGACTTGATAAACCCTTGCCCACCGTTGTAATCCAACCTCCTCAAGATAGGCCGTCACACCAGGATATTGATAGAGCTTAGCCCAATACATTTAAAAGTCAGACATTCTATATGTTTTCGCCTAGGTAGAAATATAGGATTATGTCCTTATTCTTGCACCAATTTGTTCCGAATATGGTATATACACAGGGCATGAAATGCATCAGGGAATATCCCTACAACCGCCTTTACAATTGAGATGTGACGATCTGATATAATCACTAGATTGGGAACGTCTCCTATTGAAGCCTTCAAATGAGTCATGAACCAAGTCCATGATGCATCGTTCTCACCATCTACAATACTGAAGGCGATAGGATATATATTGTTATTTTCATCAATACACGTTGCAATTAACAACATACCTTTGTATTTCACATGCAAATGGGTCCTATCAACAACGATTACTGGGCGGATGTAGTTTAGAAAACCCCTAATACACAGACCAAGTGCCATGAAGACGTACTTAAAGTATTGTTCGTCTTCTACTTCAACCTCAAATATGGTACCTTGATTTGCAAGCTTAAGTGCCTCACCGTATGCCTTAACAACAGTATATGATCCTTCTGGCGGCCCTCGTGCATATACTAATTCGTACTCTCTAGCCCGATAAGTCTGTCCATAGGTAATGTTCACTCTATATTCTCGTCGGACGCCCTTAATTATATCTTTTGGGCAGTAGGTTTGGTCAATTTGTTCGTATTTGGACTTTATTAAGTGTCCAATAACCCAACTTTTTACTTGTCGATGATTACCAGTTCTCATTTCAAGAGAACATGTATGTTCCCTGGGATATTTGGTCACTTTGAAAGAATCACTTTCTTTCATTTTCTTGGCACAAACCCTCCACTTTCATTCCTCCACCGAACACCGAATAGTTAGCAAGCTCTTCGTTGACTTTTTTATGTAGTAATCAAATTTATTTCTTACTGTAAGCATCGATAATTTAACTGACAAGTCATATTTCAAAAAGAAAATTTGACTGACCTTCATATCCTCGTCATTCAGACAGTCATGAGGTATTGTGACGAGGTTGTCATACGATGGGCCCTCTGATAGTCCGGGTATATCAACAAATAGTTCGGTTGGAACGGTGGAATGTATATCACAACCGGTGGAACGGGAACAGGTGGGGTTGGAACATGGATGTTAGGTGTTGAAGAAGTTTGTCTATATCCATGTTCAGTATTGAATTGTGAAGTACATCTGGGTTCACTATTCTGACCAAACCAAGCTTCACTTCGGTCATCCCCTAAGTTACATGGCACAATATGATCATCAATTGAAGACATGGTATGAATTGGATTTGGAGATCGGTTAGATTGCAATGTTGGTGTACTCCATGACTGTTAGTAGGTGTAACTGATGCAAATAATGGCATCTAGGATATCTCACTGCCTTCTAAAAAGAAGCTAAGATCTTCATCGTCGACTATGTCAATTGGGGGAGCCGGGACCAACAGATTGTAGCAACATTTGATGTGTATATCAAACATATCCGGATTGATATCCAGTCTTTAGTGCATCATACACACTAATTCACTGACTGTTATATCATTTCTGACTTTCAGACATTTCATATGACCACCAACATAATTTCTTCTGAACTCATCCCAATCCTCACCAAATTGTACAAAGATGCAAAGTAGCACCATTGATCTAAAATTGGATAAACAAATCATTGATAAGTGAACGATCGTATATAAATAACTATGCGATCGTGTATAAATTACTACACGATCGTGTAGTAATTTATACACGATCATTTAGTAATATATGCAATGAGTATAATTTACTACATGTATAATTTACTACACGATCATTTAGTAAATTATACACGATCATTCAACATTAAATTACTACACGATCATTTATAATTTACTACTCGATTGTGTATAATTTACTACACGATCGTTTATAATTTACTAAACGATCATGTTGTAATTTATGAACGATCATGTAGTAATTTGTAAACGATCGCATAGTAATTTACTAAATGATCGCATAATAAATGATTCCTTGTATTATAAACGATCATATAGTAAACGATTCCTCATATTACTCATTGCATATATTACTAAACGATCGTTTATAATTTTACTAAACGATCGTGTATAAATTACTACACGGTCGTTTATTATTTACTAAACGATCGTGTAAATTACTACACGCTCGTTTATAATTTACTATAAGACCGTGTATAATTTATTACACGATCATTTATTCGATGATCGTGTAGTAAATTATACACGATCGTATAGTAATTTAATGCGAAGTGACACTTATTATGAAAGCGATTTGAGAGAAGCAATCGTACATTGAATGAAGAGTTAAAGAAATCGTTAAAGGAAGAAGAAATGTGGATTGAATCCAACTATGAGAGAGAAAGCTACGAGAGAATTCGAAGATGTTGGGTTAAAACTCTGAGAGAAAGCTAAGAGAGAACAATGAGAGAATTTCGTGGGGAGTTCAACGACAGTAAGTGAATAATGAGAGAGACATTCTATTCTCTTCAGAATATTAGTTGGGAATAAATGTTTTGGTGGAATGTTGGTGGTGTGTTGAATGCACATTGAATGAAAGGCTGAAGAAATCGTAGAAGGAAGAATAAATATAGTGCGGTCTAAAGGCTTTTTAAAAACTAGGGGTAATTTTGATATTTCGCATAGAGAAAAGGTCAGTGTTAGAAAAGTTTTTAGGAAGAGACCATTGGTAGAAAAGTTTTTGGGTTTTAGGTCATTTTGTGAAAATTTCCCAAAGCAATGCCCTCTAAGATTTTTTCCTTTCTCTCGGTTGTTCGAGACCTAGCCGTCGTTGCCTTTATCCACGTTGCGTCTGCCAACGAAGCCAGTCGCCTCACCGTTCGCTTCGCTCAACTACTCAGCGCCGCCCTACTCGTTCCGCCGCCACCACCACGGCCCCAAGTCACCCAGTCGCCGCCCTCCAGCCACACGCATCCGCAAGTCGCCATTCGCCGTTTCCCCTCTTGCCTCAGCCAGCGCCGCCCAGATCGGAAGCCGAGTGTCCACCATCCCTCGCCCTCTTGACTGCATGTTGTCATTCTTCGCGTCGAGCACGGGTTCGAGGACCAACCACTTCTGTTTGACGAGCCGCCGCCACAGGTCCCAGCCCAGTCTGTTTTCACAGTCGTTGTTTGTTTTGGTCATCGGTTTTGGATAGATTTTCTGGTTGAGGTAAGATTCGAGTAGTTTTGTTGCAGTTTCTTGAGGATTCTGGAGTGCCCACTGACTGTTGGTGTCAATTTGTTAATGCCCACTTAATTTTGGACTAAAATCTAATCTACGGAACTTACTAGAGGTAGTGTGTATACTTAATTGAACCAGTTTTATGCTTCTGCTCATGATATGTAGATTTCTTTTCATGTTTTTTTTTTTTTTAAACTTTTAGTTTTGATGTTTTGTCCTCGCTCACATGCATCCTAAGAAAATTCCTAGAAGGTTACCCAACATAGGATTACTTCAAGCTAAGCATACTTAACTATGAAGTTCAGCCATCAAAAAGGAAGGTGCGCCTTATTAGTTTAGGTAGTAACTTTCAGTTCCTTTTAAGTCTTTCTTAACTAGATTTTCATGTTGTGACATCTCAAAATTTCAGGTAATTTAAACTTAATTATCTTGAAATATTTTGGAGTTATTTTGAATTTTGAGGTTATATTGAATTATTGTGTAAAGATTATTTAATTTTAAAATTTTCTTCGATGAAGTAATTGGGAACTTAAATTTAATTTAAGGATAATCTGGATTTATCTCAAATTTTACTTTAATTTGGGAATTGAATTAAAATTTAGAGATTTGAAAATTGATTATAATTTGAAGAAGATAATTAATCTAAATCAATTTTTTTTGGGATAACTGATTTAAATTTATTTTCCTAAAAGGATTTAAGAAGTTAATTTTTAAAAAGAGTGGGAATTTTGAATTTGAGACGGAAAAAGGAAAGGGTTACAAGTTATATATATATATCTATATATATATAGTAGTTGAGTGAAGTTAAAAAAAAAGAAATTATTTCAAATGGTAAAACTGTTGAAAATATTTACAAAATATAACAATTTTAAAACTATCAATGATAGACACTAATAGATTTCTATCAATGTCACTGATAGATACAAATTTTGATATATTTTGTAAATATTTTGGTTCATTTTTCTATATTTAAAAAAAAACCCAAAAAAAAGTAAAAAAGAGAATTAAAAAGAAAAAAAATAAAATTCTCTTTTTTTTTCTCCTCCCTACGCACGCAAAGAAAGACCACTCCCCCGTTATCTCTTTCAGAGGCTGTTTGCGACGCTGAAATGATATAGAATGTGGGGAGTTCTTGTTATGTCAGTGCTATCTGGTTCAATTTTTGTACTTTATAATAATTTGACTAAATGAACACTATTTTTTTTTTTAAATCTTATAATCCAATTATTGTATCCATCCTATTTGGAATAAGATATTGATTGCATTTTTTTATTCTTTCCAATCTCAAGATATGATATATAGTTCAATTTTATATTAAAATAATCTAAAATGATTCCATTGATAATTTATATTGAAATAATTAAAATTGATTATATTAATTACTGAATAAAATGTGGATTGATTTTTTTTTTTTTTTAAGTATACATATTTTTTTTATAACCCTAAAATTTGGTCAAGGATTTAATTTTGGATCTTTCACTCCAAACATTCCTTTTAAACCTAAGTAGTTATTTTACAAATTTGATTTCTATTAATTGATTTGGGAAGTTAATCAAAATTATTTGGAAGAGTGGTTTTACATAGAAGTCTTGACTTGATGAAGAGTTCCACACTAATTTTGGCTTTGAATGTTAATGAGATTTGGTCCAAATTAATTGGAAATTTGACTTACCATGATTGAGGTGGGATAATTAAATTTTTTCCCTTTTGACATGGAGTAGTTTGAAAATAAAATCTCCCCAATTCAACCTTGAAATTTTCCCAACATGTGACTTCAAGTAGTGGAATCATAATTTTCACCCTTTTTTTTAAAATAAAAAATAAAAATTTGGAAATTCTTCAAATAACAAGTAAAACTACCCAAAATTTGGAGGACTCGGTTGGGATCATTTGAGCCTCCAACATTTTTTTTTTTTTTTTTTTTTTTGATTTGATATTCATTCCTTATAAATAGAAATGAACAGAGTCTTTCTTTATTTTTTTTTTTTTGATTTTTTGATTTTTTAATTTCCTTTTCTTAAAAAAACTTTCAATCAGTAAGTAATGCCCTTGAAGCAGAATCAGCTAGTTGGTCGATGCTAAGCATTGCTCGGAATCCCTCTGCTTCTACTGATTTTTTTCTTCTTTTTTTCTGCATTTTCTGAAACTATTTGCCAGTGTCAGTCGGTTCTCCATTTTTTTTAGTGCGTTGTTGCCGTTAAACGCCATAGCCGAGATCGCCGTCGTTTACTATGGAGTGTGGCGGCATTAGTTCTTCCCCGGCATTGAGCGATTGAATGGGAGAGGGAGAGAACAGAAAGAGAGATGGAGAGGACAGAGAGAGAAAGTTGAGGCGGTGAGATAAAGCTACACTGTTTCCAACTCGGTGTAGTTGGATATAGAAAATGGGTGATATAAGATGTTGGCCCCCAAACGATGAGCTAATATAAGATACCATTTCATCTCGTTTCATCTCATCTTGACCCCAAATAGCCCCTCATACTCTACCGATTAGAGCCTTAGCAGCCGCTGCTTCCAGTCCTCTTCCTTCACCAGTCGCACGTCGTTCGGTAGTCGACGACCAGCGCCGTCCATCGCCGCCACCTCCCTCTTCCTTACTAGTTCAGCCGCCCAACCCTCTCCCTCCCACGCACGTTCAGCCGTTGACCCAACTACCGCCACCGTCTGCACGAGCCACTGCCTCGCCGCTTGCATTGTTGGAACCCGCCACAATTTCAATAAAGTTAAATTGGAAACCTCTGAATAAATTGGTTAATTGGGGTTAAACCCAAAAGATTTAAATATTGGATTTATTATTTTAGGTGTTGTTTCAAGGTCTTGCATGGCAGGGAGAAGATGAGCTTGCTTTGGTTTATTTGGATTTAATTTTGAAGTAAGTAATCTTATTATTGGAACTAGGCAATAAATTTAAATGATAAATTTGTTGGTTTCGAGATTGTATGAACCAATTAAAAAGGATATATGAATACGTGATAAAAATGTTTGAGTATGTTATAAGTATGAACATGATTTAGAGTTTTATGAGATATATTAAGAGGATAATTGGACATGGGCCTATATTCTAGATAACTATACTATTGTGGCTACCTTTGCTTTAGACAAAATAGATTTAAACTATTATTTTTTGTTTTGCCCAACAATTTTAGAAAAGATATATTTTTATTGTTGGAATTTAGTTACGACATGTTATGAATTTATGAGATATTAGGTTATGAGTTCATGAATTTATTAAATGTTATGTTATGAATTTATGAGATATTAGGCTATGAATTTATTAAATGTTATGTTATGATTTCATGATAAGGGACCATTTTATCGCATGTTTCTTGAAAGACCAAATTAGTGACAATTGCCCTCCTACTCGTAGCTATATACACTTTTGATTTAATTATGTACGCCTTCGGGTCCACCAGTTTATGTGTAGTTTTGGGTCACCCATATTATGTGCGCCTTCGGGTCCACTAGTTTATGTGCGCCTTCGGGATCACCAGTTATGTGTTCCTTCAGATTCACCAGTTAGTATGAGTACATCTCACCTACGGTAGGGTGAATTAAATTGTTCACTTAAATGACCGTCCATGTACAACTTTAACACTTCAGATTAGGTCTCACCAGCTCAGAATGTTCAGTTCATATTGCATTTATTGAACATAAATGCTTAGCCTAACCTCGGTAATGGAGTTACTTACTGAGTTTTTTATGGTCATTCCTTCTCATGTTTCCTTTTGAGGAAAAGGTAAGGGTACACCGATAAATGACAGACAAAATCTATGATCGAGTCACTGGGATCAGTCATATGCTTTCGCTCATGTTTTCAAGATTTTTTATATTTTAAAACTTATAGTTTTGATGTTTGAACCTGAAGTTCTAGTTTTCGTATTCTTAAATTTTTTAGGATAATTTTATAGTTTTGTTTTATGTTTTTTTAAGGGTATCTTGCTAAATGAATTTCAGTTATTTATTTTTATGGTATTTAATTGATTTTTACCAAATCATGAAAAAGTGTCGATTTGTAATGTATGCACACATGTTGTAACGATCTAGTTTAAGTCTTAAGGAGCCATGTCGTTACACATGTTCTCAGAATCCCTCTTCAGATGATTTTGGTTCATTCATGTCTCTCTCTTAAACTCCGATTATTACGAAATTGCACTTTCGATGTTTTACAAACATTTATTTCATATTGAGAAACATTATATCCAATCAATGAAAAATTAAAAGGAATGAAAGAAAACTACAAAAATCATTCCACGAGTCCTATATGGCAAGCACACGGTGGTTGGTGAGTGGATTGGTAGAAAATCGTATATAGGATACACGATTTTTCTACCCTATTTTTGTCAATACATTTAAGTTATACCTTAATTCTAAAATTTGTTTCACAAATACTTTATAAACTATATTATTCATAACATTAATTCCTTTCTCACACCATTTTCAGTTAAATAAACATTTTTTTTTCCTTTCGAACCTATAAGAATTCCAAATTCTATTTTTCGTATTGGTTCCTCTCCAACGTGATAAGTTCCCAGTTTTTATTTATTTATTTTTAAAATCTTCAATTGATCTCTCTCTACTCTTTGCCATAACCGCTATGGCGAAGGCTGCTTCTTGTTTGATTTAGGTTTTCTCCCTTTTTTTCCGTTCTTCTCTACTATTTAACTTAACAAATTAAATATGAGATTTTCTTTCCAACCTTTATGTCCTTCAAAATAAATCCCAACTCGTTTTGACCTTCTTTTTCTCATAACACATCCAAAATCAACTACAAATAAAAAATACCCACAAAATTTTGAAATTTTCTTAAACAAAAAAGAAAACTTACCATATGTGATTTTAACTCATCACCATTTGTTCTATTTTCAACATCTCAAATATTTGATGCTAAAATACCCATTTTTAATCTCTCAATCTCTCTCTTTCTCTTTTCTGTAACTCTCTTTTCCTTTTAGTTTTTGCCCTTATTCCCAATTCAATTTTTCTCTTTTTTTACTCTTTAATTTCAAATTGAAAAATCAACGTCCTTGCATCTGGACCTCGACTTTTCCGTATTTAGTCGTTCGAAGTACTAGATAACAAATTCAAAATAATTTAACATGTGAATAATTATATATCTTCATTGGTATGAGATCTTTTGCATGAAATAAAAAATAAAATCAGAAAAGTTTATGCATAAAATGGACAATGGAGATTCTATTATATCTTCAAATGTAATTACTTAAGAAAAGCTTTCGGCAACCTAATAACAAGTAACATTATTTGAAGGACAAATCCATGTGAAGCCCAAAGTTAAAATTTCTAAATAGTTAAACTCTTACAAAACTATAATGATATAGCTTGGAATATGCCACTTCTAAATAAATAAAAAGTTTAAAAATTAAGTAGAAATATCTCAAAAGCATATTGTATATGATTGTGCGCATATATATAATGTCTTTAAAATCCATTGACGATCTCAAGCAGCAACTCTTCAGTTTGCTGAGTAGTTGACTTCCAAAAGTTCCCCTGATAAATAAAATATTAAAAAATATATCTAAGAGAGGCTAACTGATAATGTAATCTAACACACTAAATCTTCATCCAAAATTACTCTAAATTTATCATTCATTCTAGAACTGATGATCATTACGAAGGACCGAGGATCGACAACTACTTCTACTACCAAGACCTAAGACTAGAAATCAGCGGTGGAGACTAGGAATTGAGAGCTAGTGACCAGTAACTTTGATTCAATGACCACTAACCATTCAAAGAGTGATTGTTGGTTATCAACCAGCTCGAAATTCCAGTTCTACTCGTTTTTTCTTAATTTCTTTACTATAGTTTTCAAGTTCACCATCCAATATATAATACACAAATTGAATTCGAGTTTGACTTGAATATTCTTTGAAACATGGTTATCAAATAAAATAGGTAACAAAACTAAGTAACTTAAGTTAAGTATTGGTAAATGTAGAATTTAAATTAGATTAATTTTTAGAATATCTTGAGGACTTACATTGATATTGAGGATGGTGGTTATAATAACTGCTTCTTTTATGGTTGTGGTACTTGTATCAATTAGCTCAAAGCCAAGAGAATCCAAGGCTTCAATTAATTTAGTGAATGTGCCTTTCCGTTTATGGAAAAGTATTTTCATCTAAAATTTGTGTTCCTCAATTTGAGAAACTCTCACATCTGCCTGTTTAATTTTGAAATAGACAAATAAAGAAAACAAAAAATGTAAAACATTAGAGAAACGACACCATACAGATTTACGTGGTTTATTAGCTATATCTACGTCTTACAAATTCAACTTAGATTTCGATACTTGACCGTCGGAGCATATCATTTATCAGATTCAAGACATTTCAACGTATATTATGAAATAGATAATTAGGGCAAACCTGAACATAAGTTTGGATTAAGTGTGTTGGTGCTATATTATTATCACTTGGTGTTGGCCATACAACTTTTGTTGATGAATCTTCTAATTCTACAAGTTGGTCTTTGAGAATGTTAACCATCTTTTGCAACTGTTGGATGTAAGTTATAGCATCCTCGATAATGGTTGCTTTGTTCATCTGAATGGAAAAAAAAATAAATTAGAAAGTAAGATTATGATTTGAAATTGTTCAATTAAAGAAATTAATGGATTAATGAAGCCATTTTAGGGATGTTACATTTGTGATGATGGGAACAATGCTACGTAGTAACAAAAGCTTATTGCTAAGCTTCTGCCTCCGTCATCTTTCTGAAAGGAGGTTCTTGGATTTGTATTCAATGAATTCATTAGTAGGTAGGTGTTGGTCCATATCAATGTGATGTTGATATCTTCTTCGATCGTGCATAATTTGTCATATTCAGAGCTAATATATGCCATATCATTGAGAATATTGATCGTCTCTATTAGTGAGATTGATAGGATAGCTCTTCCGATTGAATTAAAATGAAACATTTCAATAATAGAGAATCATGGTGGTTAAAAATTTAATAATGGGTGCGAATTTCATTTTATGTGATTGAAGATAAATGGGAAAACAATTTTGTGGTGAGAGAATAATTTTGTTATACTTACACTTGCATGATTCACTCTTAACACATTTTAGATAACTAAATTTCAATTTTATACTAAAGAATGTATACTTTTATTCCACATACCTTCAAATATTTTTTTTTTTTTTCAAAATTTGGTTTAATATTGCATGCACGTCTATTGTCGTAAATATTTTTTTAGAGTTAAATTAAAGATTAAATAATAAGTTTAGTCTATGAACTTTCATGTTCGTCCTTCTATTCTCAAAATTTTTTAAATCATCCCATTATTAAATGAGCTTTCAGTTTTGTGTTTGATAGATTTCAAACTTTAAAGAATATTTATTAAGAAAATTATTATTTTTAAACTTGAAAATATGTTGAAACTTTTAAAATAAAATGGTAGATCAACGTCTCTTGTCAGAACGAAATGTGACTTTTCTTTCATCCTCATTTCTTCTTTTGTTATCTTTCCTTTTTTCTTTTTCAATATATGTATTCTTGAGCTAGTTATATTGAATTTTCTTAAATTTTATTTCTTTAAAAAATAAATTATATTCCAATACACTTTATTTTTTAAAGGAATTTAAATTTAAATAAGTATTGATCATGTTAAGGTAATTGAATATTATATATTTAACAAAATATATTATCTTCCGATTTACTTCCTTTAAAAAGTTAATTAAGCATTAGTATGGCTAAATTACACATTTGATTGTTAATTTGTTTAAAGAATAAATTGGAATATAACCCTGAAAAAAAGAGTGGCATTTTAAGGTGCCCAATGCCAACTTTTATGATTTTTTACTTAATTCTTGTCTTTTGAAGTTACGGGAATAGAAAAGTTACATTTTTGTCGTCTCTTAAAGAGATGAGGATCTATCTATCTATTTTATTATATATATTTTTTAATCAATCAAACTACAATATTTTGAATAATAAGTTTCAAATCACGTATGTAATAAATTTAAAAAATAATAATATTAAAATATATATATATATCTAACCTTACAAGTACTTATATTGTATGTTTGGCTCAACAACGTAATTTGGGTTAAGTTGATAAAAATTATTAACTCAATGTTTTGTTCACCAACTTTTTGAATAAGTTATTTTTACCAGCTCACTTTAATTCAACTCTTCTCTCATTTCCTCCATTGTTTTCAATGGCTCCATCCATTGGTCACCTTCAGTAACTATTGTTGTCACTCTTGTGATATTATCTAGTAGCTAATTCTGACTATCATGATCAAGCAGTCAACTCCAACGAATATTTGGATGCTAGCAGATTTTCAATTATTACGATATCACAGATATTAACAAAAGTAAAAAAATAATTAAAAAAAATATGGGATAAATGTAAGGGTCTATACAAAGAATAAGAAACAAGACACGGTTAAAAACATGTTTATGCTTCGTTTTCTATTAAATAGAAATGAAAAAGAAAATAAAAAAGAGTTATCCGGCACAGTTCTATTTTTCTTTATTTAAAAAATGAAACAAAAATGAGAAACGATTAAAAAAAGAAATAAAATTTGTTAAACAGATAATCGAATTCTATTGAATTCTTTCATTCTTTATTTAGATATGGAATTCTAAATGGAAAAATAAGAAAAAATTATCAAATACGATTATATTTTCTTTATTTAAAAAGAAATAAAATTTATCATTTTTTATTTAAAATAAGTAAACACACACACAAAAAGAGAGAGAGACAGAGACAGAGACAGAGAGAAACAAAAAATGAGAAATGATAAAAAAAAAAAATTAACAACGTTGTTTTTTATTTTATTTATTTATTTTTTGAGTTACGAACACTATCACACTGATAATCCAATTCTATTGAATTTTTTTATACATATGAAAAACACATTATTATTGCCTCCAATTCAGACGATTCAAGGTTTGTCACTACATTTATAAGGTGAACGAGCAATATCTTTTATTTGAATTTCAGTGTCATAAATCTCTCTGTATCTCCAAGAACCAGGACTAACGTAATTGGCATAAATCTATTTTATATCATATCCTGAAGTTACCATCATTGATATGTACACTGTTCCTCTTGATATATCATTGCTATCCCAGATAGCACCTTGATGCTTTTTCATACGGCCCCATTTTGAAAAACGAACCTATTAAATAATTCAATGCACAAATAACAATAATATTTAGTATTTTAGTTAAAAATATCAGTTATTGATGAATCATTACAATTAATTATTTAAGAAGGTTGTATGATTTTAAAGTGACCTGAAATATATTAACTACCTCCTTAATATAGAAATTTGATAGCTAAATAGTATGGTTTACTGCTCCATTCAACAATTTGCACCATCAAATTTTTGTTTTTGTATTCACATAGTATCCTGCCAAAAAAAAAAAAATTAGTTGATTAATTTTGAACTAACTTAGGCTCAATAAATAAAAAGTTCACAAGTTATATGTTAGATATATTTACCTCTTGTATTCCACATCCAAAATATCCATTTTCAAAAGTTCTTTAGCCTTGCCCTTTAAAGTCATGCTAGAGAAAGCTTTTCTACCCATAAAGAATTCTATTTTGTTTTCATAATTTTGATCTGTCACAACTACTTTAGTCCCCATTGTGTTGCACAATCTCTTGTTCTTGCATCTTACCTACATATTAAAAAAAAAAACAAGCACACTTTTCATCCATGTTAGAGAAGAAAACAAAAATGAAAAAGGAAAAGGAAAGGTGGAAGAAAATAGAAATGAGTCACTAACATTCTGTTGAGAATTTGTTTTCTCTCCATCAATCAAACCAAGCCAAGTGTGATATTCTTTATTCTTTTTGTATTATTATGTAACCATATTTTAGGGCAATGAGTGTATAAAAGTAAATAGGGTTGTAGCTACTATTATTGATTGAATACAAAGGAGAAAAGAAGGAAGTCGAAAAGGTTCTCTAAAAAAGAACCAAAACCTCTTGATCTTCAACTTGGTATCAGAGCTACCATGGCCGACGCCACACTCACTGGAAGTTCCTCCACGGCCGAACCAGTGAAGTTCACCACACCACCCCTCAATCAACTCCTAAATCAGCTCACCACCAGGAAGCTAGAACGCGACAACTTCATGTTGTAGAAGACACTCGCGCTGCCCATCCTCCGAAGCTACAAGCTCGAAGGACATCTTTCAGGACAAATACCCTGCCCATCGATGTTTGTTCGGACTACCTCTGAAGAAATTTCCAGCTCCCAAACGATCAGTGACGACGGAGTCAGCTCATCAGTTGAACAATGTCTGAATCCTCAATATGAAGCATGGCTGGCCGTCGATCAACTTCTGCTAGGATGGCTGTACAACTCCATGGCTCCAGACGTAGCAGTTCAACTCATAGGGTATGAGAATGCTAAAGAACTGTGGCAAGCTATCCAAGAGCTATTCAGTGTTCAATCTCAAGCTGAAAAAGACTACCTAAGGCAATTGTTCCAAAAGACAAGGAAAGGCAGTCAGATAATGAGTGAGTACCTTAAGTTGATGAAGTTGCACTCCGACAACCTTGCGCAGGTAGACAACCCTATGTCAACAAGAGCATTAATCTCACAAGTTCTCCTTGGCCTTGATGAAGAATACAACCTAGTAGTCATGGGCATCCAGGGTAAACCAGGTATTTCTTGGTTAGATATGTAATCCAAACTTCTTTCTAATGAAAAACGATTGGAACACCAAAACTCTGTCAAAATGTATAGCTCCTTTGCCCAGCAGCCTTCTGTCAATGTAGCTTTTAACAGAAATACAAATGGAGGGAAGCCACATTTCAATCCCTCATTCAATGGGAATAGGCAATAAGGCAACAGCTCCAAAGGCAACAACTCTAATCATAATCCATTCAATGGACAAGGTGGCGATCGAGGTCGAGGAAGAGGTCGAAACAACAACTCAAACAGACCAACATGCCAAGTTTGTGGGAAGTATGGTCATTCAGCCTTGGTATGCTATCATTGGTTTGACAAAGAATACTCTCAGAAAAATGGACAATGCAGAGGAAATCATGGGTCAGTTGGGCACAACAATAATGCCGCCACTATGTTCACAGCCTCACAGCCCTCCAACCCCTTCATGGCCACACCAGAAACAATAGCTGATATAAATTGGTATATCGATAGTGGAGCTGCTAATCATGTCACTCCTGATTATAACATCAATAACCCAACCGAGTATGGAGGTAATGAACTGATCTTGCAGGTAATGGGGGAAAACTACATATATCTCACACTGATCAGTCATATCTGATGGAAGAAATGAGTTTATACTAAATGATGTCCTATGTGTGCCTAATATAGTGAAGAATTTGATTAGCATATCCAAGTTAGCTCATGACAATGCTGTGGTTATTTAATTTCACATTGACTGTTGTGTCATTAAGGACAAGGCTACGAGCAAAATACTGCTGAAAGGGAGCTTGACAGAGGATTATACCACCTACGAGGGACTGAAGTACTGAAAGACAACACAAAAAGAAGAGGGAATGCTCTATATAAAAATAACAACCCGACTGCCCTAGTTTTATCAGGAATTAGGATAAATTTGGTTGAGTCAAGAGCTGTCTGACATAGGAGATTAGGACATCCGTTAATTAAAATACTAGATTATATCATTAGAGAATGTAATTTACCAGTAAAATCTAATGAAGGAAATGAATTTTGTGATTCATGCCAATTAGGAAAAGTAAGTGCCTTACCATTTCCAAACTCTCAATCTCGAGCATCTAACAAGTTTGACTTAATACATACAGATATATGGGGACCAACCCCTTTTGAATCTACTGATGGATACCGATACTTCATACTATTCTTGGATGATCATAGTCGATATGTGTGGATATACCCTATGAAACAGAAAAGTGAGACATTGGCAACGTTCAATCACTTAACTCAATTAATCCAAACTCAATTCAAATATGGGATCAAAATGCTTCAATCAGATAATGGTAAAAGTATGATAGAATACATCACCTCTGTGAGTCTAAAGGCATCTTAATCAGAAACTCATGCCCCTATATCTCTGCACAAAATGGCAGAGCTGAGCGCAAGCATCGACATATCGTCGAAATCGGATTCACACTACTTGCACAGGCATCTATGCCTCTGTCCTTTTAGTGGGAGGCATTCTCAACAGCAGCTTGTCTCATAAAGGGAATGCCTACCACAGTGCTACAAGGTAAATCACCCATCATTGTACTGTTTGGCTCTAACCTTGATTTTCTCAATCTTAGGATATTCGGATGTGCTTTCTTCCCTTACCTAAGGCCATAACACAGTAAAAAATTCCAACTACACTCGGAGAAATGTGTGTATATTGGTCCCAGCTCACAT